>NW_027397096.1:14621520-14981512 GCF_003265705.2 Callorhinus ursinus
TATCTATCTATCTATCTATCTATCTATCTATCTATCTATCTATCATCTATCTATCTATCTTTGTAATGGTCACAACTACCTTGCAAAGGGGTTTATCATCTGAGACTCAGAAAGGCAGTTTGCCCAACTGGTAGGTGACCCAGGTGGGTGTCTAGGCCTCTGTCGCCCCCAGTGCATGGTAGCTCTGCAGTGTCCCCAGGCCCCGCCCGGACTCACCTAGCATTCCCATGCCAAGCATGAACGCGTCCATGGTGTAAGGCAGTCCCCGGGCCCGGCCTCTTGTCCCCGGTGGGAACATGACTTCCTTAGGCTGAGCTTTCTTACATTCTACCTGTTCAACAGAAAGGCGAACAAATGAGATGCAAATGAATGTCACGTAAATGTCAAATGCAGAACTGATCTGGTTAACTGCAAAGGTATTTTTAGCCTTGCTCCTTATGCACTCTAGTAAATATAGCCATGCCAAGCAAATGGCCTGCAAGACAAATATTTAAGAAAACACTCCATTTGTTGCAAATCCTGCTTCGGAAAAACCGACAAGGATGAAATTGGGTTTGGAGGGGTGACAAGGACGTGGGCTGAAGACACACGTGCTTGGGTTGGGAGCTCAGACTGGGGCGTGCGCAGAAGACCTGGGAGGTGAGGAGGCAGATGGGGCTGCTGGGTGTGTCTGTGAAGAAAAACAACAGCAGTAGTAATAATCCCTCCTGCTCATTTGGTCCCTTACAGGTTTACAAATGCCTTTGTACCCCTGACTCTTCACATCAGGCCACCTGACTCCATTTCTTATTAAACAGGCCAGTTAGCTTTAGCTCCATTTCACAGATGACAAAACTGAAAGTCAAAAGGCGTGTGTAATGTGCCGTAAGCCACAGCCCAGCAGGGGGAGGCCTGGAAGCCGCAGTTTTCAGATCTCTAGGTCGGTGATGCCATGGTCTCCATAAAAGCCGCCCCAGCAGACCCCCGGGAGAAGTAATAACATTTAACACTGCTTCTGTCCATCTGGATTACCGGTTTCTCGTTCTGCAGCTACGTCTTCGAGTGGCTGCTAATCTTTCCTGTTTCCCTTCTGCCTCCTCAATTTCTTAATCCTATTCTGCTCACACAACCCAGAAGTCACTTACTTCCCAGCCTTAATGATAGATAATACAAGCTCCAGGAAAGAAGTAAAACTGTTGCCCTCGACAGTGCCTACGCCGTTCTTAGGAGCATGTGTCTCACACCCCTGCTCGGTGCTTACTTGCTTTTAGTTTACAGATAAACCTAACATGCAGCGTTAGCTGGTAACCCGCCCCATCGCTGACGGAGATAGGATGCTGTGGGGCAGGGCAGGGGTGCTTATGGTTGCAAAAAGAATCAGCATGACAGTCAGATAGTGAGGGGGTAAGGGCAAGAATGAGGTCGCGTATTTAAAAAGGGGCCGTGTGGTTTAGGAGTCAAAACTCCACGTAGCTCAACCACTGCCGAGGGTCTCCCTATCACATGGAAAATTACTATCGTTCCCAGGGTGTCTGAGATAGGAAGAAGTTAAATTGTGTGCCTTATACTTTGTTTTAAAGGGACCTACATGGGCTATCCATTTTGGAGATATGGATACCTCTCAGATCTTCTCATCTCAAATCTTCAATTAAAAAAAAAAAATGTTAGGGGCCCCCCGGGTGGCTCAAGTCGGTTAAACGGCCAACTTCTGATCTCAGCTCAGGTCTTGATCTCAGGGTCGTGAGTTCAGGCCCCGTTCTGGGGCTTAGTGCTTAAGGCTTGAGGGAAGCTTTAACTACCTAAAACATTAACTACTCTTCCTTCAGACACACCAGGTAACAGCTGTTACTCACTCTTGCTCTTTAAAGAACAACCACACATGCTTTAAAAACATGGACAAAATGGCTCAAAGTTCATGCCCGATAAGCGTAATACACAGTTTTTATAGGTTAAAAAGAGACGAGCATTCTGAAGTGAAAATGGGTGCAGGACATGAAGAAGCAATTCACAAATGACTAATAATGACACATATCTTTTGTATCACACGTCACGTATGACATCCCCAAACGAGACATACTGTCACCTATCAGATTGACCACGATGACAGGATTCCTTGATGTCAGAATCTCTGAGAGTACGGGGGGGAAGGGTGGGAGTTTGTGCATATTTTTTGGGAGGGCAACCCAAAAAACTTTCCAAAGCCATCCAAGTATACATCCTTTGACCTAACAATGCTACTTGCAGGAGTTTATCCTGCACGGATAAAGTGGATAAGGCTACTGTGGTGACAAGCATTAATTATGATTTTTCTTTTTTAAAGGAAATATCCTAAGTGTCCAAGAACAGGGAGTTAGTTAGCCAGGTCTGGTTCACCCAGGCTTACCGAAAGCTGTGAAGCTTCAGAAAAGCATGCTGACAGTAACATGCAATGGTATTGGGAAACCCTCAGTCCTGGGCAAACCAGGGTGGTTGGTCACCCTAAATGTAAGGGTGAAAAAAGCAAATTACAGTGACTCTGTGGAAAAATAAGTATATATGCATATCAAACAGGGGAAAAATATTAAAAAGACATACCAAAGTCGCTTTAGAGTGACTTTGTTCTTTCATTTCCATGGTGCATTTTGTTACTGGTGTTTATTTGCTGAGTTTTCTGCTCTGAGTATTACTGTTGCAAACAGTAGTAGGGAAAGGTGATTAAAAAGAAAGAAATTCATGAGAATTGGATCTTTCCGATTTCTCTCCTAAGCCAGGGGTGACAGTTTGCTCCTAGACGCTATCCCTGGGACTCAGAAGCAGACTGAGAAAGCTCATTTGCAAGAGCCTGCCTGAGCCTGGGAAGATGGGTGTGCTCTGCAGAGGCAGACAGATCATTACCTGATGCCAACAGCGGGATCTGGAATAATACCGCTAACCAGCTCACTTCCTAATGGTCCTATCGGTGACAATCTACTGCATTGTCTTATGAAAACCTGCCGCCTGTTCCTAGGCAACCCGATCAACGAAAATTTCAGGTTTATACAGTTTTCATTTAGGGAACATAAAGGTTAACTGACTGTAATGGGAGTATTTTAAACAAACCCACCTACTCTTCCTCTCACTGAATAGGGCTAGCAGCTCTGTTTAATTCTGCTCTGTCTTCGCTGGTGCTGTTTTGGGCAGCACCCACTGCGCGGGTTCTGTCAACCGCCCGCTGTGTCAACTGTGAGTGCTCTCCGAGGCCAGGGGCTGTAGCACATGCACTCTTAGGGGGGCGGGATCCCCACATCCTGGGCACTTGAGTGACAGGGAAAGGTAGCCACCGCACCAGGGAGCCTTGGCCTGGCCTGCACTGAAGGCTTCTCAAAAGATCTCCCAGGACCAAGAGGCCTGCCCACCCAGCCCCCAGCTCCTTTGAAAACATACAAAAGGGGAAAGAGGAAGAGCTAATCTCTGCTCCTATCCTGAGTCCTTGCAGGGGGTCAGGGGCTTGCTGAGCATGAAAACTACTCCCCCCCTCCCCACCCAGACAACCGAGCCTGGCAGAAGCCTCCCCTCCCCCATCAGACTGTGAGTTCTCAGGGCAGGGATCAGGGTCTGCCCCTACTTCCCTGGTTCCTTGTGACATCCCGTACAGAGCATGGACTGACGCACATGCTCATCAGGGTCGTGGAGACCCAGTCTTCTTAACCCAACAAATCTGAGGGACTCCATGTGCCCGGCAAAGGCTAGGCTGTGGGGGATGCAGACATAAATAAGGCCAGCCTCCACCTAGAGAGCTCTCATTCTGTTGAAAGGAACAGGTTCTGACTGTCTTGTTCTCCTAACATGACGGCAAGTACTCACGTCCATCTGCCCCCTGTCATTTCTGGGCCTGCCAGGCTCTGGAGCCTCTTGAGTTAGACCACATCTGGGTCGCCCCCGCACCCCCACTATCCTCCCACTGGGCCCCCTGGCAAGCTAGAGAACTGAGCATGAACACCCCCAGTTACAGTCAGAACCCAAAGGGGGAAAGCCAGCCGAAATCTGCCCAGCTCCAGTCACACACTCAGGTCATGTGGCCACACACGACGTGCCACGTATCTACCGCTGTGTACCAGGCTACTTCCAAACTTCGTGGCCCCGAGCAACAATGGACCATCCTTTCCCATGCTTCTGGGAGCTGCCTGGGCCCAGCAGGGCTCTTGCTTGCAGTCTTCCCTGTAGTTGTGCTCAGATGGTGCCTGGGGTTGGAGCTGGAGCCAGACAGGGCCCGGATCAGCTGGAGGCTCGAGTGCCTTCTCCCGCACAGTGGGCAGTTGAGGCTGGTCGGCGGGGACCGTCCACGGGGAGGCGCCTCCTTCTTGGCTTCTCCGTGTAGCACTCCCTCCCTGGACATCATGGTGGCTGAGTCCCGAGAGGGGCTGTCCTTGCATGAGAATCCCACGAGACCAAGGCAGAGGCTGCAAGGCTTCTCATCACCTAGGCTTGAGAGTCACACTGCCATTTCCATCACGTTCTGCTGCTTATGCTGGGACAGCCTAGATTTGCTGTGGGAGGGGACCACACAGGGTGTGCATGCCGGGAGGTGGAGTGCACCAGGGCTGGCCTCAGACACCAGCTACCACACGAGACTGGTGAAGAGCGGCGAGCCAACAGGACAGTGGGAGGCCCTCCCCTTGGGAGGCCCGTGGCGTCTGGCTGGCCGGGTTCTTGGGCTGGCAGGCACTGAGGCCTGCTTCCAGCATGGGGCCCCAGGCCTGGGAGCTCCCTACGGGGGCAGCTGCAAAGAGGCTTGCGTGGCTTCCCATAGTCAACAGAAGCAGTGGGCCTCTGGGTGGCCAGGCCTCTTCCTCTAGCTGTTTCAGCTCTGCCCCCACAGAACCCCATTTACTGTAAACGCCCTGCACCACCCACACCCAAAGTGCTTTCTCTCGGGCAGTCCTGGGTGGCGGCAGATTGTGAGGAAGGAACATCTCCCAAGTCTTGGTCCTTGAATCTCCTAAATCAATGGCTCAGCCCCCACCTCAGCAGCTTCTCACAAAGGCTATGGTTTCCAGTGACAACTGGAAAAAGCAGTGTGGTTGGAGGGCCAAGAGATTTTGTTGGAACTTCCATCTGGATCCTCAGAGGCCACCTGGGACTGACCAACTGCTCACATTAGGAAGACGAAGTCTCCATTTCAACTGTCACGGCTAGCAAAGCCACAAGGCAACCCCGCACCAGGGGCCGAATGCCAAGGACGTGCCAAACCCCCAAAGGTAGGTGGGATTTGCTTTCATTTTTCTATCGTCAAATATGCTGCTTTGCTTGGCACACTGGCCCTGGAGGAGAGGGGGTGGCTCCCCCATAGCCTGCAGTTATGGAATAAGAATGATCTAGCTGAAGCCTCTTTAACGACAGGACAGTTAGGGCAGCAGTGTGCTCCTCCAGAGGATGAATCAGAGGCCTGACGTGGGCTGGCACGTGTGGTTTCTGACCCTCTGTACCGGCTGCTTGTCAAGGTGGGGCGCCCCTGCCCATCACGGTCGAAAGCAACTCAGCAAGGAGGTCTGTTTCTAACTCTTTATGTAGAAATGATTCCACACTTGCAGAAGAGTTGCAAGGATAGTACAAAGAACAGTTCTATATGTCTACATTCCTATCTGTATCTATGTACATTTTTTCCTGAAACTTCTGAGAGTAAGATATATACACGATGGTACACGTTTCCTAAACATTTTCTTATACACGGATACAATGCTTTTTATCTATAGCCTTGTGTCAGTGGACCCGATGATGTCCTTTAGAGATAGAAATCCATCTTCTAGGACAGGAAGCTGAGGCCCAGGGATGTCAGACACCTCACCTGTGGCTGGAGGCCCAGGCCATGTGTGCTAAGGCTGGGTTTGAAGCCGGGTCTGCCTGATGCCCCCCATGGCTCATGCCAGGGGAGCCAGTCCCACGCCACACCTTCTCCTTGGGGGGAGGGGTGTGTGTGTGTGCTTAGCATTGGCTTTTGGAGAAGGCACAGGGACTTTCTGTGGGGACGGCTTCCCTGCAGCTACTCTGAGGGGCCGCCCTCACCTAACTGGCCTGCAGCCCTTGCTGAGGCCAGCTCCCTGCCGGGCACCTTTTGGAAGAGGCTGGAAGTCTGAGAATGGTGCCAAGGTCTGGGAAGTGAAAAAGCTTTTTGTTTTTCTCTGGTTTCTACATAAATAGCCCCAGTCAGCACATGGCCCCGGGGCCAGGAGGGAAACCATCCCAGCCTCGGTCTGGGGAAACCCAAGCCCGGTGCCCGTGGCCTTGATTTACCACCCAGGACAAGGCGACTCTGTGTGGCCTGGAGGCCAGTGTTTGCAGCTTCACTTCTCAGCCCAAACTGGTCAAGTTAGACATGATTTACTCCTCCAGGGGGAGAGACGCCCATCTCAAAGGGTAAAATTCACTGCTATTCAGAGAGGCCAGCCTGGACTGACTGGCTGGTGAAGGGAGGGGAACAAAGGGCAGGTCTCCCGGGCAGGTGGGTGCTGGGCGGGGGCGGGGGCGACTGGGAGCGTCCACGTGGGCAGCATCTTTTTGTAGAGCTTCCTCAAAGACAGAGGCCTGACCTGGTCTTGCCCCTAGATGAGCTTCTCCTCTGACTCAAACTGCAGCTCCCCCCCAACCCCCCAGTCAGGTTCCAGGGGATTCCAGGCCAACACTGCTGCTCTGAGGCCCCAAGCTGTCCATCTCCTCTGGCCGATAGGTCCCAAGCACTTTCCAGGGAGATGCCACTCCGGTGTAAAGACTTGGGGTCCTGCCTGGAGCCCGGCAGCTACCCAGCTCTCTCTGGTCAAACGGGAGGACTGAGCAACAGCCCAGAAACCACACCTGGCTCTGTGCACCGCCCGTGCTTCTCCCGTGGCTACGCCTTTCTCCCTCCTGCCCACTGTTCTCTCTTGCCCTGTCTGCCAGGCGTAAGCCTTTCTGGAGACACTAGGAGCGCAGAACCTTTCCTGGGGCTCTTACAGGTTCATAACCAAGACTCAGAGGGAACCTGCTCTCAAGGAACCCACAGAGCAAGGAAGACAAACACAAGGCGAGTGACTCGGGGGAAGAACAGAGTCCCTACTGTTGTGCCCTGTGCACCATACCGGGAGTCAGCCTCAAGAGCATGGTAGCTAATGGAACGAGCTTGAGAACGTGCAGGCCACTGCAAAATGAAGACGAGAAGCCCTTTATTCCACCATTACTAGGAGTTCCGAGATGGTGGCAGCCGAGCGCGAGCCCAGTGAGGGCTCTGCTGAACATGGGCCTCATATCCCGGAAGCTGGCCCTGCTCCTGCCAGCTGCTGAGTGAGCTGTAGGAGGAGGCTGATGGAGTAGCAAGGTGCGGGTGACAAGCACAGAAACAGCCCCGTGAGGGGAGGCGCGGTAGGGCTGGGGAGGGAAGGCAGGACCACGGCCCTCAGTGTGGAGTGTGGAGCTCAGGCTGGAGACGGGCCTGCTGAGCATCTCCCTCTGAGGAAGCTGCAGAGTCGGGTCGCCCTGTCTGGGTTCTAACAGCCAGTCCAGGGTTCCCATTCCGTCCAGTTGCGGTACTTGTCCACGGCCAGAGGCGGGATGGAGTCGCTGGAGGAGGGCCAGGCCTGGGGCACTGCCATGGGAGGGGCAGCACTCACCCCCAGAAATCCCGGCAGCTGCAATGGGAAGACCCGGCCTGGGACTCCAGCAGGGGAGGGTGCCTCACCATCCTGCCCTAGCCGCCCCCAGCCACCACCTGCCCTCCAGCCTCTGTGGGCCTCAGGAAGGCCGCTCAGTTGGGCACTGGGGGCACCAAGAGGTGAGCAGAAGGGAGTTCTGTGTTCCGTCCCCTCGTCTCTCCCGTCCCAGACCTCTGATCAAGGGCCATCCTCGTAGACGGGGACCAGCCTGTGGCCCAGCACGAGAGGACCCACTTGTACAGGATAACTTGTCTTGCTCTACTGCAAAAGGGTCCTCACAGACACGCAGCCTCCCACGGAGTCTCTGGCAGAAGCAGCTACTGGGTAAACGAGATGGAAACGCCAGCTTAGACAGGCAAAGGCCACCAGCAGAAACCTCCACCTTCCGAGGACGCACGCTTGCTATAAACGGCCCAGACCCATTTGTGAGAAGCACCGAGGGTCCCACAGGACATATAATCTTGACTCTATCTCCCCGGTCAGCAGGATTACTGTAGGGAGGAAGGAACAAATTGTTTACGGAGCACCCCTCCTATGCCAGGCATGACCATGACACCCTCAGGTGTGTGCGTGCGTATGCGCGCACGTATGCTAGCTCACGTACAGTATGCGTACACAGTGACATACACACATCATGCATGTAAGGCACAGTGCCTGGCACACAGCGGTCCTCAGAGACCTCTCCATACCCTCATTAATCAACTCCTCATTTCCTCTGACTCGGTCTACTTAGCCCTGAAGTTACGACAGGAAAGGAAACGGAGCCTCCGAGGAAATGATCTGCCCAAGGTCACACAAGCTACGGCTCAGTCCTAGGTCTCCTGCTTCAAACCCCCTGTCCCCGCCTCTGGGCCACTGGCCGCGCAGGTGCGGCCCTCACAGCCCTTCCTCACCGCCCTCTGTCCGATTCGCTTGCTACTCCTTCCACAAGGCCATCCTCAGCCTAGTTCCAGAATTAATTTTATCTGCTGTTACCTCTGATTCATTAAAATCAGCAACGACAAAGTGAAGGAGGTTATAAGCCAGTACTATCAGCACCTCCTAGTTAGCAGGCAGGGGCTAGGTGTGGACACAGAGATGAATTCAACAGGATGTGGCTCTCCCTCGGAGGGGCTCAGCATTTGGGCAAGGAGAGCAGAGGAGCTGGTCCCCAACACCCTCTGAGGCACGTGCCGCGTGACCGCAGCCTCCCACTCTGCCTCGATCGCAGGCCGAGGGCCTGTCCTTTCCACCAGCTCCTCGCTCTACATCTCTGTTCTGCTCACCAGCTGCCTGACTTCTCTGTGCCCCAATGTTCTCATCTGGAAAACAGAGCAACAGTGGTGCCTGCCCCCGGGGCTGCACGGCGCTCACAAATTCAACCAGCTCATCTTGGGAGTGCTCGAGCTGGATAAAGTTGGTTGGGTCACTCTTTAATCTTTGCCACGGGAGCCTAGGTGCGCGTCCCTCAAGGCGCTCAAGCCGGTCCGCATCTGTGCTTCCGTCCCAAAGCCTGGGGAGCAGAGAGGAAGAAGGGGACTGCCACCCCCCCAGCCCAGCAGACTCTTGACAGGCTACCACGGATTCTCCCCCTACCACCCCACCTCCCGGCCGGGGAGGGCCCCGTCTTCCTGCTTTCATCAGGGAGGTGGGCAGAAGGAGCTTCGTGGGCTGCACTATTTGGGGAAAAAGCTCACGGTGGCAGTGGCAGCCACTCTCTGTTTCTGGGAACCTGCAAGGGCATTTCAAAGTGAAAAGAAACCTCTGCCTTCAGCAGGTGCCCAAACGCAGCCACAAGGCTGGGTGCTTACCCGAGGGTGGGCTTTGCCAGAGACTCTGCACCAAGCCCAACCTAATTTCTCTATTTAAAAGAGAGAGAAAGAAAGAAAAAAAAGGGGGGGGCAGCCTAGCATTAGCTCCCTACAATGTGCCTGCGAATTTGGGCAGGGCTGCTGGGTGCAGTCAAAGGAAGAACAGGCCCCAGAGAAGGGGTGCAGATTTTTCCAGGGGTCTCCATGCCCCCTGTGGACCCCCACCCCGTGGGCTGTGTGTAGGGAGCAGCACGTGTGGGAAAGTCCAGAGGGCCTGGGCACCAAGATAATGAAGGCCCTCCGCCCTCCCCAGGCCCCCTGCAGTGACCTTCCCAGAGGACAGATGAAGGGTGAAGGAGCCAGAACTCAGGCAACCTCCCTGCCGGCCAAATTACTTCTGCCTAAAGAGCACCGTTCACCACCCAACACCCCAGCCTCCCCATGCCCTCCTCCCTCAGCACGCAGATCCCTCCACCTGCAGGAACACAGTCCGTACACAAACATGTGCGTGCCTGATGCAGGGGTGGGGGGCGCAGGACCTCCCTCTCGCTCGTAAACACGAGGTTCATTTATTAAGTGCCTCTCTGGCATTTCCTTTTTTGCCTTCATCCTGCTTGTTTAATATTGCATTTGACATTCTCATTTTATAAATGGTAACAGCAGCAGAATGGATGGCTAAAATTAGCTTACGAGTAAGGAGGATGCTGCAAATAGGGTGGTGAACACAGAAGCCTAGTTAAATCCACCCACATCACCCAGCCCCTGCCCCCCACTTTTGGGCTGGTTCCCGATCAGCTCTTAGTCGTCAGTCTCCAGGCTGCGGAGGAGTGGCCCGAGGGAGGGGATGCGTGCCCACTCCTGAAGCACCCCTGCCAGGTGGCAGCGCCCCATGCCAACCCTAGCTGGGGACTCCGTGGACCCATCTGGCCCAGCACCACAGCCCGAGAGGCCAACCCAGGGCTCTCCTGTTCTCTCATCCTCCTGCCCCTGCCGCCCCCAGAAGCCCCTGTTCTGGGGGCGAATTCCCCAGGTGTGCCCTGGGCTGAAGGTGGCAAGCCTGAGAGCTCACCAGGCTTTGCTTTTTGAAGTGGGGTTTTTGAAACTTCCCCCATGTAGGATTCAGCTGAAGGGCTGAATTGGCCTCCCTGGGACTAGGAAATCGCGTCAGCGGGACCCCTTCTGCTCTGTTCTGCAGGATGTGCACCCACCTGCTCTCCTCGGGCCCACCTCCCAGCCAGAGCATGGTGAGTACCCACACCTCACACCCTCCTCCCTGCCCGGGTCTGCACCCCTGCATTTCACTGACTTGTCATCTGTCCAGGACCCCCTTCCCTTAGGATGACACATTTGTTCAGTAAAAGGATCCTAAGAATAATGATAGTGATGATGACTAACAATAACAGTAAAGTGGCCTATTGCTTTGATAGAGCATGCTATGGCTGGTAAAGCCTGGTCCCAAGTCCTAACTCTCAGCAGTCCCTGAGAGAGGTGCCATCCTTACCTGTCTGACCGAGGGGGAGCCAAGCACAGGTGATGAGTAACCTGCGCAAGGTCACAAAGTCCAGCAATGAGGAGCCAGACGTACTAGGGGGCATTCAGCAGTGAGGGATTTGTAGCACTCTCTTCTGGGAAGGCCTCTCGGGTTGATAGCACCCATTCTGACCCTTCCGTCACTTCCCACCCACTCAGTGCTTGGGGTCCCCCTAAGAAGGAAGGCACTGCTACTTTCTGCAGGCTACTACCGCAAACCCCAGGATCTGTTTGGGGCACCGCTGACCCTCTCTGCCTCACGCCAGTAACATGCTGACTCTGTAGTGGACGTGGGTGAGCTTTAGCCTAAAAGCCTTTCCTTGGGTCCCTTGAGATAAGCACACTGCACCTGCTCTGAGCTACATCAGTATAGGCCAGGAGTTGAAACTGTGGCCCACAAGGCAAATCCAGCTGCTGCTTGTTTTTATAAATAAAGTTTTATGTGAACACAGCCACGTCCACCCACTTACTTATCATCAGTGGCTACGGTCTGCTCTATGATGGCAGAGTTGAGTAGTTGTGACAGAAACCTAGGGCCCTGAAAGCCTAAAATATTTATGTCTGGCCCTTTACAAAGTTTTGGGGCCCTTGGTTTAGGCCAAATGGAAGAAACTTGCGGGTATCAAGGGGGTTTTCAGGAGGGTGATTCCTTCAAGGCTACCAGATTATAGACCTTACGCCAGAGCGGTCCAAGAGCTCCCAGGGACAGGAACCAGACCAGGGCCTTCAATAAGCTTCAAAGGACAGTGGTCACCATCCTTCTCATCTCAGAGGAGGAAACAGGCACAGATAGGTGGGGTATTCACCTGGGCACAGGACAACCAGTGATGGATATGGGATTCAGGCTCAGGTCCACGTCTTCTAAAGCCCTGAGTGCCTCTAAATGACCCAGGAGGTCCTGTTCTGGGGACAAGGACATGAGCATTTTACTTGGAGGATCCAGCTCATCACCCCAGTGGATGTGCCTCAAACATCTTCAATCAATGCTCTGAGATCCTTGTCAGAGGGGGAGGGCATGCCAGCACCAGGGGTGCAGTGGGGGGGGGGTCCCTGGCATGGACGGCTTGCTATGGCAGGGGTGCAGCGGGGGAAGTCTGGTGCCATGCACACAAAGGGAGTGTGGGGTGGGGCTGGGAGCAGCAGACCGGCCTGGGGACCCCATGGCAGGCTGGCTCATCCAGCTCCATGCTCCTGGGGTCTCAGCCCTCACTTCAGGTCCCTTCCTTCGATACTTGGCGATTTATGACCGACCCACAACTCCCACACCATCTCTCATTAGCAGTGATCCTTGCCTGGAGCTTCCCAGACTTTAAATGTGCACAGGCATCACTAGGGACTTGTCAAAATGCAGATTCTGATTCACTAGCTCTGGGGGTGGGGCCCGAGATTCTGCATTCCTAACGAGCTTGCAAAATGCTCAGGAAATTTCAAAAATCAGATCACCTCAATGGAGAAAGAAAAAGGACTATTTAAAGGAGTCCTATAGAAATCCTTATACAAAGCAAATAAAAACCCTATCTTCATCAGTCACACCAACCCAGGTTTTTCAGTTAGTGAGGTTTTGCCTAAGGTGGCAGCAGGGTAGAGTGGGAAGAACACTGGGTTGGAGCCAGAACACCACCGGTTCAAGTCTCAGCTCTGCCACTTAGAACCGTGGACGGTGGAAGTCCCTTTACTGCTCTGAGCTCGAGAGCCCGCTCTGTAAAACGGGGCGATGACCACGCACACGTAAAGGCCAACAATCCTGCTGTTGAGTCAGGGGTCAGAGGAGGTGCCCCTGTTCGGGCACCCCTCAGACCGCACCCCAAGTTCTCCACCAGCGAGGCTCTCCCCGACTCCATCTGAGGTGGGGATGGAGCCGGGCCTCGGAGAAAACCTGGGCAGATGGGTGTCACTCCCACCTCCCTCCCCAGGGCTGTGAGCTGGCGGGAGGCTGTGCCGGCTGGCGGCTCATCAAGCCCGCATCCCTGCTGCTGTGGCGGGGGGGGGCGCACGGCTTCAATCAGGGGCCTGCGCTGGGGCTCGCAGAGTGGCCAGAGAGGAGGCCCTCTCTGGAGAGTCACCAGGTGGCTCTGCAGGTGCACTTCTGTGTGTTTACTAATAAGGAGCCACGTTTGCGCCTCACAATGACCCGCGCCAAGATGGGGGAAGGGGCTGAGTCCTGGCTCTCCCGACTTGGGCCCTGAGGTCAGGTGGCGGCCAGCTGCCCTCCTTACCTGTGGCTCACCTGCCTCCGGGGGAGAGGCCAGGAAATCTGTCACGGCCGACAGGGACGCCTTCTGCCCAAGCCTGGCCCTCCGCCCCAGCCAGGAATCTGGCCCCGAGTGAGCCCATCTCCTCTGCTCTCCTCTTAGGAGAACATGGGAATTCCATGGGCCACGACACAGCCGACTGGGGGAGGGGGGTGGTCAGTGGTCTTGGAAGGCTGTGGCCCAGTGAGATGACCTCTCAAGTCCCTTCCAGCCTGGAGGGGGTGCTGGCGTCCTGGGTACAAACGTGAGCTCTGGGCTTGAACTCTGGTGCTGCCTCTTGCGGAATGTCTGGCCCTGGGCAAATTGCTTAAGGTCTCTCTTTGCCTCACTTGCTTATCAGTAAAATGGGGGACAATAATCAGTACCTACATCAGAGCGTGTGTGATAGAAGAAAGAGATGCACACAGCGAGCTCTCAGCAGAGTATGTAGTTGGCACTAAAGAATGTGAACTATTCGTGAGATCTCTGTAGGAGGGTGTCAGGGGGGTCTTTTGTGGCCCTCCCCCCTGCTGCCACCAACACCATGGAGGTGACCTCCTTAAGGGACGTTCTGTATGGGAATGGGGGCAGGGCCGCGGTGATCCCAGCTTCCTGAGGGCAGCTACCCAGAGCCCCGGCAGGCAGAAGGGCTGGTGTCTGCTGCAGGCTCTCTTGGACGCCAGGGAAGGGCCCTCTTTTTTTTTTTTTTTTTTTTTTTTTTTTAAACACCCAAGAGATTCACCAACCAAATTAGATGGGAAATAGCCTTGGGAATTATGATGCGCCTCCCTGTCACATGGTCCCTCACGTAATCCTTTATTCATTCCACAATTATTTACCCAGGGCCCACTGAGTGCCAGCCAGAGGAGTACTGGATTAAGACGGAGAAGATTTGGATTCAAGTCCTATCTTCGTGACTCATCGGGGGGGGGGGGCCTTTCTTATCTGTGAATACGAGAAAATGGTCGCTCCAGGCACATTTGGGGGCAGCACAGTAATCTGTCCCTGTAGAATTCGCGAGATTGCCAAGCTTCCAGGAGACTGGTCTTTACAGCTTCGCAAGCAGTCCAGTTTACAAAACACTCCCCCAGACCTTCTAACAACCGTCCGGGTTTCTGCTTGGCAGTCTCTGCGTTCTCAGAGTCTTTCCAATTCTTCATTTGAATTCTGTCCATAGCACAGTTTAAATCCATTTCCTTTTCTGTGGGCCTCCGAAGTTGAAACCAGTATCGCAGAATCCTCAGCAATTCCGGCTTTTTCAGAGGAGGACAGTGTGCTGGAGAGGCCCCTTCCGTGACGACGACACGGCCGACGGCAAGAGCTCACGGTTTTCAAGCTCATGGTTATCAAGGTGTTTGGCCTTTGCTGCTGGTACCTCCCCCTGAGGCCCAGGGACCCCACCAGGTGGCCACCACGGGCCCCATTATCCTGGAGCTTGGCGAGGCCTGGTGACCTTCCAATGGCCTCTTCCAGTACCTGGAACTTCCCCTTCAGAGCTGGTGACTGGTGGGTCAGGGCGGGGCACATACAAGGACACCTCCAAAGCCTGTGTGTGATCCTCACCCCTCCGTGCTCACCCCTCCTTCTTGTCTACTTCCATTGTTGCTATGCCCTTAAAGGACAAGTACCAGCCCCCGATTCAAAAGAAATCAGAAACCCTGCCACTATGAACAGTTACCTGCACGCACCCCTGTCAGCCTCCAGCTGGTGGAAAAGAAGGTGACAACTGTGAAATGACTGGGGACCAATGGCCACAAACCTCTCTGGCTTCAAGCCAGCCCATCCATGGGTTATTATCTTTCTGGGGCTGAAACTCTACCTTCTGATGGTTCCCCCTATGTCATCTGGGGATTCACCCTTGCAGCCCCCAAGCTCAAAACAACGTTCTGTGTTGTTCATCCAGCAGCCTGGAAGCTCAAGACCTAGGTTACTTTACTGCCTGGGGAGCCCTGGGGCAGATTCCCCTGAGCCTCAGTTTCCCCACTGGACCACCGAGGAGAATAAAGCTCTTTGTCACTTGTGCTTAAGGCTTGTGTCAAAGCCAGTCTTGTAGCGAAGGGCCGCACGTATGGATTCGAGTCCGCACACAGCAGTCTCTTGCCCGTCTGCACTGGGCCTTCCTGATGAACCGTCAGGTCCTGGCAGGACGGGAATGGTGTCTGCCGGTGCTCTCAGAGGCCTCTTTCACTCTCCAATGCCCAGGCAGTCCTCAGTGCAGCCTGTCAGCCGCACGCCTGGCTAGGAGAAGCAAGGCCTCCGGGCGCTGCGCTTACATTTCCTTTTAAGCCCCCTGTCTCCCTAGTTTTAAAAATAGCAAGTAGCAATCTACCAAAAGAGAGAAGTACCAACTGGAAGGCACTGAGTTGGGGGGTGGGGGGGGCAGGGGAGGGACGGTGTACAGTGCAGAGAACGCCGATGAAGGGGTCCTGTGTTATTCCTACACACTTATCTCCCTGGTACCATTTTAATGCCTGAGCTGACACCTCCAACCTACAGTATGCAAAGAAACAGCATTTTCATTTCAGATGCATATGATGGCTAGGAACAATATGAACAATATTATTTTAGTGTCCTGGGAAAAAATTAGCAAGTCAAATATTGAATCAGGCCTGTAGCACCACATGCTAAGCAGACTGCTTTGATCTTATCCCCACTAAAAGCTCTATTATTGAATTTAAAGTCAGTGAACACGTATCGGACCGATATACAATGCACATATGAACGCATGTTTCAGAAGCCGGGACTGTTTTGACTAAAGGGAGAAAATAACCAAAGTTACAGCTACAGTTGAAACACAAATTTGCCCTCCCTTTCTCATAGGGCTGGAGGCTCTGCTGGCCAACCAAAATATTTTGGCCCAAAGGGCCTGCTGATGGCTCCAGAAACACCTGCTGAGCTCCGATATTTTTGGAACCAACAAGGAAGGGGTTTCTCTCCCACCGACTCAATTTGAAGGAAGTGGAGACCTCCAGCAAGCCAATGTGTGTGCTGTGTTCATGGTATGGCGCCCTCTGGTGGCCACTTCTCTGGGAGGCCTACCTGGCTCCCCCAGCTTGCAATGATCCAACCTCCTCCCTGTTGAGGGGGGTCTTTCCAGAAAAAGGAGCTTTCAAGAGCCAAATGGGGGGATGGAAGAGGATGCTCATGCGGGTAAAACCAGCTAGTTGATCGGAAGGGGAAAATGAGAATGTTAATTACCCAGCAGGGCCCAAACGCAGAATGAATTTGGGTGGTAACCTTCCTACCTAGGAGATAGCCCTCAAAGAGCCAAACCAAGCAGCAAACTCGTGTCCTAAGCCGCAGGTCAGCGAATTATAACACCCAGGCCAAATGTGGTTCCCCTGCCGGCTTTCGTACATGTACAGCCCAAGAGTCAAGAATGGCTTTTGTACTTTCAAATGGTAAAAATATAAATAGATAAATATTTTGCGACATGAGAATTACATGAGATTTCAGTGTCAGCGTCCATAAACACAGCTTTATGGAACCACAGCCGTATTTGCGCGGGACTGTCTGCACACGCTTCCGCCGTGGCTTTGAGAGGCTGTGATCGTTGGCTGCGCGGCCTGCGAAGCTGAGAATATTTACGACTCGGCCCTTCCCTGAGAGTCTGTCAACGCTTGCCATCCACAGGACTGAACCCTTAGAGTCTCGTCCCGGTGCCCACCCTGCCCAGCCTCTCGCTTGCTGACGCGGGCTTTCGAAGTCTGCAAGACAAAGCTGTGCACACCGAGGGGAGGGGAGGCATTGCATGCACCGCAGCGCGACCCCTACAAACTTACCATTTTATTATTGATTTCATGGAAATGAATCTCACAGACTTTCTCCACAACATCTTCATTCTCAAACGTGACAAAGCCAAACCCTACAGGAAAAAGGAAAACAAAAAAACAAAAAAACAAAAAACAAAAAACAGAGGGGGTGGTGAGTTCAGTTCTGGCCGGCCACATGTTTTTCTTTGATGTCCTGCAGCAGTGACAGGCTCCTGATCTAAGGGTAGGGGGCCGGATCCCTGGGAAGAGCCTCCAGGTTGAGGCAATGATTTCTAATTTGTACCGAGCACCCTTCCAACAGTGAGGAAAAGTTAATGATTTCACCCACATGCGGTGGGCGCTGTGTGGCTTACATTTGCCCCGAAGCAAACAAGAAATTTACTTGTCTGTTATTTACAAGGGTCAGAGCCCCGCGGCTCTCTGCGCGGAGGCAGGCGGGTGGGCCACCCCGAGCGGCAGCGGGGATCACCGCGGGGCCACGCGTGCCCTTTCCGCGCTGGAATGGCCAGCCCTCGGGGTCGGCCTCCAGACGGAGGCGGTTATTTGTCCTTTTCTTCCTGAATTACTTCCTCTAATACCTCATCAGGACATCCTGAGGCCTGGAAGAAACTATTAAAAGTTTCAGGCCTCTGTTCTACGCAGGCCTCCTTTTTCTACCGCTGCTTCCAAAGCGCTGCAGATCTGGGGCAGTTTAAGACTGTTTGATGCCTGCTGTCAGCCCGTCAGCCATCCACTGTATTTACTCGGCTGGAGACCGGCTTTGCTAGACAAGCTGTACTGAAGAATTTTGGCAGGCGACCGCTGCTCAGCATCCTGAGTTGCTCTCGCTACCCTCCCGCCCCTCGCTTTCTTCTCCTCCCGCCTGGGATGGAGTTCCAGGATGCTGCCCCATCTGTGACCCTACTCAGTAAGCACTGCTTTAACACACGGACCCACTCACAAGACGGTACGAACACCACGAGGGAACACACATGCAGCATGTGCAGATAGCCCAATGGGGAGGCAGCAGACTGGACTCTGCACTGATGAACTTATGTGGCAATCTGGGAAGCGCCTTCCCCACTCTGCGCCTCGAGCTTTGCACCTGCGGATTATGGTGGTGAGACTGACCACCCCTCAGGTCGCAGCCCCAATCGGGATTTGCAAGGCTCTCTGCTATGAACTAAAGGTTGTGTCCCCCCCCCCACCCCTAATTCATATGTTGAAATCCTAACCCAATGTGATGGTATCAGGAGGTGGGGCCTTGGGGAGGCGAGTAGGTCATGGGGGTGGCGGCCTCCTGCATGGGATCAGTGCCCTCAGGAAAGACACCAGAGAGAGCGTGCTTTCTCTCTCCTCTTTCTGCTGTGTGAGGACACAATGAAAAGGTGACCATTCTACATGGGAAGGGGGCCTTCACCGAAACCCCAACCATACTGGCACCCTGACCTTGGACTTCCAGCCTCTGGAATGGTGAGAAATACATTCCTGTTGTTGATAAGGCTCCCAGTCTGTTGTCCTTTGTAATAGCAGCTCAAATTGACCAAGACGCTACTGTCCCCAAAGACATGAACCTGGCCCCATGCAAACCTGGGCCCAACTAGGAACACGAAAATCAGAATGGCTACTTTGTATTAGGATAGCATTCCCCGTCAATGAGTAAAAAAAAACAAAAAACAAAAAACAAAAAAACAACATACAGGTGTTTCCTCTTCGTGCTTCTGTGTCAAGTTTGGGTCCTGGAAACCCAGGGTGGAGAGACAATCTCTCCGGTCCCTTCCGTGTCTCTCCCCTCTGGCTCTCCCACCACTGTCTCTGAGGAACATCAGAGAACAGGCAGCTGATACCCTGAACTCCTCCATCATTGCTCCTGCAGGTCTAGAACACTCCTAGGGAGAGGAATGGAAATGGCCACTTGCTACTCTCAATTTCCAGCAAAACAGAGGGCTGGGACCAGCACACAAAGGGCAGCCACAGTCTTCATTAGGATATGTGCTTTATTACCACACACCAAATAGGGGGCCCAACAACACCATCCCCCAGGTTCCCTCTGTCTGGGCATCTCCTTCTCCTTGGCCCTTGGGGCCATCGACTATGTGCAGAGCTGTAGGAGAGCCACACCCAGAGGCTGTCTCCACATTGTTTCTCTTTGGGCCTTGGCGTGCTGGCTCCCTATGCCCTCTTCAAAGGAGTGTGAAAACCATCAGGTAAGCCTCTCACCCAAGCAGGCACCCCATCAGCACACAGGGGACCTGCATCACTTTGGTTAATCCCCTCCCTTCTGCCCACCATCCTAGAACCCAGATCCTAGGGGCCCCTCAAGAAGGGATTAAGATGGGGTCTTTGTCTGGTTTTGGGATCAAGGTAATGGTGGCCTCATAAAATGAGGTTGGAAGTTTTCCTTCCATTTCTATTTTTTGGAACAGTTTCAGAAGAATAGGTATTGATTCTTCTCTAAATGTTTGGTAGAATTCCCCTGGGAAGCCATCTGGCCCTGGGCTTTTGTTGGGAGATTTTTGATGACTGCTTCAATTTCCTTAGTGGTTATAGGTCTGTTCAGGTTTTCTATTTCTTCCTGGTTCAGTTTTGGTAGCTGATACATCTCTAGGAATGCATCCATTTCTTCCAGGTTATCTAATTTGCTGGCACAGAGTTGCTCATATGTTCTTATAATTGTTTGTATTTCTTTGGTGTTGGTTGTGACCTCTCCTCTTTCATTCATGATTTTATTTATTTGGGTCATTTCTCTCTCTCTCTCTTTTTTTTTTTTGATAAGTCTGGTCAGGGGTTTATCAATCCCATTAATTCTTTCAAAGAACCAGCTCCTAGTTTTGTTGATCTGTTCTACTGTTCTTTTGGTTTCTATTTCATTGATTTCTGCTCTGATCTTTATTATTTCTCTTCTCCTGCTGTTCTTTCTCCAGCTCCTCTAGGTATAGGGTTAGGTTGTGTGTTTGAGACCTTTCTTGTTTCTTGAGAAAGGCTTGTATTGCTATATACTTCCCTCTTAGCACTGCCTTTGCTGCATCCCAAAGATTTTGAACAGTTGTGTTTTCATTTCCATTTGCAAATGATGTATCAGATAAAGGGCTAGTATCCAAAATCTATAAAGAATTTATCAAACTCAACACTCAAAGAACCAATGATCCAATCAAGAAATGGGCAGAAGACATGAACAGACATTTTTCCAAAGACGACAGCCAAATGGCCAACAGATACGTGAAAAAGTGCTCAACATCGCTCGGCATCAGGGAAATCCAAATCAAAACCTCAATGAGATACCACCTCACACCCGTCAGAATGGCTAAAATTAACAAGTCAGGAAACAACAGATGTTGGCGGGGATGTGGAGAAAGGGGAACCCTCCTACACTGTTGGTGGGAATGCAAGCTGGTGCAGCCACTCTGGAAAACAGTATGGAGGTTCCTCAAACAGTTGAAAATAGAGCTACCCTACGACCCAGCAATTGCACTACTGGGTATTTACCCCAAAGATACAAATGTAGGGATCCGAAGGGGTACGTGCACCCCGATGTTTATAGCGGCAATGTCCACAATAGCCAAACTGTGGAAAGAGCCAAGATGTCCATCGACAGATGAATGAAGAAGATGTGGTATATATACACAATGGAATATTAGGCAGCCATCAAAAAGAATGAAATCTTGCCATTTGCAATGACGTGGTTGGAACTGGAGGGGGTTATGCTGAGTGAAATAAGTCAATCAGAGGAAGACATGTATCATACGACCTCAATGATATGAGGAATTCTTAATCTAGGAAACAAACTGAGGGTTGCTGGAATGGTGGGGGTGGGAGGGATGGGGTGGCTGGGTGATAGACATTGGGGAGGGTATGTGCTATGGTGAGCGCTGTGAATTGTGCAAGACTGTTGAATCACAGATCTGTACTTCTGAAACAAATAATGCAATATATGTTAAGAAAAAAAAAAGAAGAAGAAGATAGCAGGAAGGGAAGAATGAAGGGGGGGAAACTGGAGGGGGAGACGAACCATGAGAGACTATGGACTCTGAGAAACAAACTGAGCGTTCTAGAGGGGAGGAGGTGGGGGGATGGGTTAGCCTGGTGATGGGTATTAAAGAGGGCACGTTCTGCATGGAGCACTGAGTGTTATGCACAAACAATGAATCATGGAACACTACAGCAAAAACTAATGATGTAATGTATGGTGACTAACATAAAAAAAACAAAAACCTCCCCCCCCCCCCCAAAAAGGGATTAAGATACAGTGCCCTTTAAAAGGTCCTCAGGGGAGGGAGGGGCAGCACGGCTGAGGATGGGGGGTGGGAATCTGCTAGCAGGGCTTCAAGGACAGCGGCAGGGCTGGGGCCTCATTCACTCTGGGTCCCAGGATGCACAGAGCCCCTAACACACAGAGAGGGCTGAGTGGCTAGTGGCTGGTGGGGTCTGAGTATCTTGCTAATCCATCTGCACCACTGCCTCCCCTCAAGACTGACTCGGCCCTTCCTTCTGCATTTACAGGTTCCCACCCTGCTAGGCATCCTGGAGAACCCAAGAGATCAGCAAGACAATGTCCCCTTTCTGAAGCAATTGGTTCCCCGAGTGGCACAAGTCAGAGGTTCCCACTCAAGGACAGCGTCTGGGCCATACAGACCCCGCCCCGCCCTTCCCTCCAGCCTGCGGGTCGTCACCCTGAGATTCTGTTGTCTCTGAAGGTCACCTCTCTAGCCTGTATCTAAACCCAGTTAACACATCCTAAACACATCCTAACCTATCCCTAAACAAGCCTGGACATGTTGGTACTCAGGGGAAACCTTACTGCTAATTAGGATGAGTGTAATGAGTTTAACAGTAGCCCCCAAAGGCGGAGTCCCCATCCTAACCCCTGGACCGGATGAATGTGACCTTGTTTGGAAAAAGCATTTTTGCAAACGTAATGAAGTTAAGGATCTCAAGAATGAGTGCGGGCCCGGATCCAATGACAGGTGTTCTTAGGAGAGAAAGGAGGGGGAAACTTGAAACCTAGAGGACAGAGCGGGGAGAGGACAGAGAGGGCCACAGCCACTAGCCCACTAGCCGAGGAACACCGGAGCCACCAGGAGAGCTGCAAGTGGCAAGGGAAGTGTCCCCGAGAACGTGCAGAGGGAGCGTGGCCCTGCGGACACCTTGTTTTTGGACGTCCAGCTTCCAGAACTGTGAGAACACAAGTTTCTGTTGTTTGAAGCCACCCACCCAGTTTTTGGTAATTTGTAACTGCAGCCCCGGGAAACGAGTACAGCAAGGTTACGGGGTTTCAGTCATTCCCCCACGGACAGGTCACACATGACCTCCCCCAGCCAGGCCAAGCGTGTGCTCTGGTTAGAAGGCAGGAGAGTGTGGACAAATGAACCCAACCCGTCCGTGCCATCGGGAAATAACAGGAAGTCAGTGCCAGTCAAGGGCACCGCTCCACGAGCCAGAGGACAGCCTGGCTGAGAGCCAGCTTGCTGCTGAGCACAGGTCCTTAATCCTGGAACAGTGCCCAGGGTAAGTCAAGTCACCGTGGGGGTCACGAGTCGAGATGACCACCATGAAAGCTTTCCTGGGGCAGCCCACACCTTCCCGGTCTACTCTGCAAATCACCATCTGAACTCCAGGCCCAGGATCATGCAGGACCCCCCGCTGCCCCAGTTTCTCAGTCCGTGCCACGGCTCCGAGCTGGGAGCAGGTGTGACAGAGCTAGGAGACAGGAATCCAAATGCAGACTGTGCACCGGGAAGGGTGGGGGCAGGACTCGCTGCATCGTTTTGAATTCTGACTCTGATATTCTCCCCGCTGGTCCCTTCCCCTAACCTCACAGGACTCAAAATTTGAGTATCACAAAAAATGATTTTCCTGATCAAAGGAGAGAGGCTGGATCTCAAACCTATGTACCTTGGATGCATAACAATTCAGCGATGTCAAGACTCATTTGCAGTATTTTAAAGATCTATATCCATTTCAACAGCCCTGTTTGGCCCGAATAGAGAAAACAAACTTGATTGTGTCTAAAATATTTATGTATTCCGTTTGAGAAAGCAAAGAAACCATGAAACACTTAATTATCAATAAATGTTATTCCTTAACATATAATCATTTTTCCCTCAGAGGTGCATTATCATTTACAATGAATTAGTAACTCAGTGGAGAACCACCCCCAAATAAATTAAACCGAGGAGTGAAAGACAACTGGGTCAGAAATTTGGGAAGGAGAGGGTGGTGGGTGAGAAAAATCCTTTTTGGCACCAAAGTCTCCCTTTTTTGAAATTAATTTTTTTTAATTGGGTAAAATGTACATAACATAAAATTTACCATTGCAACCATGTTTTTTTTTTTTTTTTTTTTTTTTTAGTGTACACTTCAGCAACAGTAAGGACATTCATGCTGTTGTATAATGATCACACTATCCATTTCCAGAACTTCTTTTTACCATCTTGAGCTGAGATTCTGTACCTAGCAAGCCACAGCTCCCCACCCCTCCCTCCCTCAGCCCCTGGTAACCTAGTTCTACCTTCTGTCTCTAGGAATTTGCCTCCTCTAGGCACCTCATGTAAGTCGAATCCTACAGTATTTGTCCTTTTGTGTCCGGTTTATTTCACTCAGCACAGTATTTTCCAGGCATTGTAGTCTTTTGAATGGCCTGCTGGACATACAGATTCTACCTGAAACTCAGGGAAGTCTGATTCTTCCTGAGAAGGGGCAGGAAGGACTGGTTATTTCCCTTCCATTTTCCCAAAGGAGAGCCCTGCAGAGAATCAGAAATGGAGCCTCATGAACGTGCACCAAACGGAGGTGTAACGGCCAGGTAAAAGAAACACATGGTTATCCTCACTCAAAAAAAAGGAAGGACCAAATAATGAGCTGTGTGCTCCTAGAGAGTCCCATGACCTCTCTGGGCCTTTAAAAGCAGGCAGAACCTAAGGGATGCATGGGCGGGGGTGGGGATGGGGAGGTGTACTGCTCTGGTCCCCGACAAGGCAGGGGCTGTGACCATGGTGGGTCTACGAGGGCTCACACTCCATCGGGGCCCCCTGGGGGTGCCCCTGTGATCACCCTCTGCTCGGGCTCTCATCTCCCTTGATCTTAAGGAGGCCTCACCTTGAAGCCAAAGAACTCTGTAGGTATTTAAAGTCACTCAAGCTGCCATTCAGAACGAAGAGGAACCCTAGGGACTGACAACTGGGGGGGGGGCAAAATTTGAGGACAACAGGCTAGTTCACCAAAGAAACCCTCCCACCTGTCATCAGCAAAACGACACCTCCCCAGCCTCTCACGAAGCCCCCACCTTAATGGTACCCCTCATTTTAGAGGGGCCTCCAGGAGTCAGCAAAACTGGCACAAAGAGGGTGGTGGGAAGATGAAACCCCAAACAGAAAGGGTTTAAGAACGGACATAAACAGGAGAGGAGTTGACAGGGAGCATTTAAAAATGAAAACTCTACAGCATTTTCCTGAAAGAAGCTATTATTGGAAACTAACAAGTAAGCTCTATTTAAGAGATAAGCATTTAACAGTCAAACCTTTTTTCCCTCTTTTATTCAAATGAACAAAACTGAATATTCATCTGAATACAAAGCTATAAAACACACACACACAGAAGAAGAGAATAGAAATCTGAAAATAAGACACCTCAAAATTAAAATGACCTACTGCAGACACAGGCACTGAGGAACATCCGAGAGTTGACTTAAAAGAATTCTTTTTTAGGTCAGGGAGGGAAAGATGGGAAGGGCCGCCTCCTCACCTCAAAAATAATTTTCTTCTCTTATCATATAGGTCAATGAACACTAATAGGCAATCGCGTGGTGCCTAATGCATCTTCAGTGAAAATCACTGCAAGTCATGAGTTAACACACTTGGTTAACGGGGGAAAAAACAATGGAGAAACTCCCCTCCCCCTGACTATTGAATTTACTCAGAGAATCCCATGAGGAGTTTAAGGTATGTGTACACAAGTCTATTTATAACTCTCGCAACCTCCCTCTCTCACTAATAGCCCAGTGTTGGAGGAAGTGGTAGTATCCGCAGGCTGCTTTCAGTATAAATACAAACCTCTTGCGTTTGGGCGTGGGGAGCCCTTTCTGGTTTCAAAATGCTTCTCATACATCATCCTACCTGGTCCCCAAGTTAACACCATGAGAGGTGGGGCAGGCTCTGCCATCATCATTTTGCTCAACTGCTTGGCATCGTTTTAACAGTGTGACACGTGGCTACTAAGCCAGAGCAGGACATCTGGGACTTCCTCAGATCACTAAGTGTTCGAGATGGATTTGGTGGCCCTATGACTCAAGAGGGCAAGAGCCTGGGCCATGAGGCATGGTGTTTCATATGCCCCATGAGTCAACCACCACTGAGCTGTGTTTCGGTTAGTGATGATATGTCATCTTGGGCTACTCCCCATCCCCAACTCAGAACATGTCTGGGTCACCTGTGTGGGCTACAGCAGGTGTGGCAAATCCGTTTCGTCTGCCTCGAAGGGTTTTCCTGGAACCCTGGATGGAGAAGGTCTGAGCCCCTGCCTCCCCGTGGGTCCATCGGGCAAAAAGAGCAGAGATGAGCAGTATTGCACAGATGCATGGCAGGGTGAGGTGGCTTCATAAGTCCTGGGTTTGCCCTAAAAAATATCTATATAACTCAGAAGATGGATCTGTTGCAAGAAAAAAACAAGCTGTCTTTCCAAAAGAAGTGACATGTTTCCGACCACCACTTTGGGATACTCACTGCATGTTACCCGGACATTCGTGAAATCCACTCTAATTTTAAGAGAAAGCTTGCCTACATTTGTTGAGCAGCTGCTAACTCAGTCCTCACGGCTCCTCCCGTAGAGCCAGAATGCTCCCGCTTGACAGATGAAGGACTGAGGCCCAGGTGGGAGCCTGTGCTCTTCCTACCACAGCCCACTTCCTCTGTATGAAGATGTCTCTGGTATCTCTTGGATTCTAAATTTGTCCTACAACCTGGCTCTTACAAGCCCGCCCTGTCACCTTTCCCTGAAAGAAGCTCTACCCAATGGGCAACAGCACCTCATTCTAACAACCCAGCAGGGGGCGGCCCAGGAGACAGGGGGGTAGAGATGTGCTCATCCACTCCAGTTGCCTGCTTGCCTCCCCCGCTGCCTGACACATCTGCGTCCTTCAACATAAAGGCAGCAAAGGGAAAACTGAGGTTTTTCAGAAGTACACAACAAAGACGACTTATAAAGAAAAACAACCAGGCTCTCTCCTAAGCCAGTCTAACGTAGGATGGGCACGAGGTGAGTGACTTCCCTGAATGTTTCCAAACCCCACCCACAGACCTGCCGGAAACAGGGCTGGATTATCAGGCATGATGCTGGAGACTTCGTGCAGCAAAATGCCTCCCTCATGAGTCAGCCGCCCCGGAGGGCTCACTTCCCTGGACGGGATAAGAACAAAGAACAGGGGCAGGTGTACTGACCCGTGCTGGACGCAGGACGCAGCCTCGGGGCTGGTCAGAACAAAGACTTGCGGGCCAGGAGGTCAGCAGAGGCAGATGCTTGTTACCACTCTCCCCTGTGGCCGGCAAACGTGCCTGTGATGAATTCGAGAGGCCTGCAGACATCCTTCCCACCGCCCCCCTCCCGCCCCCGGTCCCCTTCTACCTCCCTGACTCGAGCCAACAGACTGCCTCACTGGGAGACCCCACCTGACCCGGCCTATCCTCCCTGCCACGTCCCCTTCAGTGTGGCACTGCAGCCCTCCCATCGTGCATCATTCATGCACCTGCTTCCTCGTTTACACCAGTAGTTTGGCAGCTGGTTGCTGTAAACTATAATAAAATGCCTTTCCAATAAATGAAGGAATGTGACCAGACACGCCAGACATCATGATATTAAAGCCGTGTCAATTAATTTCTCCCCCTGCTTGATAAAGAAGCCCCATTCCATCTCTTAATAATGAGGAGAGAAACAAGAAAAGTTGACACTTAGTTTAATTTATTTTCTCAACTTGCCTGGTCATATTTCTTTCTGCCTTGCAGAGCCTGGCTGGGGCTGTGGGGGATTACAAGTGGCTGGCGCGCCGGCAAGGCAGAGATCGGTGCGAATCGACACGGGCCTCCCGTATTCCCACACACCACTTAATCAGGAGGGGAGAGGGACTTGGAGAGCCGGCTCACACCTGCGCCTCTCCAGCCATCTTTGTGGGCTGGGGGAGGGGGGTCTTGGGAACTGGGAGGGAGGCGATCTCAGGTGTGTGTGTGTGTGGGGGGGGGGTCAGAAAACAGAAATGGTACTATCAGGTCTCCAATCCTGGGATGGAGTGTGCACAGAACCGCACAAGACTGAATTCCCTAAATTAATATTAAGCTACGTTGGTAGCATTTGCCAGAGGGGAGTCAGTTTCTCAACTGTTAAGGTACTTTTCTTTCCTCTTTAGCCCAAGAATGCTGGAGCCAACACGTGACCTTGAAATGTGAGCGTCAACCTTCTAAAAGTGGGACGCGAACCGTGAACCAGCAAGCATTTCAGGAAGACTTCAGTTACAAGTCATTTTTTCATATGGCCTCCAGACTGTAAACCGAGTTGGGAGTGAAAGTGAAATGTGCAGGGGGAGAAATTAATTGACACGGTTTTAATATCATGATGTCTGGCGTGTCTGGTCACATTCCTTCATTTTTTGGAAAGGCATTTTATTTCTTGATGTGGTCCTGTGGCAGTCTTCTGATGGGGGTGGGGCATGTTAGAAATGCAGGCCCCCCCCAATCGCCGGGCTCTCCTGCTTCCCAAGGTGGGCTCTGTGGACGTGGCCCAGGAATCTGCTTTTTAACCAGCTCTCTGTGGATTCTGATGCACACCCAAGTCTGACTCTGCCCCGTATTTCCCAGTTCAGGATGAGCTGAGTAGAGATCATTTGGTTAAAAATAATCCAGAACTTTTCCAAAAGGAAAGAGAATCTCTAGGCTTCCCTCTAACATGAAGAGAGAAACTAAAGCTGTTTTAAGAAACCTCTAATATCCCTTTCATGGACAGCTGGACCTCTCAGCCCCACGGGCAGTCCTCATCCAAGATAAGGCGAGATCAGGGGCAAAGAAGCAGCTTCTCTTTTCCACGCTCAAGAAAGGATGGAGACCAGTTCATACTAGAGTGTGAACAACTGATGTTACTTCCCTTCCCAGAGGTGTTAGTTGCTTTTGTGCAAGGATTTGGTAAACCACCAGGTTCTACGTTAGAATTCCAAACAGATATTCAGGGGGTGGGAGGTGTGTGTGCGTGTGCATGCATTTTACTGATGGAGGAGGCACCTCCTTCCGTCTGTGAAATTATATGCACATAGAGAGAACTTTACAATGGGGTGGTGATGGGGTGAAAAACCACCCTGGAAAGAGAAGGAGGGGAGGAAAAAAAGGGAGGGAGAGAAAGAGATTCAGAGAGAGGGGTGGGGTGGAGGGAGAGAGACTCCTCCATCATCCCTAAACAATTTTTCTTCTCTTTTTTTTTTTGGAGAGAGAACAAGCAAGTGCAAGTGAGGGGAGTGGGTGGGGGGGTGGGCAGAGGGAGAGAGAGAATCTTAAGCAGGCTCCTCGCTCAGTATGGGGGAGCCCGACAAGGGGCTTGATCTCACGACCTGAGACCATGACCTGGGCCAAAATCAAGAGTCGGACACTTAACCGACTGAGCCGCCCAGGTGCCCCCCTAAACCATTTTTCTAAGAGAGAAGTCTGCCATGAATACCGATTGCGTGGTTTGAAAAGGCCTGTGGCTGCAGGGAACGAGGGGGGTCTCATTCCAGACTCTTGTTAACCGAGGGGGAAAATGCACCTGTGATCCAGGCCAGACAACCCCAACCTCATTTCATTCTGAGTGCGCTCCATTGCAGTGATTCTGTGAATGACACTTGTCAGGACAGCAGATTAGTTCACAAACCTATTTTTTTGTGCGTGGTGTTCCATCTTGGTTGGGAAAATAGTCAGTTCTTGGCGAGAGAGACACATATTACCGCTGTTAAGTGCCAATATAAACTCTGGGACGCAGTGGTAAATTCACCAAATTAAATCGCTAGACAACTGGCTCGGATCAGGACCCCGGCAGAAGGTGCCAGGGCGGCAGCGCGCGCCCAGCGGGGTGGAGGAGGCTGAGGTCGTGTGCACAGCTGGAGCAAGGGCACAAGGACGCGCTGCCTCCACGTCTGCTCTGGAAACCACAGAGCCTCAGGCAGCCCCGCCGAGCTCCGCAGGTAAAAACGTGTCCTTCAAGGCTTCTAAGTCCCTGGGCGTTCTGAGCTCAGGGGAGTTGGGGCACTAGCTAGAAGCTATTCCCCACAGAGGTATTATTTGGGTTGGTCCTCCCAGCCCCCACCCCCAGAGTGGGTTTCAAATCTGTCACCTTTGCTGACGCCCTCGGGCCCCACCCATGCGATGAGCATCCTGGAAGGTCAGGTGAGTCTCAACTACCTCAGTGTCCCCCCTGAGGGTGTGTGTGTGTGGAAATGGGCTTGGTCTTTGGATTTAGGTAGATCTGGGCTCAAATCCTGGCTCCAGCAATAACTGGCTGTGTGACTCTGAACAGGTTCGCTAACCACCCTGACCCTCGGCATCTTCCGTGAGACGGAAAGAAGAAATCTGCCTCACAGCTGGGATTGCTTGAAAACCCTTGTGAGGAGTCAGCTGTCCTCGCCCACCAACCAAACGAGACTTTTCATGGCTTCTCTCCTATCCCAGCCTCTATCTGCACACATACTTCCCAGCCCTGTGTCCTGAGACTCACTTGCTAAACTTCATTTGACATGTGTGTCAGAGAGATGTCCATGGTGCTTTACCAACTATCACAATGGGAACAAGATTCGGGACAGACAGAGATAAAACGAGTCATGTGGTGAATTCCCAGCCTTACTCCTTGAAAAGACCCCACTGTGCATCCTTCTGGGTCAAAACAAAAATCACGTACCACTCCCTCGCCCCGACCACCGACGCACCATCAGCAGCTCTCCAGCCTTTGTTCCGAGAGTCAGACTGCAGTCTGGCTGCTGAGGAAAAAGTCAAGGGCCTCTGTTTGGAGGGGGCTTCCCTCGTATCCTCGGAAGAGGGAACGTGAAGGACGAGACAAAGGGAAACGAAAGGGGAAGGTGGGGTGGACACAGACAACAAAACCTGGCCCGAAAGGAAGGGTCGGAAGCAGCCCCCCACCCCACTCACCGCAGTATGGAGAAAGGACCCCTCAGAAAAGCTTCAGCCTCCCCAGCAGCCACTTCAAGATGCCCACCTGCCTCCCCTCCAACAAGTCCTCGGGGAATGGTTACTGGCCTCAGAGAAGGTCCCAAAACTCCATCAAAAAACCACTACTTGGAAGCAGGTTTTCAGCGCCGCCGCAAATTATATGACTTTTATTATGAGGTATGGTTTCAGAATAGTCCCAACGGACAGAGCCCTGGCTCGATGCCCGCCATGCCTGCCACCCTCTCCGTGCCCCCCCCCCCGCAGGGGGGTCATCTCTGCCGGCATCTCTGTGGCTCCAGCTGGCCATGCTGCCAGCAAGCCTGCGGGAGTTTGGGGTAGGGAGCTGCCCATCACGGTGGCTTTGTGGAGACACGTGCGCTTATTCACCGTGGAGTGGGGGCTGGCCTATTTTTGTGGTTGTTAAAGGAACTGTTCTTAACATCTGGAGACCAGATCTCTCTGTGAAGCTGAGAGCAGCAGTCCAGATAGCCTGGCTGGGGTGGCAGTTCTGCCGGGAGCAAGCTTCTGCTCGCTCTGCTCTGCTCCTGGGCTGTCCAGACAGCGGCCTGGGGCGGGGAGAGGGAGGAAGCGGGTGGAGAAGCAGGGGTGGGGGGCCGCTACTTAGGGGGACCCACATCAACCAGCAGCATCGGCACCACCTGGGAACTTGCTGGAAATGCAGAGTCTCAGACCCCACCCTGGACCTCCTAAACCCAAAGTTGCATTTTTAACAAATTCTCCAGGTGACTTACGCAAATTGAAATTTAAGAGGCACTGGTCTGGAACAATGATTCTCAACTGTGATTCCTACATCAGAATCTCTTAGGAAAAAAATTTAAAAATACTGATGCCCAGGCCTCACCCTCAGAACTGAGTTGGGTCTGGGTTAGCACGCCAGCATCTGTCTGTTCTTGAATTTCCCCAGGTGATTTGGATGTCCAGATAGGGTCAAGAAACACTGGAAAAAGGAAAAATGTATAGTGCCTAATTTTTATTTTTAAAGATTTTATTTATTTATTTGACAGAGAGAGCGGGAGAGCACAAGCAGGGAGAACAGTAGAGGGAGAGGGAGAAGCAGGCTCCCCACCAAGCAGGGAGCCCGACTTGGGGCTCGGTCCCAGGACCCCGGGATCACGACCTGAGCCAAAGGCAGACGCTTAAGCATCTGAGCCACCCAGGGGCCCCTAATTTTTATCCAAAAATAATTTCAGCTTTGCTAATTTTAATACAGGGACTGAAGGGTCTTAGTGCTCATAAGTGCCACACGCCCATGTAGCAGAGACTTGTGTCTTAGACGGTGTTTTCCAGACCTCTAAAGGACAACAAATGCTTCGAAGCTGGGGGAGGTCAGAGTGTCATTTCACTTACCCACCTGCTGCAAGCTTAGCTGGTACCTGGTGCTGCTCAGGCGTGACCAGTAAATGGATGTACAGATTGTGTGGCCTGGTTTTAAGAACAAAATGGGCCTTGCGAAGAACACCCGGATTGGAAGGAATACCAAGAATATAAGCACATGCCAACTAACAGAAAATGGCGGGCTGACCCTTCTCTGGCTCCCAGCAAGACTCCTCACCTGCCATACTGTGCCCCCAAAATGCGTTCTGATCAGGTGGGACAAGTGGCAGCCCAGAGAGTGAGAAAGAATGTGTCCCCCCACCTTTAAGAGGGGGAGAGAGGGGCCGAGAGAGGGGGAGAATTTAAGCAGGCTCCACGCCCAGTGTGGAGCTGGACACGGGGCTCGATCTCACGACTCCGAGACCATGACCTGAGCTGAAATCAAGAGTCAGACGCTTAACCGACTGAGCCACCCAGGCACCCCCAGAACCTGCTTTTCGAACGGAAACTTGTGTTGTAGAGAAAACACCTGGAAAACAAATGTTTGCAAACTATTTGTATTCTTCTGTGATTTGGTTGCCTTTAAAAAGCATATAACTGGGTCAGCCTACAAAGGCTCTCATCCTACAAAGGCTTTTAAAAGTTGGAAATAGAACTGCAAAACTCATTTTTTTTAAAAGAAAAAAAAGATTTCAGTGGATTTTGAACCCATTTGTTAAAAATATAAAAAATGCAACACTTGATTAGTTTGCGTGAAAAACTGATTGACATCAGGGAAGATGGAAATTTACAAGCTGAATTTCAACAAAATCCTTTGCATAATTGGAGGATGGGATTGAAAAATTAGTTTCATGATTTAGTCAGCACAGTGAATATACCTCCACTGGGATCTGTTTATCTTGTGAGGTGGATTTTTCAGTTATGACAGGCATGAAGTCCGTGCACCAAAATAAACTAACCTCAGAATTCATCCTGTAGAGTTGGATCATGAAGTGTTAAATCAAGAAATTTTTTTAAAAAGGGAAACCTATTCAACCACATTACCCTAAAAATCTCCAAATTACTAATAAACTAAGTAGGACTTATTTCAAATATATCTTATTCCTTTTGTATAGATTTATAATACACATATATTAGCAGAGTAGTACATGTAAAGAAACTGAAAATTAAGATATACTAGGGGTGGTGCGTGTGCTAATTTTTTTTCTGCACAGTTAGAAAATTTTGGGAGACACCTGCTCTACAATGAGAAGGTGGGGCCTTATATCCAGAACTCTGATTCTGAAGCCCATCCCTTAGTTACAGAAACAACAGAAAGTCAGAGGATGGGGTGACTGCCAGCTGGTGCGGGCCCTCAAGGAGAGGCCTTCGGAGGAGATATTCAGGGGAGTCCAGAACCAGCCAATTCCAGGATCTCCTGGGTCCTCGCGCTCAGCTCAGAGAGTGCTCCGAAGGCCCTGGGGAGAGGTTCACCCTCCAAACAGAGACCCCGGCTCCCCGAACGGTAATGGCAGCAATACCTGAAGTCTTCTCAATAAATTTTTCATAGCATCGTATCTTCATTAAAATTTTATTCTATTAGCATTCTGAATCCGAACCACTAAGTACATAATTGCTAAAACATGTGTTAAGCGACGACTTAGGAAATGCCGGTTTTATCATATTGTTAATTAACAGAAAGCAGGATTAATACATTCACAGATCATTAGGAGCATTTGGTTCCGTCTCCCCTGCTCTGCAGCGGGGAGGGTGGTGGGCGGTGGGCAACCCCAGGCGCAGCTCCTCGTGGCTCGCCCACTGCCCCTCTGCACGTTCTGCCAAGGTCTTTGGGACAAACTCAAGAAACAGAGACTCAAAGTCTATTTTGCCCAAAGGAAACTATTCCAAGATCTGGGATCACTCAGTGCAGGCTACTCAAAAGGCCGGACGTGGAAGGATTTGGGAGGAAGAGAAAGAGCAACACATCCTCTGAAGTCAGACCAGGGAGGCTCCGTGGACCACTGGGAAGTTTCCAGTCTCGACCCAGCAGATGTGGCTGAAATCGCAGTTGCGCTGCATTACTGGCTGGGCAAGCCATTAACCCCCCTGACCCTGTGTCTCCACCTGTAAAGCAGGAATAAAGATGCCGACCTCCCAGGGCAGGCATATGGACCGAATCAGAGAACGCACACTACTATCATCCCTGCACAAGCGTGCAGTTTTTATGTAAGGATCCTGCACCCAATACTGCTTGGAATAAGTGGGCCACCAGCTGAGACCTGAAAATGAATTAGCTATCCATAAATGCTGACTGCAGTGGGATGGGCTCTATAGTGGGGCTATCCCGAGGTGCCAACGCCAAGTGATTTGGAAGTGGGTTTGGACTTGCTCTCATCTCCAGTGGAAACCGTGTCATATGATCTCTAGGACCGAGGGGTTTATTCAAACCTCTGTCCACCCCATCCTGGGAATTATAGAGGTATTCAGGCAAAAAATGAATTAAATGTCTCCTCTTTTCCCAGCCATCCAAATTGCTTTAGCCTGGCACGATGGTGGTACTCCCAATTCTTCACACTTAATGATGAAATTATCCACCTGCCTGGGCAGCACACAAGACCAGCACTGGAAGTGCCCCCCACAGATGAGGGAGGAAGGAGGAGGCCAGGTATGGTGGTGAGGCTCCACCTAGGGTTTCCTGGAAGCTGGGGGTCAAGGTGAAGCCCTGGGTCAGAAATACGAAAGCAGTCAGGAAAAGCAAACAGGTTCTGCCTCAGCCTTCAACAATTAACTTCAGCTGGGGCAGGAGCCCTTCCCAAAGAGAAGAGCAGAGCAGGGCCAAGGCCAACTGCTAGGGTAATGATAAATCACTTTACCTAGCTGGAGCCAGGATAAAGAAATCGAAGCTAAGGGAAAATAGAAAAAAATAAATAAATAAATGCAGACCAGCCTCTGCCAGGCCCAAGTGGGAACAGGGAAATCACCTGGTTGCATTTTTTTTTTTTCTGGAACATTCTTTCAAGGCCCCAGGTACTTAGCATATCAAAGTTTCCTGTGTTGAGGCTTTCTCATATGGGTTATTTGTGATATAATATATAAATTATTTGTGAATTGTGAACGGAAAGAGCTCCCTTATTTGTAGAAAAGGTTAGGAGTAGAAAGAGCCTCCTTATTTGTGGGTCGTGAGTGGAGTCGGAGCTTTGGGTTCAGACCTGGGCTGTAACCCCAGTTCCACAACCGATCAGCTGTGTGAGGTCTCTCTCCGCCTCGGTTTTCTCATCCATAAGATGGGGATACTAATATTTTAGGGTAGCCGAGCATTTAAACAAGACAATGCCCACGAAGCTTACTTAGCACAGTTCCTTGTCCTGGTCAAACGGTAGAGCACTTGTGTCCCTCTGCGGATCTGGTTTTCTTAACTTATATCAACTTGCTGTATCAGCTCACTATCTTGACCCTGTGGGATGCAGGCTCCTGGAAATGGCTGCCTCTGTGCTTTGAGCCCCGCCTGCCCCACTGACCAAAAGGAGGCAGAGGGAGCTGGAGACTGGCCGAGAGGGGACTCCCCGCCACCCCTCGGGGAGAAGGATCATCATGATAGTTTGGCCTGACACTTGGCACAATGACTGCTACACTCGATCAGAGATGGACCCTTTCCGAGCCCAGAGCAGGAACGGGACACACCTGAGGCCAGGTAAGACAGCAAGGCCTGGGTCTCCACCAGGAGCCACCACCTTCCTCCTGTCATTCCAACCCAAGAGCCAGAGCCTCCCTGCTCTCCAGAGAAGGCAAGTGAGAGACAGCAGAGCCATACCCCAACTTGAAGAGCACAGCGCCCCCAGAGCCATGCTGTGGTCATTCTGCTGCCTGGTTGCAGAGACCAGGAACTTCAATTTATTTGTGTCTGGGGCCTTAAAGAACCTCAGCTGTCATCCCTTCCTTAGTTTATTACCAAATTTCTAAAATATTACATTCTTTATTATATCCAAATTCACTTTATTGCACTTGACAATACAGATAATCACATACCATATGCTCTAATGTTTTGAAACCAATGCATGTTGACAGCGGTTTTTATTCATGATGCATAATTCCATCCCGAGCTCACAATGAGGCCTCTGAGCACCCAGCCTGGTGTTAAGACTTTCGCCTAATAACAGATTAACAATACAGCAAGTTGCCGAGACACAATCCGTCCCTTGCCATTCTCTATTTACAACGGGAAAAATGTACCTGAGCTGAGAGGGATTTATCGGATGGGGAGGGGGAGGGAAAAACCCCTACCACCACCCACCCGTCATTCCCGGAGGGTTCATAATGATTTGTTATTGTTCTGCGCTTATGAAACTTGATATTGAAAAGAGGGATTGGTCTTGTGCCAAGTAGCAAGGCAACTAATCACACCAACCCACACTGCTGGGCCCTGAGAAATGCAGGCACAAAATGCCCCAAAGCCCTCATTAGCGGTCTCTTGTTTTCACTCTTGTTTTGCTACAAGCAAATATTTGTCACTCCTCTACCTTGGTGAGACCCTCCCCTCCCTCTCATCCCCTGGGCATCCCTTCTGTTCCCAATTAGCCCCAAGCTTCCTGGCAAGATGAACACAGCTGAGGAGGACTCCTACCCCCGGCCTCCGGGCACCTCCCCAGGAGAAAGGCCAGCGCGGTGGGGACACTCTTCACAGCTCCGTCGGCAGAGTCCCCTCGTCCGAGGGCGGCTGAAGCAGAGGGTGGATAATTTGAAGATGATCCTTCAGCTTTGCGGTGGTGCCCAGAACAAACAATGTCATTTCACGCATCCCCTAACTAAGCGCTTTCTTTCATTTGCTCAGGAGAAACGCTCAAACAACTGGAAACCCATTAGATCATGTCACACGTCGTGGCAAAGAGCTTGGGCTGTCACCAGCAGAGAATCAACTCGGATTTACAGATCCTTAAAGCCTGAATATATAGATATTCGTCTTCCCCCTGCAGATAGACAATGGGACCAGGGTGGCAGTGGAGGGACCTGCAGCCCGGCGGCCCGCGGCAGACAGATCTGAGTTTAACAATCGTTCTCCCGGATAATGGGATTTCTCAACAAGGGGAGGCATGGGGGGAGGAGGCTGGAGGAATGATAAAGCCAGGCCTTTACTCTGCCCAACACTTGGCTGTTTTTCCAAGGCCTTGCTGGGGCGGGGCAGGAAAGAGAGTTATTGGCAACCATGCCTCTGGGGGACCCGGTGACCTGCGGTAAGCAAAAGCAACACCACTGACCAAAGAAGGGACTGGAGGTGGAAGACGCAGAAATGCTTACCTAGCCTCCTACGAAGGAGGCCGAATGAATTAAGGGGCATCTTACTCCATGTAATTGCTGTGCCCCTGGACAGCTTAAGTTATGACTCGTTTTCATAAATAAAAACCTCCTTTCCCTTTGGGCTTCCAGCAGGGCTCCAAAAAGACTTTTTCTTTATTTCTTTAATCATCTTTAGCAGAGGCAGGGGCTCCTCCTACCATCTCAAAGAGTACGGGTTGTTCTTTTGTTTTGTCCTTTTTCCCTTGCTCATCTCACACAGATCAAGGATGGAAGTAACTGGTCACTAAACCAGTATCTACCAGAGAGACCAGAGCTTAAAGACCTAGTTTCCAGACATGTTATCAGTAGATCTCGATGGGTCTGGAAAGGAGAGGTTTGGGGCCATTTCATAATTCAGCAAGACCCATTTGTGATCTGTAAAGTGACCACTGAACACACTGCTTCCTGGGCCCATTGCGCCCCATCAATTAGATTTTCTGTTTGAATGCTTCCTCCGGGGAGAGCACATCACCCCTCACCACTTCATAAAGATGGCTTGTTTAAGAGCTGGGCATCTTGAGGGACTGCTAGGGTGTTCTTCATCCTCAGGACCGATCTTTTTCTTGGTAACTTCACGCTCAGCCATCTATAAACAGGGAACCAGCCCACCCCACTTCCAGCCCTTTGGATCTAACACGGCCACCTTGTTCCTTCCTGCTCTCATCTCCCCTGCTTCCTCTTAAATGTCTCCCACGATACTGGTTCCAGTCCCCATCAGACCTCCCCAGGTATGGTCTACCTCGTCAGCATCGCTCCTAAACTGGGACACCTACAACAGGACACAGTACTCCACACGGGGACTGCTGACGGGTCTGGTGAGGGGGTCTCAGGCACCGCCTCAGGCAGGTTCTGTTTCTTCTAAGTGGCTTCCTTAGCAATTTCATCATCCCACTGCCTCAAAGAAAGTTTACGCGGTCAATTAAAACCTAGGGCTGCTTGTAAACCGTTACCCAAATTCCCTCCCCCCACCTTCATTTGTTTTCCTTTCTTTAGACTATAAAAACTTGGACTGTCACCTTCTGACGATAAAAGTAACAGACATTTTAGAGTCTTAGAAAATACAGAAAACATGTATTCCTACAATAAACAGTAACTGGACACCTACTAGACAGAGGAAACTTAGCTGGGCCTTTAGGACGTGGCGGAGAATGAGCCCCAGCCTTTGCCGTGCAAAGAATGGAATGATCCGGGCCCAAGGGCCAGAGCTGCTGTTGGCCTTATTCACCCCTGCGTCCCCACATCCCCTTGATTAGCCACCAGGGCGGAGCGGGTGCTGAGCAAATTAACGGTGACACGGGGAGTGGCTCTGGAGGACGGCACTCCAGCCCATCAGCCTGTACATACAAATGATTTTATTTTTCAAAGATGGCGTCAGTTCCGGTCAGATGTAGTCAGTACCAGATGAAATGTCAGGACAAGACCCTCTCCCTCAGCCCGCCAGGGCCTCCTCTTCCAGTTTCCACCCAGAGCCTTGTTCCTGAGCACGGAACCTGCTCCACTGAGGGTTTGAGACGCAGGCCAACTCCAGGATCCCTGGGCCCAGCCAAACAACGCCATCCTCCTCCTCTGACAAGCACAGTTGCAAAGGCTTACATAAAAGTCCACGTTTGTCCAGGCGGCGGCAGCTGGGAAGAACCAAGCAGGGATGGAGGATGCGGCTGGAGAGGTCTAGCATGCTCTGCTCCTGTTGAATCACCACACTGAGCCAACTCAAACTCAGTTATGCTGCTTCTCCTGGGACCAGATGTTTAGGCATCTGGGGTCAATGGGGCCACAGAAACCACAAGCCAGACGGCACCCTGGACTGCAGCCCCCAGTTACCGTCGGCCATGAGCGAGCTACCAGGCAGCCACGACAGAAATCGACTCCTGCTGGGACTCTTTTTTTTTTTTTTTTTTTAAACAAAATGCATTATTTCTGGCTCTTGGAAGGCTGGGAGAGCGGCTGGGCCTGTATCCCTGAGACTGACCAACCAGGAGTTCCACTGTACTCGGTAGAAGACAGAAGGCAGGAGTTAGGACAGCCCCATGCTCAGGGAGAGACGCTCAGCCCACCCAGTGTCGTCTGTTACTGCTGTGCCCAGAACTCGGTGCCCTACACAGCGCATCCAGCCTTTCTTTCCACGGTGGCAACCTTCCAGGAAAGCCTGGGGATGGCCACTGGAGGCTCAAGCGTGCAGGGGAGGACCAGGAACAGTGTTCTTCTCCGGGGCTCTGCGGCTCGGTCCATGGGCTGGCCTGTCTGCCCTGCCCCAGCCCGGAGCCACCCCTTCCCCACTCCCTTGCCTCGGAGGGAGGACATTCCTACCCAACCATCATGGGGCAGACTCATGAAGGCCTTGCTTTCTGGTTCTTCATGCCTGGTTTTCTGCCTGTCAGAAGGTATAATGGACTCGCTTATTTTGTTTCATTGGCTTGTAAAGGAACATAACCGAATCATGATGGGGAAAGAAGCTGGCAGTGGCCGAGGCCTCAGTGAAGGCTGGAGAGAGGCCAGGATTTAAGTAATGCCTTGGCCATTCACTCTCCCCGAGGACCAGCGCCACTGCTGAGCCAGGATGGAAGACAGGAGGGCAGGGGCTGGAGAGGCACTTCCCACCCTGGGACCCCATGATCCAGCCCAGGGAGGCAGGGGCAGAGCTCCCTCCGGACAGGTTCTCCTCCAGGGTGAGCTGCATTCCTTGGGTGGTCCTCATTATCATCACAACCACCACTACTTATTCAGCAAAAGTCTAACTCAACCCTTTTAAATACATTATCTCTAATTCTCCCAACCTGCCCTCAAGGCCGGTAATGTCATCCCAATTTGACAAACGAGGAATCTGATGCTCAGTGAAGTCACCTGCCATGGTTTCTCCATGAGTAGCTAAGCTGGGATGCAAGCCCGGGTCCATCTGTCCCGAAAGCCTGGGCTTTCCTCGCCATCAGCCCCTGGAAGGGCAACCAGAATAAATGGAAGGTCTAGCATGAACACAGCCCTAGATAAGACACCATAACACGGAGGCCAAATGCCTGATGGGTTGTAGAGTGGCCGGGGATGCCCAGAGGGTCCTCAAGCTGCGTCACCCTGAGCAACTCACCCGACCTACCAGCTCAACTTCCTCATCGAGGCCTGAGGTTTCTTTCAGTCCGCATTGTTCGGCACCAAATTTCCTGTGCTTAGAACTTGCACTTGATCAGGATTTATCAAATGAATGAATACATCTGAAAAACTGGAAATCCCAGTAACTTCCTCCCTACTTGGCTTATTACTAATTAGATAACACAGAACACTTTGCACGGAGCATGACACATACCCAGGGATCAATAAGCAGAAGTTTCTGGTTATTATTAATGCTATTTTTCTATACTTTCTATTAGAATACCATTATTGCTTCACAAGGTCGTTATAAGGCTCAATGCAGTTGTGAACTATAAATGTAGGCCAGTATTTTCATACTAACCAGGAGCCAACACCGGACCATAAAGGTGGATGCTGCCAAGTGTCATGGGTAATACAGCAGAGGCTAGCTCAAAGGTATCCCAGGAGGCTGCGTGCTTTGGGGGCGCCCAGTAGGGGAAGGTCCCAGGGCACTGTGCCCAGTGGAATCCTGGGGCCAAGCTGCTGGGGGCAACGCCAGGGATTCTGCCTGCTGCTAACACTGTGCGCGTCAACAGATGCTCATAAATTACAACCACCTCGGCCAGGTCTCTACTCAGCTTTGTTAAAAATAGAGTTTATAACAGAAACCTAAATCCAGACCCCTCTAAATCAGGGTGGCGGGAGAGCAGGTGCTACCCAAACGTGGCGCCAGGCTGACATGCAGAGGAGTTTGGACAGCTGCAGCTCTGGAGGAAGGAGGGCTCTTGACACAGAAGGTACGGCGGCATTCCCTCCAAAGTGCCAGCCAACTCTGATTCAGTCAATACTGGTTCAGCACCTGCTTACGTGCCAGGAGGGTCTGGAGGCTGAATCAGCCGCGGCTCAAGGTGACCAAATGGACGGGGATTAGTGAGCACAGAACAGCTCTAATTTCAGGACAGATTTTCTGAAGGAAAAAGGTAAACAGATTGGTCTTTTAAAAGGCAGCTCCTCCGAAGCCAGAGTTCTGAGACCGTGCCCCACAAAAACTTCTGGCAGCCTGCCCTGGGCTCCGGAGCTCTGGAAATTCCTCTCATCCTGGAGGCTTCTATGGCAAGTCCTTCCTCTTTTCCAGGTTGCTGGTGCCAAATACCATCTTGCTTAGCAAACCCAACATTTCCAGAACAGGGTGAAGCTCAAAATAATTCTCACAGTGAGACTTACTAGGACCTAAATAGCTTTGCTGATTAAACCTCTGAGTCCTTACCCGAACCTGTGACATTCCTCCTCAGTGATGCCAAATGCCTCCTCTACTGCACCCCAGCAAGCTGAGGCCCCGGGGTCTGATTCTGCTGCACATGCCTGTTAGAGTCGCCTGCCCTCCCCCCATCATAATCCCCTGATTTACTCTTTGGAAAGGCTGACCAGCTTTCTGGCTCCCCTACCACACCCAGCAAAGCAGAAAGGAACAATCAGTTGCCCTGATTAATACAGCACCCTTCTTTGGGGATCTGGAAAACAAGGGCAGTTGTGGACAGGCTGAGATAATACAGAGGAAAAATGGGCCCTGGCAGAGCGAGGGCTTGGGACCCTCTCTTGATTTCTGGCGGCAGGGGTGGTGGGGGGGTGGGGTGGGGGGTGTGTGTGGGGGTGTGATGTGTGTGTGTGGGGGTGTGTGATGTGTGTGTGTGTGTGTGTGTGTCCTACGGGCACACAGTCAGCTGGAGAAGGTACGGATTCTCCTGTTTGCTCACCTGCCCAGCTGGACGCAGGAAGGAAAAGAACTGACAAGTGCCTGGATCTTCTCTTGATGTGTCATTATTATAATTACTGTTATTTTACCACTGTCTTTTCAAAACCATTCCCATAGGTGATTTCAATTTATCCTCACAGGCATCCAATGAGGTATCTCCAAAGGGATTATTATCCCCATGTGAACCCAAGAGGAAACCAAGGCATAAACTGGGTGACCCTCGATCTTGGCCACAGCGTGAATCAGATGACAAGGACAAGAGGAAGGGTTCCTGGTCCTGCCTCTGGCCGGAGAGCCAGAGGTACCTAAGGTAGAACAGCACTGGGTGGCTCAAACGGGCCTCCTGGACAGACCAGGCCACAGAGGCAGGCTGCCGGCTCCTGGGCAACAGGGCCCGTCCACCCCCAGAGTGCTCTCTTCCCTCCCTGTGGCTTCCCCTCTCCAGCACCAGGGGCAGGCCCCTAGGCCTGGAATTCGAGGGGAAAGATTTAACAAGCCCCAGAAGCTAGTGGTGGACTGATTCTCCTGTTGCCAGGGGGCGGCCTGCTCCTCCTCCTTGACAGTGACAGGCCGTAAAAGGTTAGTGGCGTGCTCCCCGCCGCTGGATCCTTGGAGCTAAATGATAAAATGATGTCAGGTCTGGGCAGAAAGCTCTATTCCTACTTAGAATGGCCACAGCTCCAGAAATGAAACTCTGCTCAACATTCTGGCCTTCTGCTCCAAAGCTCTGAGCCAGACCCAATATGTCAATGAGGCAGCCAATTAGGGCTGACTGCACGCTCCTGCCCTGGTCTCCACCAGCCCGAGAGCAGAAAGCCACCGGCCATGGCAGGTGAGAGGCCTTGAACCTCCCCCGCGTGGCTCAGGCTCCGCCCTACCATGCAGGAGAGAGGCTGTCATCACTGCCCTGACCGCCTGTCCCACGTCAGTCCTTCTCCCAGAAGGCCCGGGGAGCTGAGCCAGGCAAGCTTCATCCACCTGCCAACCGACGGCACTAGGTTGCAGGACCGCCCCCCCCATCTTACATGGACCTCGCACCCCAAGCTGCCCACTGTGGTGACCTGGGCACTCCCGTATGAGCAAAGGCAGTGGAGACTCTGCTGGGGTTCCCCCCTTGCCTCAGATAGGTTCGCTTAAACATTCTCAATAGATGCTCTCTTATCACTGAGAGCACCAAAATAAATGTGCCAAGCAACAGCATCTCAAGGCCTGGGGACAAGAAGGTGGGAGGGGAGTTGGGTCTCTGGCACTGTCCATTTCACCAGCTGGCAGGGGCCCCCCGTCTCTTCCTGGCTCCCACAATGCCTGCAAAGCCTTGGCAAATGCAGAAATGATTAAGGCACAGACTTAGAAGCCACCCACGACTCCTTTACCAGAGGAACCACTGGTAACAGTTTAGAGAATCTCCTCCTTCCACGAATACCGCTCTACCAAAGTGACGCTTAGCCAAGGCAACGCGTCCCTGTCACTCAGGGAAAATTTTAAAAATACGATCTGCAGGCGTCACCCTCCACAACTCTGGCCGACTTGGTGTGAGGCGGAACCTGGGAAGTGGCCCCCGCTCTCAAACCTCCCCAGCGGATTCAAATTCTAGCGCGATTCGTGGCACGTATATAGTTTATAGCTCTTTTTGTGCAATATTGTGTCATCAGCAATTCCACATGTCATTTTAAAAAATCCTTGTAAACATCGCTTTGATGGGTGTGTAATCATCCACCACGTGAATGTCCCATTATCTCCTTTCAGTCTGCTTTTATAAGTGCTCCCCCGCAAGAGCGGCCGGAAGTAGCTGGGGTCCAGCCTGAAGACCTCCTCCCAGCTTGCAAGGCCAGTGAGCCTGGTTGCTGGCATATACACTCGGGGAGTGGAGGTGTCAGCCTCCTGCACTGCCATCCTGGGAGCCTGTACCGCACCCCAGAATTCTTTACCAATTGGGTACCCTGGTTGCCTCTGCCAGGAGGAGCATCTCGGTGTCACGGGGGGAGATACATCCAGCAGGCCCTCAATGAAGGGATGTATGGCGGGGCGGGCTGCATGATCCCGAATGCCTTGGGAGTTCCTCTTGGAGTTTCCACAAGGCTCACTGGCTTAGGACCCTCGCCACCTTAAAAGGCATTTTGAATCTTTTCATTTTGGCTCAGAAATTGTGTCAGGAACTGAGTCTTCATCTTCCTACACCTGTTTCTCTTGCGTCTTCCTCTGAGCAACTTGGAAAACTGGTATCTCTCTAGAAATAGGCATGCAAGAGGTCTTGTTCTAGAGTTCCCGGTCCCGCACGAGGTGGGGTCATTTCAGAGGATTCTCATGGCTCTTCACACCCAGAATATTCAAGCTTCCAGAGGATCCACCAGAAAGACTGTTGACCCCAAGACACCAGGCTGGGGCAGGGAGGCCTCTTTACCATCCTCCCTCCAGATGTTCTACGAAGGAGAAACACCTGGCAAGCAAACTGGGGCCCATTTCCAATTTCAAGCTACTTGCTCCCCATCAGGGAGCTCTCAGGCGAGGCACCCTCCATCTCCCACTCCGGGAACATCTGGCAAGTAGATGATTAGAAGCACATGCTTCCTGGTGAAACCGAGCTTGGTCTCAGGAGCCCTATCTTCCCTCTTCCCTCTAATCCACCGCCTCACCCCATTCACCTCCCCATCCTGGCTTTGCTGAGCTGTTCTGCAAAACAGATGTTGCACCTGACCAAAGATCTCCCAGGCACGTGGCCAAAAATTTTTTTAAAAAGAGGCTGCAACATCAAACAGTCTTCCCAAGTGCAAGATAGCACCGTTAATACCGCCCCTGCCCCTTTTCTGCCTCCAGTAACCTCTGCTCCTGGCCTCAGCGCAAAGCCCATCATCCCCGCTCAGGAGGTGTCACACTCACCGGGATACAGGCACTCCCTCCCCCTTAAGCTGAATGTCTACGTCAAGTTTCACATGAAGGAATATGCTGAAAAAGACCTTCCCGGAGTTTAACATTACTTGTTTCCAGTAAACCAGGGTTAGTCCCAAGGCCTCAACAGGGGTGAAGAACTAACAAGGGAGAGAGAGGCTGGGGCTAGGTGTTAATTCTTAGGAGGTGAGCCATTCAAAGCCTCTAGGAAAGTTCTAGAATCAGGATGGCCTAACCACCTCCTGTTGGGAGACCCCTGGGAAACCTGCCTCCTACTAAAGTCCCTAAAGGCAAGAGAATCTTTGCTACTGACGGGGCAGGAAAAGGGACTGGAAGAGGTCCTTGCGAACCTACACACTGGATCATCCCAACGTTGGGTCACTGTCCTGTATCCCGTACCCATGTTACAGCTCACTCCGACACACTCACAACTCCTGAGTAGGAACGTGAATGATGAGACGGGGGAAGAAATCTGAAGCATGCTCCTCCCACGCTGTACCCCTGTGAACTCACAGGCATCCTCCCAGGATAGGAGAGCAGGGCCCGCACACGGCACTCCCGCACCCCTTTCCAGGTGCCCCACCTTTACTTCAGTTTGTCTTCCGAGGGCAGAAATGTTGAAAGAGCATAGCTTTTGGAGTGAGATGAACTCTAAGGTCCTAACCCCAGAGCTCCTGCTTACAGGAAGCTAGAGACTCTGGTCACGCCTCAGCATCTTCATCTATGAAGCGGGGACAACAGAAGCCTCTCCTGGGGCTATTGTAAGGATTTGGTAAAGGTCTTTATTGGAATGCTGGGCACATAGCAAGGTGTCCAAGACTCCTCCCTTCCCTTCCCCTGGGTGAACTATGGACAGAGATGACTGGAGGCCACACAAAACGAGAGGGACAAACGCATCCCACCCCGTCCTGGGCACAGATAAGCAGACCATCTCGGGGAGCACTGGCCTCCTCAGTCAGGAAGGCACCTGACGCATCTGATGGCGCGGCGAGCCTGGAGGGGAAGGCTGCCATCCTGCCATCTCTGTGGCATGGCCCTGTGGCACGAGCCACGCACACCCTGTTCCAGAGAGAGGGGACAGGCGGTCGCTGGTTAACTGCTGGTGATGGCAGCGGCACTTTACAGTAACCCAGCATGGACAATATTATGAATGACACTCGCAAGCTGCTAGCCTGGGGACTCATTACAGTCAAGGTACAACACGGCAGCCTGCCAAGCCCCCGGCTTTCACACTCGCTATGCCAGAACATCCACACACAATTTAATTGCATTATAATTTCAAAAGTGCTTTTCAAACTGGAAAAAGGCATTCACTGATTAACCAGCGAAGAGCAAAATTGTTTATGAAATTGAATACAAAAAGCTACAGAAATGTAATTGGGTCGTTCTAGCACCTAATTTTCAAGCCATTTTCCCCACTTATTTAATCACGAGATACAAAAGGAGCGACTGAATTGACTTCATACTAATTAGATTACTCCCTGCGATCCTCCGGGCCTATATTCCAACTGGTTGATAGCGACGTTTTAAACGGGAACAAAAATGCTGCCGCAGCTTGTCGACGGGACAGAATGGATCGTTGTGAACAGACCCTTCCGGCATCTGTGCCCTCCAACCTCCCTGGCTCCCTCCTCCACACGTGTGTCCTCGGAGAAACCTCACCCTCCAGGGGATGGGCAGGAAGAATCCTCAGGTCCGTCCCCAGCGCTCCCTGGAAGAATGGGTTTGAGCATGCCCCTTCTATTACATCCCGCCACCTCCCCGGCGGCAGACAGCGAAAGCCACGTGGCGACTCTCCTAATTGGCTGTACAACACCCTTGGTGTGCCTCCGCACACTTTTCCTTTCATTGTTTCATAAACCGGCTGGTGGCCCCAGCCTGATCGGTGGCAGCCTCTCGGCAAGCCCGGCTCTGCTGAGTTATTTTCTCACTTTGCCCTGAGCTTCCAGCGCGGGGCCAAATCTTCACTCCCTCAATTACCGAGCGGATAAGACCACTTTCCCGTTGGAAAGCAATGCTGGCCTGTATTTTCAATGCGGGCCTGCCCTCTGAAAACACAGGTGCGGTGAGAGACGGTGACTTTGGCACAGGGAAGCACAGCGGATGCTCTGCGGGTCACCCTGACACAGACGCCCGACTCAGGCCTCCCGGAGGACAGGGCCTCCTTCCACTCCTTTGGAAACCTTCCTTTGATAGACGGTATAGCCTTCTCGTGGCTTTCTGGCTCATTTTAAATTTTATTAGGAGCAACATAATTGATTATATAATCAAATGTAAAACGTACATTTTCAAGATAGCTCAGCACTTCACAGACCATTTAATCAAGATATCTGGGGCTGGGCCAAAAAAAAACTAACTTACACGAAGCCTCAAGTACGTATTACTCTGCTCTTAGTTTCCACACTGAAGATGGGTGGGGGAGGAGCTCATCCGTCCAGGGCTGAGCTGCACACAGGCCCTGGGTCTGCAGGTCCTCCGAGCCACTTCTCCAAACGAGGAGAAAACCCCAAAGGCCTCTCTACTGCGAACCCTATCTGGCGATGTTACATCTTCACGCAGACCCCAATTTCTCTAGTCTGTGAGGATGTCTTTGGGGGCCTGCCCAAGCGCCCCAGCAACATGCAGGTAGCCGAAAGGAGTTTTCACGTCTATTCGCCCATCATAAACTACTACTTTCCCTGGGAAAGTAAACATGTTATTTAGGACGCAAGAGAGGTGTCTCATGACAACAGCCAATTTTCACCAAACCTGGGGAGTTTGGAGAGTGGCAAGAAGGGGACGCCTGCCTGCAATGTCTTCCCCTCCCCCACGTCCGAGGTCTAGCGGGAGGCAGCATCAACTGCTCCACGAAGCTGCTCAAACTAATCCATACCATCAGTAACGGTGTGCTTAGCCTGGCCTATGTGCCAGGCAGGGTGCTGGCCCCGGGGGTAGAAGATGAAACAGGTCCCTGTCTTCAGAGAGATCCCTGCCCTTAGTGGGACAGGGAGGGGCAAACATCCCAATAGGAAACCCTCAAGGCTGTGATGCGGGTGGGGGAGGGGGGGCAAAAGGAAGGTGACTGCCTGCAAGAACCCAGAAAGACTTCCAGGCAGGTGATGTGGTCTGTCCATCTGTCCCACTGGAGTCCTACATGGGAGAGGAGGCTTCCCGGCACCAAAGGGGCAGAGAAGTGCATTCTAGGTGAAGATAAGGGCATGTACAAAGTCAGGGAGGTCTGCAGGGGCGTGGGGTGTTGGGAACCAGCAGGCATGATGCTATGGTTCAAGAACCAGGGAAGGGTACAAGGTGAGGTTGGGAAGGCTGGCTGGAGTTAGGAGAAGCCTCGAATGCCACGCTAAAACATTCAGCCCTTATCCTACAGAAAACAGGAAATCCCGCATGATCTCTTCCTTCTCCAGAGGCACGATCCAGGCACAGCACCACGCCCTGTGGATCTTATAAGCCCTCGAGTCTGACCCCCTGGGTGCCTACTGTGTGTCTTTGGCAAGTAAGCACCCCTCTGTGTCTCTGTTTCCTCAGCTATCAAAGAGGAACCCCGCAAGGATCAAGTAAGGCAGCACAGGTAAGGCACTCTGGGACGACACCGAAGGCACTCCATCAGCGGTCGCTGCTGACGAAGGTGGTGACACGAGACACACACGTGGAACAGTGACCAGCAACCCACCACCATGACCGGCACCGGGAGAAGGCTGGGTGCAAGTGTTGGTGACTGGACAAGGGAGCACAGCCCGGGCGCAGGGTGGTGTCGCTCCGTACACACCATGTGCTCACACCAGGTATTGTATGAGCATATACAATGGCATACAACTTAGCAAATATCACATACTCAGTGGGCCTCCTAGTTGTCAAAGTGAGGCCCACCCTTTATACCCCGTAGGTCTCAGAGCTCCCAATATGGCAGGGTCTCGCCGCAGCATAGTCTCCAGCAGCCCTCCCAGGATGTGGTGTGACACAGACGTTTTGGGGCTCAGGAGCTGACTGTAGATGGCCTCTGTCACCACCACCAATGCAACTTGCTGGGCTTCAGTGGAGATTTCCAGGCCACCCTGCTGGGCCCAACTGAGGCCCAGAAACACACCCCAGGCAGTGGAAGGACCCACACATTCAGAAATTCCACAGTCTAAAGAAAGGCATGAGAGAGGCCACAAGGGCAAAGAATGCAGGCCAAAGCAGTGACTGACCAACAACAAGTTCTCAGGAGTCACGTGAGACCCGTCACAGGTGACCTTCTAGGCTGTCCCTGGCCAATGCCTACAAATACATTCGCTCCCGGGCAGCTCTTAATTACTGCTGTGCTCAGACCCAGGCATCTGTGCCCCTTTCCAGCAAGAGACCCACAAACACAGAGCACACCCCCTGCACAGGTAGGGAGGATGGGCAGCCAGGGACACAGGGTCTTTGTGTCTTGAGCACAACAGATCAGCAACACAGGGAGAAAAACGCACAGCGGACCTGACCATAAAAGACGTCCTACTCTTTGGGCTATGCTCTGGCCAGGTGGTATGTGTTGGAAGCGGCGCCCAGTCCTATTCTGGTTCGGGGGGGCTGTTCAGCAGAGCGTGTACCAGGCCAGACAATGGGGTTCTTTACAAACTCCTGAACCACAGCATCCTTAGGGAGACAGCAGGCCTGGGGACTAGGAGGCGGGGGGTGAAAGGAAAATGCAAAACCTCCCTTTTGGGGACGGGGCCATCTGCACACACGGGGTGCGTGCGTGTGTGCGTGCGTGTCTCCCACCAACATGTGGCTCCTACTGGTATGTTAAGTTCTAGAGCAGTACGGTTAGGGAGGGCAGGAGATTTACCTGACACGGCTGAGCTTTATTCAGTATCACACTGTTGATGAAAGCAGGGTGGTGCAACGAGAGGGAAATGCAAAAAGTGGGTGGTACTTCGGGACTGGGGAGCCGTGAGCTCACTTTCCAGCCTCGCTGCTGACTGGCCTGAGATCTTGGGCAAGCAGCCTAACTGCTCTCAGCTTCTTCCATCTGTAAAAGGGGTTCCTGTCTCCTAGGCTGTGGGGAAGCCCAACCAGCTAATGTCTGTGAAGCGTCCAGCACAGCGTAAAGGGCCCCAAAGCATAGGGCTGGAAAGGAACAGAACTTTCCATGGGAACCAGCAGGAAGAACAATTAACTCACAAAAGAGAACTAGCTTCCAAGGCTTGTAGCCATTGGTATGAAAATACTAAACACACAGTTCACACAGCAAGACTTATCTATCCATTAGTGTAGGCCCTGAGGATCGGATTTGCTAGCCACCAGTCTGCCTGTCAGAGTTGAAGGGACAGCATTTCTTTCTGCTGGTTGGGTAAGAACAAGCGTACATCCCCCCCCGCCCCCACCCCATGTAACAGTTTTAAAAGATGGCTGTCCTCCACCCGCGGAAAAGCTAACATTCATAGCAGTGAGTGCATCCTACTGGAAAGCTGGTGTCACTGTCATCTGCTGTGACAGCACAGGCCTGAACAAGAGCCGTGTCACTAGCTCTGTACTGCCACTCAGACGTTCCAGGCCACAGGCGAAGCCCAGTGAGGACAGGTGGCATCCCACAGACCACAGTCCAGGGTGGGCTGGTGTGGTACCAGCAAGTGATGCCTTCTGCCAGTGGATGAACACTCCCTCTGTAGGCTAAGGACCCATGAGAAGAGAAATCTACGGGTCTGGGGGGTGGTCGGGGGGAACCTCAGACCACAGAAGCTCCTAGAACAGGATCCATTTCCCTTTTTTTTTTTTTTTTTAATTTGAGAGAGAGAGTGAACATGAGTGGGGTAGGAGCAGAGGCAGAGGGAGAAGCAGGCTCCCCACTGAGCAGGGAGCCCTATGCAGGGCTCGATCCTGGGACTCCGGGATCATGACCTGAGCCGAAGGCAAACGTTTAACCAACTGAGCCACCCAGGCGCCCAACAGGATCCATTACTGAACATCTTGGGATGCCACAGCACTTGGCATATGATAGGGGCTCGCTCACTGTATACTGGGTGCATGGATGGAAACCTATAGCTGCCATTTGTTGGACACTCCTATGTATCCGGCTTTTTATAGACAGGTCCTCAATTAATCTATAGCAGTCACCATCTGAAGTAGTCTCATCCCCATCTTTCAGATCAAGGAAACAGGCTCAGTGACACTACACAGCTTACAGAGAGGGTAAGTGGGAGGAGCCAGAATTCGAATCCAGGCCTGCTGGACTCCAAACCTGCGAACTCAAGCACTGACTAAACCAATCCTCTCTGGCCATCAGTTTCCTTATCTGCGACACGAGGGTACGGCCGTCAGCTGGTGCCTAGGAGGGCAGCTTCCAGGCCTCTGAGATTCTGGTTAAATGTGCAGGCCAACCCCGCTCTGGGAAACGGGACCCTGCCTGATGAGGGCCAGTGAGGACTGCTCTCCGTGACACAAGCTACCACTTTCTGCAAGCCAGGCTGTGGATCTCCTACCTTGCTGTGCTCCCCACAGCCTCCCGCCTCCTGAGAGTACAGCCTCCTTTCCAGACAGGGGCCCAAGGAGGAGAAAAAGCAGCGGCTGGGCTCATAGCTCAGACTGTTCTCGACTGCAGCTTGGATGGGAGGCCAGGTGGGGAGGAGGGGAGTCTCTGACCCATGGGCTCCAGCACCGTGCATGTGGGATTCCACACAATCAACTGCACGGAAATGGGTAAGCTGGAGATGGACAACCACAGGCCGGTGAGCGAGAGCTGAGGTTTGTGTGGCATTTGGGACCTGTCCAGGGCTGACATGGGCAAAGGGGCTACAGATATACACATCTTCCTTGATTTATTTTTTTTTAAGATTTTATTTATTTATTTAGAGAGTGTTCACGCCTGTGCCTGTGAGTGGGGGGAGGGGCAAAGGGAGAGGGAGAGAGAACCTCAAGTAGACTCCCCAACGAGCATGGAGCCTGACGCAGGGCTCGATCTCACGACCCTGAGATCAGGACCTGAGCCGAGATCAAGAGTCAGACACTTAACTGACTGAGCCACCCAGGTGCCCCAATCTTCCTCGATTTACAGTGGGGTTGTGTCCCACCATAAGTTGAAAATGCATTTAATACAGCCAACCTAACTGAACATCACGGCTTGGCCTAGCTGACCTTAACAGTGCTCAGAACACTTACATTAGCCTACAGTTGGGCAAAGTCATCTAACACAAAGGCTGTTTTATGCCTAAGTGTTGACTAGCTCACGTAATTTACTGAATATTGTACTGATAGTGAAAAGCAGAATAGCTGTATGGGTACAGAATGGTCGTAAGTTATAAGTTGTTTATCCTCAACGATCACAGGGCAGACTGGGAGCTGCATCCCACCGCCTGGCATCACGAGAGCGCATTGTACTGCACGTCCGCTAGCCCAGGGAAAAGATCCAAACTCAACAATTCACATTCTACTCAATGCTTATGGTTTTCCCACCATTGTAAAGTCAAAAAATTGTAAGTTAGGGACCATCTGTATTATGTTTGAGGCAGATGGGCAAGAACACCAAATGCCCCACCGACTGCTTTGTCAGAGCCCTCTCCAAAGCACCCAGCCCCACCCCTGCTGGCATCCTCCCACCTTGGGGCTGTGGTTTCTTCTGGGTCATGGGGTCTCTGCAGCATCACTCGAGAACAGTGTTAGAAAAAGCAGCAACCACACTTGACTCCCTAGACCCGCAGATCGGCCTGGACAGAGAGTTCTCACTGGGGGCTGAGGCACTGACCTCACCACCACTGGCGTCGTCAACTAGGTGGGCGCCAGAAAGTCGTGGTCCCTACCAGCAGGACAGCAACCGCTGCATGGCCCAGGAGGGCCACGGTGGGCCTTCCATCCCCCACATCTCTGCTCCTACCATACTTCCAATGGGATAAAACTGGCTTGCTTCCTTCCCTGGGTGCCCACAAAACAGAACCCCACAATCTGTCACTTGGCAGAGATCAGGTAAACAAAAACACACCACGAGGCACGCCTGTGCTGGTGACAACCACCTCCTTCAATGAGCTCTGATTGGGCCTGCTAGGAATTGTAGAGGGATCATCTGAATGACACCTCGCAAAACCCTAGGGGTCAGGTGTTCCCGTTATCCCATTTTACAGGGGAAGAGTCTGAGGCTCAGAGAGGTCATGTCACTTGCCTAAGGTTGCTCAGCAGACGCATGGTTAGAAGATGGGATTTCTGAAGTCAGGCACTGCTACCAGAGTCCCTGCTTCCCAACCATTCTTCTCCCCAAACACAGTGGTCTGGAGGGGGTGGGAGGAAGCAGTACAGAGAGAAGAGCTTTGGACACAATCCACAAAGCAGGCCGTGTAAATCCCTGGAAATCCGCATGGAGTCTGGTGCAGGTCCTCCCTGACCTCCCTCCAAAATTCCCTGGAGGGGCATGGAACATTACAAGTCCCTCCAACCCCAGAGCTTCAGCAAAGGGGCCCAGGACACATGAAGTCTCCTCCTGCTACCCCCCACCCCCCAAAAATATTTTGAAAGAGCAAAATTTCCCTCCAAAGACTCTTGAGAGAAGCCAGCTGGCAAGGCAAAGCTATAAAGATGTCATTATGCAATGAACCCCTTCCACGTACCGTCACAGCTCTCCACGTGTGCTACTGTACCGGGAGATACCAAGCAGCAATTTTAAACTGTCTCCTCCACTGCCCCACTTCTAGTCTTCCAGAATCACATGTGTTTCTACTTCGAAACCCATTAACATGGATGTTCAGTGGGCAAATCCAGATGGCTGGGGGCCCTCTGCAAACCCACGTGGCACTCTGCAGAATCCATTTTACGACCCCGCCTTCTAGCCTTCCCACCGACCAATTGTGGCCAAGGAGCCAGGCTGAAAAGATGGACCTGCCCAGATCTGAGACCCTGCTGCTTTAGGAAACCTCTGTGGGGACATGGGACAGCCAAGCTCTCTCCAGGCGCCCCTGGGGAGACAAGGGCTGGCACCAAGCAGAGCTGGAGGGGTGCTGCCTGAGGCGTGGCAACGGGGACAGGCATCCTTTGGACGGTAGGCTGTCATCAGCACACGGTCCCTTCAGTTTCCCTCAGCCCTGGGGCTGCCTTATACCGGCCCTTGGGATTTTCCATTTTTACCACTAGGGTCTATGCAGTCATGGGCAGGGCTGAGGCAAGCTCCAGGATGCAGGAGCCAGACTGCCCTGCTTCACATGCCTCATCCTCCACCAAGGCCCTCCCTCCACCTGCAGCCGATCCCCAATCAGAGAAACTCCCATTGCAATGGGCTGCTGGTCTGGACAGATGAGGTGGGGGGAACCACCTCATCATCAGGGAGGAGGGGGTGGGACAGGAGGGGTAGGCAAAGGGCATGTGCCATCTCCTCCTTGCCTTAGCTTTAACTTTCCAAACACTGTCCTCATAAAGGTGTCTTTCAGCCCAAGCACTCTCTCCAAGATAGGTGGAGCAGAGATCACCCCGTTCCGTAGTTCCGTGGATATACACGCCTGTTTAGACAGTAAGTAATGTTCCTTCTGTGGTACCAACGTCGACTGGGTATGAATTAAAATGGCATCAAAGAGCCAGTGCATTCTTGATGCATGTGAGCCAAACCAAAAAGAACCTGGAAGGTTCTGTGACTCAGGAACTCCACAAAGAGATAACAGAATCTAGCAGGCTGGCCTTTGCTCTGGGCAGGGCTGGTGGTTTAGAATTGGTAGAAGGGCGGGTCTGGGGATGGGACAAGTGACTTAGAGTGGCAGCTTTCTGTTACACCGCCAGGGAAGACGGGCAGGCCGCTCGAGCCAGCGAGGGCCCTGTCCCCACTGCTGTGGGGCAGGCTAGGGAGTCTCACCAAAACGCTGGGGGTCTCCAAGGCTCGCAGTGTGGGGAGGCACCAACCCTCTACCCATGGACTCCAGGACACGGAGCCCCAACAACAGAGCCCAAAGGGGAAACCAACCATCTTTGCTAGTTGTTGGAAAGGTACTATTTATAGCTCCAGATGGTTAAACTGCCGTTTTAAAAAGATTGCTCTCAGGCCACTTTTAGAGCACCCGTCTTCCCTCGGCTGGCTGCACGGTGACCAGGAAGAGCAGAGCTGAATCGTTGTAATTAGAGGCGTAGAGACCGTAGCTCCAATCGAAGTCCGTCGTCCTCCCCAGAGCCTTTATTTCAATATTTTGTCAGCTCCCCACGCCAGGAGCAGGCGAGCTCCACCCTGGGCAGCTGGGAAAATGGGCGAGGGGTTATTATGAGAAATGCTCCTCCTGTCCCCTTCTTCTTAGCAAAAGAAGTGAAAACCAAAAAGGGGGGTGTGGGAGGGCTAAGTCGGCTGCAGTCCTGGGGGCACCACAGCACCCAGGGAGACCGTGCTTTCTGGAACGCTGACCATCTGCTGACTTAGCTGCCTTGGTTATGGACCTGAACATTTAGAAGAAATATTTGGCGCCCAGGAAAACGGCTCTGTTTCACCCCATTAACTCCGACCAAAACTGGGGCTGCTTCTCGCTCACCAACAGCTCGTCAGAATCAGGGACTCTGCACTCTCAAGAGACACTCTGAGTATCCCCCTTTCCCCATCTCAAACAGGGAGTGGTTGCAGACAGACTTAGGCACAGACAGCCTTGCCTTGTGGTGGGGGGGGGCAGAGGGGACATCCCTGCCCAGGGCTGCGGGGAACCAGCCAACCCCCACTGAGCCTGTCCTTGGCCCCACGCCCTCCCGGGCAGGGTTCTCCTTTAGCAAACAGACCTCACGGAGTCCACAGGGACAGAAAATGACTTGAGAAGTGAAGTGAGCTGGGTGGTGCTGGCATTACTGAATTCATTCCAAACACATTATGCATTAGAGTCAGGAGGGAAATGGGGCTTGGCCCTAAGGCTGAGCCTTAAGACTCCATCATGATGTCTTGCAAAAAGTCTCCAGCTCCCAAGTGATTCCTTGCTTTTTTTCAGGGACACTCCTGCTCTTACCCTGTTTGGTAGAAGGTGGTGTGACTCTATTCGTAGGAAACAGGAAGAATACTATGGGCAGCAGAGAGTACAAGTTCCCCATGCTCCCTGGGCTTTGAGTCAGCCCACCCTAACCCCAAAGGCCTTGCCCATGACGAGAAAGTCTCTCCACTACTGGAGTCGAGTGGGGTACCCCTCAACCTAGTAAGATGTTAGGTGAGGGGATAATCTGGTATGCCATCTGCCATTCCTTTGGCTTATATCTCCATTTCACTCCTCAGGCAGGGACAAGGGATGCTATTTAATTAGGGGGGACCCTCACAATCCTAAATCATGCGGTCTATACTCCACCTATGGAACCATCTTGGACAGGTCTCTCCATCTGTGACACAGGGAAGTCCCAACACCCATGCACACACTTGAGAAGGTGGCCAGGACAATGAACATTATCGAACACCAACTAAGGGACAGACGCTGTACGCCTATTAATCTGGGAGGGTCAATGTTGAAGCTATTTCTCCTTCCCATTATAGTTCTGTTGGAAGGATCCCAAGCTATCAACACTGGACAAGTGAAAATATTTTGAAGATGGCATTAACACTTTAAAGATAGGAGCTAAACAGGGCGTCTGGGTGGCTCACTTGGTCAAACATCTGCCTTCAGCTCAGGTCATGATCCCATGGTCCTGGGATGGAGCTCTGCGTCAGGCTCCCTGCTCTGCGGGGAGCCTGCTTCTCCTCTCCCTCAGCCCCTCCCCCCACTCGACAAGTGCTGCCCCCAGGACCGCAGCTGACAAGGTGACATACACCAGGTAGCTGTCCTCCCAAGAGTGAGCCAACTGGTCCACCTGGGAGATCAATCACATGACCTTTGCCCCCAGGGGACCATGTGGGCACTGAGTCCAGGGACCAGGAAGCTGTGGGGCTGTTGTAGGACATCCTGACCTCCTTCCCAATACCCCAGAGACTGATGTGTTGGGACAGACTCGTTCTGCCTCACAGCCCCATGGTCCTTGTCTGTCCACCTCAAGGAAGATGTATTCTTGCATTTCGAACTGATGTCTCGGGGAAATAATGAGATGTCACTACTCCCACACTACATTACAACTTCCCTGCAGATCCTGGAGGAAGGGGAAATGAGTTACGGTGAGCAAACCAAGCTAAATACAGTTGGTAATTGAAAAAGTGGCCAAGAAAATCAGGAGGGGAAAAGCAAGCAACTCAGACCTAAACGGATTATCAATCATTTCCTTTTAGGGCAAGCTCCACTGCAACTTAATCAATTGCTATTGCTTCCCAGATTCAATAAGAAAACTGATACTGTAGGGAAGGAGGAAGAGGAAAAAAAAAAGTTAAATGTTTACCATCACATTCTTGATGGATACTGAACATCCTATATTCAATTCCAATCCAGTTCCAAGTATATCGGCATAAAAGAAATTTACAAGCGACAAAGCTCAGATAATGTGTCATTTTACAACCAAGGGTGTGAAGTGTCTAAGGCATAGTCTCCAGGCACCTCGGAAACATGGGGTTTAACAGTCACACTAGAAAGTGGTGGTTCTGGGCTGTGCAGCCTGCCTGGAGCAGGGGGAGAATTCCAGGTGGGGCCCGAGGAGGACTGCTTTGTGACCTTGGGACCTCTAAGGTCCCAAGTCACGTGACCTCCAAGGGCTGTGGAGTCTGTTGCCATGGCAACCCGGTAAGGCTAGACACTCTTGCTCCTCTAGTTAACAAACATGTACCGAGTCCCTGTTATGTGTCAGGGACTGGGGACACCAAGAAGAACAGACTCTGGTCTCCTACTAGCAAGGTCCTTATAGTTATTGAAGTAGGGCAGGCAGCATAAGCCAACACTGACAGAGGAATGGTCAGAGGGATCTGGAAGGAAGGAGTACCCCCAGGCTGAGTCCTGGAGACGCTCTGGAGTTTGTCAAAGGAAAGGTGGGTGGGAGTTAATAGGTGAAGAAGCAGGGAGAGACCCTGGTGGTCAAGGAACGGCAGGGGCACCGGACATACTAGGCAGATAGCCCAGGCTGGTGGGGAGTAGAGAGGCAGGCAAGGACTGTTCAGGCAGCTGGGAAGCCATCAAACCTGGCATGATCAGAATCCTCGTTCAGAAAGATCCCTTCGAACGGGTCAGAGAGGGGCGGGCCTGGAGGCAGGAGTCCCCTGAGAGTCTCGGCAGGTGCTAGGGAGAGATGGGACACGTGCCTCCAGCAGGCATGCCAATGAACACAGGGGCTGTGCAGAGACCGGCCAGATGTGGAGGAGGTGGGGGGAGTCCAGGACGAAGCCTCAGGTTTGGCTTGAGCAGCCGGGCACGATTATCCAGGAAGCGGGGCGGGGGGGGGTGGTCAGTGGGACGGCCCGGGCAGCCTAGGCTAATGACACCCCCCCACACACATTCTTACCCATGGTCCACAGAACTTAAAAAAATACACACGAGAAGCACAAGCTTCTCCAAGTTCAGCATAGTGTCCAAATACCATGGAGGGTGGGAACACGAGAGCAGCTTCCTAGGTTGCCCGCGAAGTCTCAGCATGTCTGGGCAGCAGATCCCAGCAGGGCTGCGGGAGCTGCTCATGCAGGACTCAGGAACGGAAACTTCAGTGGCCGGCCTGGATGGCTGGGAGTCGGGCTATGAAGCTACAGTCCAGGGCCGAATGCCCAGGCTATACAGCCACTCCGGGGCTCAAATCTCAGCTCAGCCCCTAGCCGTGTCCCCATGGGCCAGGTCCTTAACCCCCGTTTCTTCATCTGAAAAATGGGCACAGTAACAGCTAAGCCACACGAGGCAGCCAGCAGGGGCGGCGCAAGGTCCCATGGCCAGCAACAGGGAGCACTTTCTGATAAGAGTTAGCTCTCATCTCTCATGGGTGCTAATAACGACAACATCCCAGATGTAAGGCAGATGCAGACCATTTCCCTCATACCTCTTGCCACCAGAGAAGCAGGAAACAGCTTTTTAACACGTCCCAGGCAAGGGAACACACACAGTGACCCCTCACGGAGGAGGGGGAGGGAAGGGGTCTCAGATGCTGGCCCCAGGCTCGCCAGAGCCACTGGAAGCAGAAGCTGGTGGCTCTTTGCAGCACTGCTACTCCTGGTACTTGATGCAGGAGAGGGACTTTGCAAGCGACAAGGCACTCTAGTAATGCTCTGGAAAACTATACATTTACTTGGAGAGCACCAAGTCTAATTACCTCGCCAAGACTCTCTGCATTTTTAAGAACCCCCCCTTTTGCCCCCTCCTTAAACTCTTGATCATAAGGACTCTTGTTAGCAATACTCGGTGTCCTCCTTGTTTTGCCTGTTGCCGTGGCAACAGAGCAGTGTTTACCAGCCTTTCCAAGCTGGTACATCTTTATTAGCACCCGGATCCCATGAGGAGCAGGAAGCAGTGCAGAGGTTTAAAGAGCATTAATCCCCTTAAGCTTTGCAAACCTCTCTAGTTAGGGAGCCCACAAGGGGGGAAAGTTGGGGTCTCTGCCATTTTCAGGGCCCTACTAGAATTGTTAAGCCTCCATGAAGCACCAGACCGAAAAAAACTTCTCTCCAGAGCTTCGCTTTAAATTTCTTCCCTTGTTGAAAAAGACAAACTTGTGGGCCGCCTGCTTGTGCTTCGCAAGAAAAGTTTGCTCCCCATCCATCAGAGAGGGGAGCCACCTCTCCGACCATACTGTTCTCTCCCGCGATAAACACAGGCCTTCAAAACATGGTTCTCTCTCAGCCGGAAGGGAGGAGGGACGGCCACAAAGGCCCACAGGCCGGGCCACCCGTGCACCCCCTCTCTGCGACCCTCCATGATGAGAACCAACAGATGATTCTGAGGTCAGGTCTCCAGCGTATTTCAAAAACCCCACCTCTGAAACACCTCGAGAAAGTGCTCCATCTCTTAGCCTCTCCAAGAAGGTTTTTCAAAGTCAGCACCAGGGCAGAAGTGGGGCAGGAGGGAGAAGAAAGCACTTCTTTACATCGTTTAAAGGCAGTTCAATGTCCCAATCCCCCTCCTACCATATAAATGTCTCTTTCATCCTTCATCCCAGCTTAGAAAAAAAAAAAAAAAAAAAATCAAACCCAGCTAGGGCTCTAGGAAAACCTGTGGCTGAATTTTGAAAAATTGCACAAGTGAAAGATGATACCAACATTCATTCTGGCTTCCCAAACAGCTTTCAAATGGGTAATTTTGAGCTGGCCGAGCCTTGGCATCCTCCACAGCCCCCAGTCCTGCGTTCTGTGCCCATCAGTCCAGTTCAATCAGGGCTGCCCAAATGAAACACAGTGGCCATTAAGAGCTTGGCTTTGAGTGGGTGGGGGGGGGAGACTACTGCCTGGGGGGCTGACAGAAGGCTGCATTTCCAAACCAGCAATTTCTGATACGACTTTTGAATCTACCAGGCATCTCCCATTATTCCCAGGGGTGCTCAAAATTCTTAAAACAAAATATTAAGTCACTTGGATCATTTTTTCTTGTTTTGGTGGGATAAAGGGTTCATTCAAAGACTAGTATCACCCTCTCAAAAGACTCCCCAGCCCAAGCTGCATCAGCACGAAAAACTCAGGACAGCTTGGTTCCCAGACTCTACCAATTCTAGGTGGTCCCACAGTCATGTGATTACAGAGTTATTTACCTGTGACATCCCTCTGAGTTTTCTAAAAGTACTTGAGGTGCCTTAAAATGCTCAAGCACGTACAACAGTGGACAAGAAAAACATGAATCAAGGCTGTAAAAGGGAGAACGGTCAGTCACGTTGGGGTTCCGAGCGGGCAGCTTGAGACTCAGGGCCGGAGCAGCCAAAGGACTAGAACTTCTGCTTATGGAAACACTGGAACACCAATTTTCTCTATGAACCCAAGGGAACACTAGAGAGGCGTCACTGGTTAATAGGGCTTCAAAAAAACAGTCGCACAGAGCTCAGGAAAGCCCATCAGCCAAGACCTTGGGACTGAGAGTCAGGACCAGGATGGCGACACCTAGTGTCTGGTCTGATTACTTCAGGCTTGGGGTAGAGAGCACCCCAGAGGCAGAGACCCAGGGTCTGGAAGCAGCAGAATGTCGAGTTAGGGGGGCTGGGCTGGGGGGGGTGGGTGGGAATCTGGCTGGCCTCCTCGTTCGGTGACACGAAGCCAGCAGAAAGCCAAGCCGGGCTGCCTAGGACCCTTTCAGAGAGGGAAGTTAGGAATGAATTACAGACCAGTGAGCAGGACTCTGAACTTCAATTAAACTGCAGAAACTCCCCCATGGGTTATGTGGGTTGCTCCGTGGCATCAGCAGTAAATTCTCATGAACGGTGGGTCTTGAGGGTCCAACGAGAAAGTGGGAGGACAGCACCCCCCCAAGTGTGTAACCAGTCCTGGGGCCGCGCGAGGAGAGACCTACTGAAGGTCACATGGCCTGGGTCTAGAGCACTCGGGACAAAACACAGCTTCTGTGTGCAGCAAGTGGAGTAGAGAAGTCAATCCCTCCAGAAGCTGAAGGATCTAAGGAAAGTCAGGCTGATTGGCCTAGTGTGGATGTTCTAGCCAAATGGTAAGAGAAGGCTGGGGTGGCATAAATCCTGCCTGAACTTCTGTTTTTAGAGGAGCCACCGGTGCCTAAAACCACCTCCCAGCCAACCCTTGTCCCCAGGAGTGGATGCCCCTGAGTCCAATTTTGACGTCTGTGGTCCCTTTAAATCCTTTCCTTTCCTTTCCTTCGGAGCCTAGTGAGAAGCCTCTCAAGCAAAGGGCCAACTGGGAAAAGTCTTGTTATTAACCTCCACACCTGCACTTGAAAGCTAAGATTCAGCAGCAGGTGGGGGAAGGGAGGTGGGCTATGGCAGTGGGGGAGGGGAGGGTTTGAGAATGCACCCTGCGCACACGTGCGACCCATGGGTGCATTCAGGGATCGAGAGACTTACGCACCTGATTTCTACCCTTGGCTGAACACCAATTTCCAATCCAATTGCCACCTCATCCCGGGCAGGCTGCAGCCAGTATGTCTCCTCTGCCGGCCTGGATGTGCCGGACGCTCGTCACACTGGCCCCCACCCTCCCCGGGGCAGGGGCAAGGGCATGGCTCCCGCCAGGTTAAATCTGGGGGCCAACTGGATTCTCGGGCCCGGGTGAGTCTGAGGAGGGCCTCTCCCTCAACGCACAGGCAAATCAGCAGGAGAAATCCAGAATGTCGCTGCGACTGGCAGGGGAACCCTTGTACACTCAGGTCCAGCCTCAAAGGCGGCTTTGTTTAGTCCTTGAGATACTACTGCTCCCTGGGTCCCACTACGGTTTACCTAGGCACCGAAAGCAGAGGACTTTATTCGTTCTCAGTCCTGGCTTGCAGAAGCTCACAGCGCTCCACAGAAGAGAGGTGGCCATTATTTTATACTGATGAAAGAGAGTGGTTATTAGTCACAAGTTTTACTTAAATCTTCTAAAACCATCTTCTTTCCCTATCAATTCCCACTTTTTGGTTTAATAGAAAAATGGCTTCTGAAAAATTGTGTGAGGCGAGGCCCGGGGTGGAAGACGTCTACAGTGTGGATTTAATCAGGCAAGAGACAGGAGGTAGGTGTAGGTAGGTGCAGGTAGTTAGGTGGGTGGGTGGGTGGGTGGGTGTGTAGATCTTGGATGTGTGAACTTCCACATCCAGCCCTGAGCGTTCCTAAAAAAAGGAAAGAAGTCCCCAGTCTCCTCTCTTTCCCAGGCTGAAAAATTCCCAAGTTTTCCAGCCAGGCTTCCAATATATCAGACAGACAGATGAAAACAAGAGGAGGGGGAATTAAGAAGGGCAGAGAATGAATTTGGATTTCTGCTTAACTTTCAATTCTGTCTCCAGAATTCCTTTTGGAAGAGAAATGGTAAAAAGGGGCGGGGGGAGTAGAGAATAAGAGACATCGTGTTCTTTCCTTATGACCCAAAAAAAATCCAAACCTTGCTATTTTAAACAAAGAAAAGCACAGTGCATGAGGAACAGCTTGCATACAGCTGAAGCCGGCATGATTTACCTTGGGTTTTCTATACTAACTCAACTTTTACTTCTTAAGCACTTTTGCAACAAAAGAGAAGAGAGAGGAAAAGGCCTAAACAGGTGCATAGTACAGAGACCCGCCAGTGGGTCCTGAAGGCTGCCCAGGGCGCCCTCCTGTCCAGGCTGGCCGTGGGGCCTTGCCAGCTACTGTTCCCAGCTGCCGGCCAAGGTCCCCGACCCAGCTCTGACAACGGTCTGCAAAGCCCCCTCCCCAGCACTGCTCACACTTACAAGTGGCACTTGTCTATGGCGTTTATGCTCAATCCTGTTGAGGTTTTTCCTAATTGGCTCAGAAAAGAGGGTGTTTTCAGACAGCTGGGGCCAGTGGTGGGGTGTGGGGAGGCAGGCCAGCTTCCACCTCGTTGGGGGGGTGACCAATGCCAGTAAAGTGGCCCCGGCATCAACCAACTTCTAAACGCTTTGATGCCAGTCTCAATGGACCCACTAAAAGGACTGTCTCCAACCCACTCTTTCTCCACTCAGCAGGGCCTCGAGCATCAGCTATAATCTCTTCGCCAACTGCACATGCCTTGTTCCTGAATGCAAATGCAGCAGGGTGGGCCAAGGAGCTACCGTCTAACAGGATTCCAGGCTTCAAATCCCATTCTCCACCTCACCCTAGCTGTGTGACTTTAGTCAAGTTAGTGAACCTCTCCCATCAGGGAAATGGAGTGGCCAGGGGTAAAGCGGAATACACTAAGCCTCAGCAGTGCCTCATAATGACTGTCATCATTCACTCATTTCCTCAAAAACTATTCACCCAGGGGCACCTGGTCAGTAGAGCATGCGCTCTTCATCTCCAGGATTCGAGTTCAAGCCCCAAGTTGGGCTCAGGGCCTACGAGAGAGAGCGAGAGAGAGAGAGAGAGAGAAAGAGAGAGAGAAAGAGAGAGAGAGAAAGAGAGAGAGAAAGAGAGAGAGAAAGAAAGAGAGAGAGAAAGAGAAAGAGAGAGAGAGAGAGAGAGAGAGAGAGAGAGAGAGAGAGAAAGAGAAAGAGAGAGAAAGAGAGAGAGAGAGAGAGAGAGAAAGAGAGAGAGAGAAGGAAAGAAAAGAAAGAGAAAGAGAAAGAAAGAGAAAGAGAAAGAAAGAAAAAGAAAAAGAGAAAAAGAAAAAGAAAAAGAGAGAAAAAGAAAGAAAAGAAAGAAATTCACCCAGCCCTTAACTCTTAGAGGTGACTGGTTTCACAGCTGAGGGTCGGGGCGAAGGGGAGGTGGGAAAGGACGGCAAAGAGCTACCCCGAAGAGGAAAGCCACGGCGGTGAAGACAATCAGAAGTGAAGGGAAAAGAGGATTTCCTTATTCATGTGCTGAACCCAGACATTACCAGCGGATACTGTGGGGTACCAGGCAACTAGGCTAAATCAAGAGCTTGGGGTCTATGTGTGGGCAGGGAACTCCTGGGGCTGGGGAGGGTACTGGCTTATCTTAAGTAGCAAGGAGAAGAGGTGTGAAGAGGCAAACACCAAACTTGCTGAGGGCCTCCAGGTAGCTCATTAAAAGCACCTCTTCTCTTGGGGTCACCCTGGACGATGCCTCCAGACTGGCGAAGGGTCACTGACCCAGGAAGCTATATCCCTCTGCCTGGTGCTGCCGTGGAGCTTGTGAGCAATCGCCCTCCCTCCCTGCCCCCCCCACCCCAAACTTACCTGGCCCTACTGTTTACAGCTCACCACACCACAAATCTTTATTTCTTGTCACCCACTGGCCCGAGCTGTCCCCACTCCCTGTTTCTTCCAGACAAGTTAATAAGATGGAAGGCTCCCCAGAGGCCCGGAGCCGGCGAACATTATCACTTGGAAGCAAGGCAGAAATCCTGACACATCGGAAATGACTTCAAGCCTATTAATTACCCTTTCTTCTTTGGCAGATCTTTTGAAAGAAAGCTTGACAAATTGAAAGGAAGGCTAGCATTGCCTCCCCACCCCAATTAGGCCCGCACTCCCACCCCAGTAACACCAATCTGCTACCTGCCTTTTTATTTTAAACAATTTGTCAGAACGGTACCCACACCTCGAGGGGTCCTACCTCTGGTCTGCATGGTCAGGGCCGCAAAAGGCGAGCCCCTCTTTAGGGACTAAGTCTTTTGAAATCCAAGAGATCTGGAAGCAGGAAGAAGTAGGGAGTGGGCGACCCCAGGGCCTGTCTTCTGAGGACATTCACAGGGAGCCCAGACCCCAAGGCACACATTCAGGGGAGGAGCATCCACGCTCTCTCATTCCTGGGGTGACAGACGCAATGATGTTTGGATTCCTGGATGCAGCATCTTTCCTGAAATCCTCTGGATGAATCTCGTCAACAGAGAAGTGTGGGGGAGGGGCTTCTAACGCTAGAAAGCCTGGTGCGTTTAGGGGCCAAACAATAATTGCATCTTCACGCTTCCCTATCCCACCAACATCACTCGGGGCTCCCCTCAAACAATCCCTTCCTTAGTGAGGTTCATACAAAAAGGATTATTTTAATTCGGGAGCCCTCTTCTTTGGTGTACTTTTTATATTTCCATCTATTCAAATCACCAAATGGATTCCAATGGGAATTGCAAACAACTATTGATTTTCTTACTGAGATGGGTTCCTTCCATCAAAGCAGTCCCCATATTAATGTGAACAGAACCACCATCCCCTCAGCTGCTCCACCCTGAAGCTATAGTCAGCCCTAATTGAGCCAGCTCCTCATAACCAGCATCCAACAACTGAGAACATCTTGGGTTTCATCTCCAAAAAACTGCCTCTCCCCATCCCCTTTGCTACAGCCCAAGACCTTGGCAGCTCTCATCTTCTGCAATGAACTCCCACTGGCTTTCCTACTGCCCAGCGTGCAGCCCTGTCACCCTTCCTCAACTCAGGAGCCAGTGGGATCTTTCCAGAGCAGAAGTCCTATGCCTCTGCCCTTCTTCCCCCTTTCCAACAGCTGCCCTCCACCTTGCCCTGGCTCACAAACTCTTCATGGTGCAGCCCCTACCCACCTCCCTCGATCATTGCCTACCACTCTCCCTCTCAGCCATGGCCTTCTGTCCTTCAAACATGCCATGTTCATGCCCACCCCCAGGGCCTTTGCACTCACTGTTGCCCTCTCCTTGGAATACCTTTGCCTCCCAATTCAAATGCCTGCTCCTCGGGGAGGCCAGGCCACCTACCCACCTAAATAGGCCCTAGGCTCCCTCACCAGGATTTTCCTATTTTTGCTTCAGAGCACTTAGCGGTACCTGAAATGATCTATGCTCCTCCCCAAAAGAAGAGGAGCTTGCAAAGAAGGAGGGCTAGGATGAGGCCTGCTTTGTTCCCGTAGTATTGCTAGAACTTGAACAGCTCCTGGAACAGAGGGTACCCCAGTACGCAGCAGAGCCCCCAGCACAGGATGGGCCTCCGCTGGTACCATGGGGGGCCCCTTTGCCCCTGGCCAACCTGAGGAAACCCGGAATGAACACATGACCGGATCAGTACAACCCAGCCCCCACCACAGCTCTGGAAATACCACGGACTTCAAGCTGGAACGACCCCACTGCCTGACCGCCCCTGGCAGCTGGGAGAACCCCCATCACTATGGTCTACGAAGGTCCCACACAGCTTTCCAAGGGCATTCTAGATTTGAATCTCTACACCTGGGTCTGCTAACGGCAAGGCCACCCACTTGGGCGCCATTTTTCCAGCGCATTTCCACCGGATTGCATTTTAAACTCAAACAAAAAAATGTTTTAAAAGCCATTACCTGGGAAATCATCATTTGTTCATTTTTATTAGTGCCGCTGTAATTAAAGAGACTCGTATTTCCGAAATCTTATGCTGCACTTAACAAAACCCACCCTCCAACCAATCAATTAGTATTACAATAACCACGTTCCCTTGTTGCCGCTGCGATTAGCATTTTGATTGAATGTCTGTTGAAAAGTGACTGGTAACAGAAGATTGTGTTCAGAAAGTAATGTTTCTTTCTTCGTCACCACCGAACCTTGTCTGGTTGTCTCCAGTCTCAGCTCAAAAGAGACAAGACAGTTTCCAAAAGCAGTCATTTTGGTGGCGGATTATATTTTCAGGAGGTGGGTGATAAATTAGGCATAATGGCTCTGGCATGGCCAGAGCACACACAGGGGCCTCCTGCTGACTGTGGCCTTGGCGCCAGGCAGCTGCACCTCCATGATCAGAGCCCTCAGCGGGGGTGGGGGGGGGGGGGGGGGGATATGTGTTCCTGCTGCCGCAGCACCCGCCCCTACCCCAATAAACTAGGACAGTAAATGCCAGGTCTTCACACACAGCACTTCAGAAAACTCAGATATAATAAGGCCTCTGCCAGATAAGCCAGTGACCACCGTGATTCCAACAGAAGATCATCATTACCCGCTACTCTGCCAGGCACTCGGAAAACCCATTATCCTAGCATAATACGGTCTCCAGTCGTCATAATAATAAAAGCACCAGTCAGTAAAGAGATGGGTTAAGAAGCTTCATTACGGGCAGAGAATGCCTGTCTTCTCCACATCACAGGAATTAAAGACAAGAGTTCATTAAGTCACTGTATTAGAATTTAAATGACCCACTGGTTCAGACAGCTCTATTTATGGATGCCCCCCATCATCAAAGCCTTGTGTGGCTAACTGGAGAGTTCCAGAACAGAACACAGCCAAACAAACCCAAAAGTTTCTGTTACAGCACATACTTAACTCCAGGCAAGTCAGCTTCTCAACTAGAGGAGATTCTGCTTTGACTGGCCTTAGAGTAGGAAAAGGGTACAGAAGTGGGGATGTCGGCAGTGAAGGCGGCCATGTGCTCCAGGACAGAAATGTGGAGGTGGTTAAATGTTGTCCATCTGTCTGTCCATTCATCAAGTTTCAATCCACAGCAAAGGACGTGCATGAGTTTCTCCCACTTCCTGCCCACAGCTCACCATACAATAATAGCAAGGGGCATCGACAAGTTGTGTTAATGCATCATTAAAAAAAAAAAAATACAAAAAACAAAAAGCAAAACTTCTAGGGCACCTGGGTGGCCCAGTCAGTTAAGCGTCTGCCTTTGGCTCAGGTCATGATCCCAGGGTCCTGGGATGGAGTCCGGTATCGGGCTCCCTGCTCAGTGGGGAGTCTGCTTCTCCCTCCGCCCCTGCCCCGCTCGTGATCGCTCTCTCGCTCTCTCTCAAAAATATATAAAACATCTTAAAAAAAAACACAACTTCTAGAATTCAGGGGAAAGGGGGTAAGCATGACACGGTTCCTTGAAAAATCTTCCTCCTCCAAGCCCCAGTTCCCTTTCCTCCCCCAACTCCAGCTTCTTCCCTGGCTGCCAGACAGGGTTTTTGTTAAGTGTCAGGTAGCAATTTCATTTTTAAAATGCTCTTATCAAGGATTTAGGGTGCAAGATAAAAACCAGCACAGTAAATCATCATAAAGGAGTGTGGTGTGAGGCATAGTATTTTACAAATCAAAACAGTTAACAGAATGAAAATGCAAGGACAGGAAAACAAAGTAAGTTTAAGCCTCTGAAAGGGGGGGATCAGAGGCCAAATTAGAGAGATCACCCTTCAGATTTCCAAGCCCCTTTGGTAACAGGCTTGGCAGATCTGCTAAGAATTGCATGAACAGTCCAATTTCCACTTTAAAACAGGAGGTTTTTAGAAGGTATATATGTTGTCAAACCATTACACACACTTAACTAGTGAAAGGGGCTTTCATCGAAGTCATCTGACCTGCAAGCATGTGTTGCTAATATCATTGCTTTATTATTTATCAAATCAATTTCTTCATGGAATGACTAATAAGGCAGACACAGCTGCTCTCCTCTTCCCCCCCAGCTGCTACCGACCAGGCAGCAAGATTTGCTAGGCTACCTGGGGTTTCTTCCCCTCACATTTTGCTAAAGAAATTTACAAAAAATAAAAAGGGTCGGGGGAAGAAGGGATGGACCCAGGAGGTGCCAATTTAGGATTCAAGCCACTTTGCGGAAGCCGTTTATACTACCCAGGAAAAGTTAAGACTGCTAATTGACCAGACCAAGGCATGAGTCTTTGTTTTAGCAAGGGATTTTATTAATCCCATCATAAAGGAACCGCAAACCTAAAATAAAGTAAAAATACATACAGGCACCTACTTTCCTATTTTGATCCTTTGTAAGATCTTGGATTCCGGCATTTTTAAAACAAAGGGCCACATCTCACCTACGTACCATCTCCCGCCCCCGGCCCCACCACACACACAAAGTTCCTATACACCCTTAGAACGGCAACTCCTAAAAAGAGCCATGAAGACATTTATTCTAACCTTTTAATTCTAACTTTTTAATATAAATTTACCAATCTCTTCGGAGGCCTACCTGAAAATTCACAATAAATAAGAACATGCAATTCGGTGAGTTCCCATCTGCCAAGGAATGATTCCATTGTCCATTAAAAGCTAGAGTTCTAAAAATACATGAAGGGAAATTATTAGGTATTGTGGATACACATTTCTGTTGTAAAACAGGATCAGTACTATGGGCAAAATACAAAGCTCCTTTTTATAAATCTTACCCGTTTTTTAAAAAGGTAAGACAGCATGGGGGAGGGAGCAAATTAAACTATAATTTTCAGGCAATGTTTCCTTATTGTCACTCAGAAAAATTGCCAGGTGTTTCCAGAGTAGTTTATACATAAATATACTAGCTGAATCAGGAAATCTTCCCAGGGCAGATGAATCAACTTAATTAAAAGAAGACTAAGATGCCAAGCCTAGTGATTTGGGAAGTGGGGAGGAAATTCAGAAATCTCTAAGTACACACCTTTCTACCTGGCCTTTGAGAGCGAAGCGCGTAAATGTTTTAAATCCTGGTACGGACCCCTGGCTGAAGTACACCTACCCTTGGCCCACCAGGCCGCACCAGGCATCATGGGTTAGGAGAAGCAATGTAGGACTTTTTTTTAAATTGAACCAGTATTTTCAGTCTTTCTTCCAGGTCACCTGTAAAAGGCAACTACACCCCCACCAAAGGCATTTTTTTTCCCTTTTAAGAAAGACATACACCCCTTTAAGAAAGACATACACCCCTCCACCCGCCGTTTGCTGAATAATTGTTCCTCCTTTAGGCTCTGGAAGAAACAGCAGTGTTCCCGAACCATCTTCAGGTTCAGGCTTTACCAAAGCTCTCTCCCGAAAACACCTGCAGCTCTTACGCTCTCCTCTAGGCAAGACCACTGCACCTCTTTTTTTGCGAGCGTAGGTCTCCGGCAGGGGGAAGGCACAGAGCAGAGGAAGTGGAGATGAACCTCTATTTTCAAGCAGCCGATAACAGAGACCACAGTGGGGAGGGCCTGCCCTTTTTCCACCCACTCTCTTGCCCTATAAATACCATTTGCCAAATACTGGGGATATAAGGGAGGGAAATGGGGAAGACACAGATAAGAATCAACCAAGTAACACAATCACTAAGAACTGAGAAGTGCAATGAGGGGAAAGGAAAGGACCCGGGAGCCCAGGGGACCGATGGAGCTGACCCAGTCTGGGGGTTTCGGGAAGATCTCCCGGAGGAAAGGATATTTAAGACTCCTCCTGAAAACTGAGTAAGAACTGGCCAGGAGTGGGAGACAGACTGTTCCTGGCCCCCTGAGGAAGAGCCTGTGAAGGCGGCCCTGTTAAGGCAATGCGCAGGAGCTTGGCACGGCTGCAGGGAGCACGGTATCGGGTGAAGCTGGACAGGAGAAAAGAGCCAGGCAGCAAAGCGTCTGCAGACCAGCGCCAACATCTCAGGCCTTATCCTACCAGTGACAACAAGCCAGCAACATATTTTCGGTAGGACGATAACTCGATTCACAACCGGCACAACGGAACGGGAATCATTCCCACCTCCCACTGCTCGCACGGATCACCGAGGGCCACTCACCTATAGGAGACACCGCCTCCCTCCCAGGGCTTACGCGCCAAGGACAGCCCTCCACCCAACGGCCTAGACACGGGCCCGAATCAAAGACCTGGTCAGCGGCCCTGCCTTAGTGAACTTTAAAGCTGGAAGGCCCTTGGAGAGCGTCTGACCCAGGGGTTTCCAGCCCTGACTGCACACTAGCTTCCGCTGGGGGAGCACGGAAATGCCTCCATGCCGGGGCTCCAGCCTGGAGCCTCACTTAATTGATCTGGGGTGGGCCCCAGGCATCGGTTCATTTTAAAACTCCCCAGGTGATTCTAATCTGCAGGATACGGTCCGAAACCTCGGCCGTGGGAGCCATCATTCATCACATGGGCCTCTTAAAGCTGGGCTATGGGATGCTGTAAGTCACCCCGGTCTTCCCAGCCAACCCCGTCTGTAAGTTGGGAAGCCAAAGGTAGCCGCAGGGAGTTAAGCAACTCTTGGGGTTATGAGAAGAATCTAAGTTCCAACTAAAGGAACATAAGCGGACGAAGCGAACTTTGGGGGAAGTTCCCTTCTTGACTACGCAGACTAGCAGGGCATCCAAACCCACTGAGGGCCTTCTCCTAAAGTGATGTTTCCAGTGGGCTCCCTGGACCCACTGCTGTTCCCACCCGGGGAACACACAGCAGCTGGGTGTGAGGCAGGAGGGAGCCCAGGGCTAGTGAGAGATACACAAAACGGGGGCCACTGTTGCTTCTGTGTCTATTCTGGGCCCAGAATGGATGATGTCACCCCCAGCGGCAGTGGAGAGTGGGAGTCATGAATCATCCAGGAACCGGCCCAGCCTCCGAGATAATAAATCGGATGTCAGCATTGCGTCCTTTGCAGATCTGGTGCAGAGGCGCCGGCTTTGCCTCGGCTGCCGAACACAGGCACCGGCGCTGGAAACATTCAGACAGAAGGATGTGCTTTCAATTATTTCCTGACATCAAGACGGGGCAAGTTGAGGAAGAAATTTCGAATTTGTACGGAGTGCTCAAAGGTGACCAACTCTGATCACTGTAAAATCACGGAGGTTACTTTATGTCCTGCCAGGCTTGCCAGCGAAGCCTGAGGGTTAAGAGAAACACATCCATGTGGGTGCCCACTTGCGTCCTGTGACTGGAGACCTGTAGGTATTGGCGTCTTGACCCTCAATGGCATTAATTTAGCTCAGAAACTCACTCTAGGATTGCATTTGGCAAACGTTCCTGCCTGGAAGGGTTTCTGGGACAACATAAAGAAATCAAGAAGTCTGTCTGGCAGGTTCTGAAGTTCAGCGTTGTCTCGCTGTGTACATTCTTATTTTTTCCCAGGGTGGAAGTTGGAGCAGGTATGTAAGGAGGGTAGAGTGTGTGTTGTCTCACCCAAGCTCTCCTGACTTCCTTCTCTCTTTCTCTTATTTCCCTAGGCAGCCGAACCGAATGAACCAAGCTGGAAACACCCATCCAATGGGCGGTTTGCATTCTTGAGAGCTGGGGGTCCTGACAACTCCCCAGTGTAACTGGTGTATCCACAGCACTCTGAACGTATTCTTTGGCTTCCAAAGAAATGACCGAGCTCTGAAGATGACTAGATTAAAAATGAAATCTCAGAATTCTTCGAATGTTTCTACTGAAAAATATATGTAACACCCAAAGGTCAATTTCACGGTCTTTGACTAAATTCAACCTGGGCAAGCCACGAACGATGTCAGGATTTGGGGGCCGTGTTCTCGGATTTCTCCCGCACATAGCTTTGCCGAGGGAACAGCATGACGTGGCGGGGACGCACACGGCCATGGCGGCCCTGGAGCAGGGGCACCTGTCCCGCAGAAAGTGGGGCTCTACCCTCTGCGCCCTCCCCAGGGCGGCTGTAACAGTGTGCCACAAACTGGGGGTGCGGAAAACAACAAAGTTGAGTGTCTCACAGTTCTGGAAGCTAGAAGCCTGACATCAAGATGTTGGTGGGGCCACATTCTCCCAAAGGCTCCAGGAGAAAATCTGTCCCGAGCCCTTGGCTTGTGGTGTTGCCAGCAATCCTGGGCTGACGGCTGCATCATGCCCAGTCCTGCTCTCATGGTCCCATGACACTTCCCCCTGAGTATCCGTCTTCACGTGTCTTCCCTCTTAGGATTCTAGTCATGGGATGAACCTGACCCAGAATGGCCTCATCTTGATTACCTTTGCAAAGACTCTATTTCCAAGTAAGGTCACATTCTGAACTAAGAGGGGTTGAGACTCCCCCTTTGGGGAGAGGGGGATACAATTCAACCCACACTATTCTCCCATCCTGGCAAACCTGATGGCATCTGCACGCAGCCCTCTGGAGTGTTAACATTTTCTCTAATCAGCGAGCCTTGGCCTTCCCCAAACAACAGTAAGAGTAGTCACAGCAAAATAACAGGAGCGTTAGAGTAATAACGCTAACATTTACAGATGGTCTCCTAAGCAGTAGATGTTTCACACAGATGAATTACCTCACACCTCATTAGTCTGTGAGTTAATAACAGTACCCATTTAACAGAGGAGAAAACTGAGGGTCAGAGAAGCTTACTAACGTGCCCAAGGTCGCACAGCTGACTGGGGGTAGTGCTGAGACTTGGGCACCCAACAGTGTGACCTGAGACCCAAGCTCTCACCCCTTTGCCACGTGGCACCTCACTACCTTCATTTCCTAGGTACTTGCTGGGCCTTTTAAGCTTTAAGCAACAGGGACACAAGGGGGATTCTGTATTTGCCATATTATGTAAGGTTCCCACATGTTTATTAATCATAACTTGGTTAGGAAAATGCTTTTAACTTTTTTCTTTACAAAGCACTTTGACGGGCGCCTAGGTGGCTCAGTTGGTTAAGCGTCTGCCTTTGGCTTAGGTCATGATCCCGGGGTCCTGGGATCGAGCCCTGAATTGGGCTCCCTGCTCAGTGGAGAGTCTGCTTCTCCCTCTCTCTCTGCCTGCCTCTCTGCCTACTTGTGCTCTCTCTCTGTCAAATAAATAAATAAAATCTTAAAAAAAAAAAATAAAAAGCACTCTGAACTTCTGGAATGGAGGGTCTCCCATTTGACCTCTCTCCCCTCTGGTCTGAGATAAACTCAAGCAAACCATGTTTCTTTGCAGACGGGGACCAGGCTGGCTATTCTATTAATAGCACATTGTCTGGGAGGAGCAGAAACTACTAAGAAAATCTTCATCTATCTATCTGACTCTCTGTTTATGGAAAGAAAAAGGCAAGTCAGAGGTAAAAAGATCCTCGGCTGCATTTAATCAAATGTTATTGTTCCGGACTAACCTGGCCCCTCTCCCTGGCAAGAGAGAAAACTCCGATGAGCCAGGGCCCACACCTCATTCAACCAAGCAGGAGATACCACACGTTGTACCAGCCCCATCATTACAACCAAGTTTTAAAACATTTACGCAGATGTCAGGAACAAGGTAGAAGTGACAACAGTTACCGTGTTAGGGAGCTGGGATGAGGTGAATTTTTTTCTTTTGAGAACTCTCTCTCATGTTGTTGTATCACTGCATTTACAATTCAAATTAGAATGAATTTTAAAAGCTTACACTAAAAAAGTAAATGAACAGGTAATAAATGCACATGGTACAAAAATTCAAAAGGTAAATAAGTATACAATAAAATGTTTTTCCTTATCTTTGTACCTCTGGGCACTTAATCCTCTTCCCCAGAAGCGAAGGCTGCTTTTTATTTATATATATTTGCATCTGTGAATGTATAGGCCTGCGCATAAAACACATTCAGGTGCTCACTGTGGCCAGAGACTGTTCCAAGTCCCTTACACTAATTAACTGCTGTAAGACTCAGGCTAACCCGCGGTCATCATTCCTATTTTACAAATGAGGAATCTGACTCACAGAGAGGGTAAGTAACTTGCCCATGGTCACACAGCTATTATGTCGCAGAGCTTGGATTCAAACACCCGCTGCCTGACTCTAAAGCATGTGCTCTTACCCACTATGCCGTTCTAACACTGTCTGACCAGTTCTGTGGGGACCCTTTCAGAAACAGTCTATGCACACGCAAGGGTATGTTTTGTGTGGGAAGGGGAGGGGAAGATTATTTTAAAGATTAGGGTCTTACAAATTCAAACACAGACTGTAGTCCGTTTGCCTCAAGAAGTTAAACCAATGGTCTTCCTTAAGGGGGAAAGGCAAGAACCGAGGCCCGCTCATGGTGGGCACTTAATAACTCATATGGAGGGAGTGCATTAGCCCCACCAGGGAGCCAAACGGGCTCAAAGCTCTTCGGTAACTTGCCCAAGATCACACCGGTGGGAAGCTGGGATGGCCTGCAAAACTCCGGGTCTAGAAGTACACCGTGCCCACACAGAGATGCAGATGGCCTAGCGCATGGCCTCTGCTCGGCGAGGCTCCGAACAGAAGCTCAAGTCCAGAGCTGCACAGCAATGAGGCTCCCCGGGGAACCTTGGGTCCCCGAGGGAGGCAGCCACCCCGGCTTCTGGTTCCTGGGCCCCTAGCAGCGCCGTGGTGCTAAGAAGGGGGGTGCTTTTAATCAAGTCGCCACGCTGAAGGCCTCCACACCCTGCCCTCACGGAGATCTTCCAACGTGTCGTGAGAGTCTGAGCCCGGGCCTCTATGGGAACAGGGCCCAACAAAAGCCTCATTGTCCCTCTCCACAAAAAAACATTTCTGGGTCAATGAAGTTGCTGACCCTGGGCCCACTCCCTTTCTGCTTCCGTGGGCCTCAGCCAGGAGGGAGGCAGGAAGACCTATTAGCTCACCACCCTTTTCGTGCCAGGGCTTTTATTCCAAAGGAAAGAAGTTTCAGATTTATACTCCAGCTCCAGAAAATGCAGTGCATCCAGGGTGCCAGATCCCCCCGGCGACACAGGCTCCCTCTGGCGCAGGGCACCCCGTCCCCCCAGCCCCGTTGCTAGGGAGTCGAGGGCTTTGTACTCCTCCCGTCTACAAAGAAAAGCAGGTGAACAGAAACCAAGCTACTGTGTTGATTAATATCTCAAGAGACAGCGCCGGAATGGGCGCTTCCGGAACTTAGTTAGCTCAGGGGAAAAAAAAAATTAAAGCACTCTCCTTGCTTTCCTGTCAGAAATAAAATTAAGGTCTCAGATCAATGTTGCCAGGGCTGGGGTATCTACGGGAATCTTTAATGGCCTCCTCTGCATGTTTTCAAATGCGCATTCCCCTTCAACCCTGCCCTTTTAATTGGTTATTTGTGAGGTCATGTTTGCACCAATTTCTCGGGAAGGCTAATGGTGTTTATTTAAGGAGAAAATAAATGTGCAGACAGCTCCAGGGGCTGGTCTCTGAAAGATGGCTCAGGGTGCGGGCTGCAGCTCTGTACCCCGCTCCCCCCCTTCCACCCTCCATTGCTGCACATCCCTGGTAGACTGGAGGAGGTCCTGAGATGGCTCAGGTGACAGGTCAGGCCTTGAGGGAAATGTGCTATTGGCTGGGGGTGGGGTGGGGGTTAATAAAGTGGCACAGCCCCGGGGCAAGGCCCTACAAGGGAGTGAAGACTCTGGGTTGCACCCCTCATGGTGGGCACATAGAAGCCTGCTCACCCCCCCTTACACAGCCCTGGCTTTAGAATGAGCCCAGCTAGGAGCCCCACACCCTGGGTTCCGAGCATCTAGTGGAGAGGTACGTGGAAGTCCATTTATACCACCGTAGGACTTGGCAGTTCTTCCACATTCTAACTAAAGCGTGCCCAACTTCAAGAATGCACGTAACTGTGTTCCTACAGAATCTCTCCAAGTACCCAAAGGCAGCAATTAACATCCACATCACAACCACAGTGGTTGCCCTTGGCCCGCTCCCCATGTCCCTTCTACCTGGGGTGCACGGGAGGAGCACAATCATACTGAGTTGCTACCCCATTCTGAACACTCTCTCCTAGAGTCCTGGTTTATCAGTATCTTTCCTAAGCAGTTGTCCCACACTAATATGGTCCATTGTAGGAAGAGAAGATTATCATCTGACCCGATCGAGACCCTTTACTTCATTAAAGAGCCCAAGTGCCATGCTTGGTGGCCACATCATCCTACGGACTGGACTGAAAGTTCTGTGCAGCCAAGACCCTTGGATGGTGTTCATGGCCCTATTAACAGACTGGCTGCAGGTGCAAAATTGGGATCAGTACTAATCATGATCAAGCTACTTATTTATAGGTTTCCAAGAAACCCCTTGATACATCTCAGACTTGGGGTGGCACATGATGGGTGCCCAATGCTATCGGCAGCGTGCACAGGGGACGAGAGGCAGATTTGAGAGGTGGGGACCATGCAAAGGCATGACTGCAGCAGCTGGATTCCAGTGTGGGCACGGAGGCCCTTGAGCCACATCACCAACTGTCCTCACCAGTAGTGACTCCAGGAATCCCTGCCGCCCTTCCTACCCCGTCCAACAACCCTCTCCCACCCAGAGGGACTTCTTCCTCCATCCCACAAAGTCCCAGCTACGGGCCAGAGAGTTTCAACCTTTCCCAGGTAAGGTCAGAATGCTAGATTCCCATTAGGAAAAACACACACATACATTATCTTTGACATCCCACACCTACGAAGCAAGCAATGCCTTTTCATTTTTCATTTAGTTTACACCTTTGTGAAACTCCTTTTACATTCCGCACCCTGCCCCCGACCCCCAGCTCTGGTGAGAAGACCCCGATGAACAAATAATTACAGGGTGATCCTGAATCATGTCTAGCATACATAAAACAGTCAGTCTGGACTTCAGAGGTCAATTTCAAAAAGTGATTGTCTGGCAGGTAGTCAGGACGTTAAGGGCCGTTTTTCCTCCTTAGAAAAGCATTATCTTCTATCACAGTTTCAGCGACCTCTTACTGGCACCATTTTAATAAATAAACTGATTACACAAATTACGGAGACCTTCAACTTCAGCCAACTGCTTTTTGGGACGGAGACACCAGGCAAGCTTCGAGAGAGAAGCAGAGCTCCGTCAGCCCCACCTCGTGGAGGGGAGCCTGCAGAAAGCTCCTCCCTCTGGCCACATGGGCCCAGCAGGTGCCCTTCCAGCCCCGTGGCTCCTGGAAGGGCACAGCCACCCTGGCAGAGGGCCCTCCGTGTAGGGGGCCTGCTGGTGACAGTGCTCCTGGAGGGTCACGAAACCATCCAGGCTGCGGTCAGTACAGTGGAGGGGCCCGTTGGGGAGCCAATGACTGTCTCAGAACCCCTGCCCTCTCCAAAGCCATGAGCATTGCACTTAACAAGCGACCCTTAACAGTAGCAAGAGGAGTCCTCCAACACACTGAGCTTTACCGTCCTCTCCCGGTCTCCGTCCCTTTGCCTCTGGCAACGTTCTGGAGCAAACAGGCCTGCTGGGGAGTGGAAGACGGGAGGTAAGAAGGCCCATCTCCGAGTCTCTCCTCTGTACGAATTCCCTCTCCAGCTGACCTTCATCAGGGCTGACTCATTTTCCACTGGGCCCCCAGCCACCCAGCTCTCCCCTGATGGGCCAGACGTGGAGGGACTGGCAGCACGAGGCTCATGAATCTAGAGGCCTGAGGTCAGAGAGAGAGACAGCTGAGCCTCCCCTGGATTGACACTCGCGGTGGGGGCTCCCTTCCCCGATGAGGAGGTGAACATGAGATATATTTCAGCAACCCCCAACCCCACGTCCCTCCACTTTCTCAAGCAGGGCCGATGCAGGGACAGTGGGACAGATCCAAACCATGCCACCCTCCCTCCCTCTCTCTGGCTCACCCCTCAGCCCTATGCCTCCCAAAGGGTGAACTGGAAAGGACAGCACTTTGTAGTGTCTTCCCTCCAGCCCCTCCTCACCAGCCCTACTCTGGGATCAATACCTAATGCTGAATTTCAGATCTTATCTGAGTTTTGCAAGGATAAAGCAACAAACTTTCCCCTAGTGATTAAATCCTTTGATGATCAGCCCAATATTTTTCAGACCACCTCTAACAGCTTTTAGAGAGCAAATGAAATGACTCTGAGAAAATTGGAAAGCCACCTTCTTTCTCTCCCCTTGGGCACAAAGAATCTCATGGAAGGCCCCAGCTTTTATCCGCCACTCAGCTCCTACCTGGCTGCAGGAACCTGCTAAGTGGCCATCCAAAACTCTACATGCCTCGGTTTCTCCGTCTGAAATGGAGGTGCATCACAGTCCAGCAGGAAGGGTAGGTGGAGAAGCACCAATAAGAAGGAGGTGCTCACGAGTTAAAATCACCAAATCCCCTGCTGTAAACCACGGCCTTGCAGTGTGCTTGCACAGCAGCTGAGAGCAAGAGCTCTGGGTCAAACAGGCTGGGTTTACATCCATCTAGGGATTCTGGGCAGCTGGGCTCACCTCTGACCTTCATAAAGATTCAACAGTATGTGTAGGCGCCGTGCTAAGCACGGGGTATAGAATTGTTCGGGAAGCACCGGCTGTTTCTACCAAGAATGTTAACATGGCCGGGGTAACACAGAACCCACTGGACCAACCACAGATTCCCCAGATCCCCCCCTTCAGGATCTGCTGGGAGTGCTCTTGGAGGATGGCCCCCAGCTGTCTGTTCCCTCCAGGATGTCCTCAGGGCAAGCCCAAGGTCACACGTGCTTCCCAGGATGGGCCGCATCCTGTGAGGGATCAACATCAGGTGTAAGGTCAGCCCTTTCACCCCGCTGGGGCCAGCCCTAGCTTCAGAATTCCCAGGGCCTCACAGATCAGCTTCTCCCTCTGCTCGCTGCCCCCTGAGGGCACCCCTGCGTGCTCATCTTCATCTCAGGGGACCCAAAGACAACCCCTCACCTCCCTCTCCTAGCTAAAAAAACAAAAATGAAAAAGGACTTAATCTTGGACACTCCCTCAGTTGAAAGGCTGAAAGCCAGAAACATACTTCAGGTCCTGGAGCTCATCAACCCCAGCTCCCCCATTTTGCAGAGGACGAACCTGAGGTGTCAGAGAGGTTAGGAAATGTGCCCCAGTCAGGTATCAAGGGGACAGTGGGAGCTTAGAGGTCTGCTCTAAGCGGAGAGTGGGGGAAGACTCCACACCTCTGTGTGGGTCCCATGCTGAACGACCTTCTTCTTGCTTCCACGGGGGAGGACGTACATCCTGGGAGGGCTCATTGTCTCCTGTTCCCCTGGATTCTTTCCCAGGGCGGGAGTGAGGTCCAAGTACAGATGTAAGAGGGAAAGAAATACAGGCTGTCGTTTCTGCGAACAGATATAACTGAGGGCCACGCTGTCCCTACAGGACTAACGGCGGGGGGTGGGGGGCAGGGGCAGGGCGTAGCCACTGTGGGGCGAGGAGTGGATGCTCAGCCCTGACCTCTGGCTCACGGTGGCTAGAGAAGTCGGAGTTAGGCGCGTGGGTGCTGGGCAAGCACCGTCGCGGCACACGGGGTTAACGGTGTGCACCTCTTTAAAAAGAAAGCTGGTGGCTCTGCCAGCCTGAGAGGTGTCTTTAACTTCTGCTACTGCAGCACTTTCTTCCTGATAAGATAATGGGAAACGGGAAGCTTAAGGAGGTGAAGGTAAGGTTGGGGCAAGGTGGCTGCCGGGAGGATTTTCTTTTCTTGTGCTTATCACCTGATTCCAAATGCACATTCCATCAGGCCAGGGATGGGGGCCCCACTGTTCCATATGGAGGATTTGTGCTTCTGTGGTGACATGGTCCTTTTTTTTTTTTTTTTTAAATTCTTTCCCCTCCTAAATGCTCTGAACCACTTAAGCATTACCCCAGCATTAGCACCCAGTTCAAAGAGAAACTCTCAGCTATTTAGAGGGGCTGGAAAATGGGGTGGGTGGGGGCAAAGCTCCGACCTACACAGAAAGAACACCGGGGAGCAGGTTTCTGTACAGGAGGAAAGGGGGAGGAGGATGTCAGGGCCTCCTTGTTGAAACTTCCTGGCACACCTTCCCTCCTGCCTTCTCCCCACCCCCACCCCCGGGCTACACCCCCTCAGGCCAGCTCCCCGTGCTCAGAAGGGCTCCACTCTGAGTTCAATGCTCTGTTGTCACCTTGAAATTCCTAATGATTTTTTACTAAGAGGCCCCATTTTTCCCCTTGTTCTGGTTCCACAAATTATTCAAGTCCTACATCCGCGACAGGAATCTTACCCTCTGGCAGGGCAGGAGGGTGCTTGGGCAGGCCCTGCCTTGACTGGGGGCAGGACGGAGCCTGCGCCCGGGGCTGTGCCCAGCCTCCTTCCTGCCAGCGCCCCCCAGAAGTCCTGACTCGGGCGAGCGAGCAGTGCCATCCTTGGAGCCACTCTTGAGCACAGGGCTGTAAAAGGGACCTCCCTCCACCTCACGACAGGAGTCACAGAGGGACCTCACCCCATCACCACACCCAGCGCCCTGGAGAAAGGGAAGAGGCACCACCCATAGCAGGAAGCCTTTGGGTTAGAAATAAGGGAGAACCTTCCCTGGCCCTCTCCTCTGCGGCTATGCCCGGAGGGCCCAACACCCTCAGTGTGAACCTGCCTGTGTCTGTTACTAGTTGAATAATGTGACACGGAAAGTCACCAGCCCTCTCAGGCCCCCCAGATGCCATGCCTACTTCTAGGCATGGCTGTGAGGGCTGCACGAGATGATTTTTCATCCCCTCCAAAACAGGGCCTGATCTGGAGCGGATCAGAAATCCCTTTATTGGTACATATTCAAAAAAAGAGTGATAAGGCTACACAGCCTAGAAGCCACTCAGGACTCTTCCAGGAGCATGAATTCTAGCACGGAACACCAATGCCACACTCAGCTGGGCCTCGCCCACCCTGAAAACAAATGGATGAGAATGCTTTTCTTAACAAGCCCGTCCCCACGTGGAGACCACAGAGAAGGAGCAGAATTTGAAATCAGCAGTCCTAGGGATGAGCCCCTGCTCTGACCTGGGGTGTGTCCCATACCCCCTCTGAGCTTCGGTCACCTCAGATGATGACAGTGAAGACAATAATGATAAAAGCTAAACTAGGCACCACTATCCCCATTTCACAGATGAATAAACTGAGATCAACAAGATAAACAAGTTAAGTGATTCTCCCAAAGTCACAGGGCTGCTGTGAAGGTCAGATCAGACCATGCACAGGAAAGCAGTGCTCGGACACCCCCCCCCCCAACACACACCCTCTAAGGATGATGGCAGAGAATAATCACAAATTGCCCCTCTCCGCACCCTGTTCCCCTCCCGCTCTCTCGGCTCTCAGGATGCTGAGCAACGCAGAGGACAAAGCAATCATTCCACACCCGTAAGCTCTTCTTTTCTTCCCTCTCCTTCCCCTACTCCTCACCTTCCACCCCTCCCCATCCCTTCCCAACATATCCCAACATATCCCAACATCCATGCCCCAGTTTTCCACCCTCCCCTCTGAGGATGCTGTGGATGGACACCCGGGAAGCCGGACTGCCAGGCACACTCAGGACAGCCCCCCCCCCCCCCCCCCCCCCCCGCCGCCCCAACCCTCGTCCTCCCTTTCACTCAGCCTGCCTGCTCCCAACAGGAGAGGCATACAGTCAGTGCTTCTAATCACAGGTGACAGCAAGAATGTAAACAACACAAGAAACATCTAAATGCAATCCAAGTGGCAAGGAACCACCGCTCCCTCTGGCTCCTCTCAAGAATGCTGCTTCCTGCCACCTCCCTTCCGAATCGCGGCTCCTTAGCGCCCTGTTCATAGGAGCCCCAGAAACCAGGAGCTTCCGGAGAACAGGAGATGGAACGCCAAGCCATAACCTTGGACTCTACTTCCTCTAGGAGGATTTTCTAGATTCGTCCAATTTTCTGCTTAAAGCAGTAATTTCAACGTGTTCCTTTCCTGGGGAGGGGAGGTATGGAGGTCAGAAACCCACCCCTCTGACAATCTGTTCAAAGCTAGGAACGTCTCCCAAGAAAACGCAAACATAAACAGTTTGTGTCATTTCAGGGGTTCACAGACCCCCAAGTTGAGACCTGTTTTCTAAAACACGGATAGGACAGGAAGGACACAGGAGAAAAAATGAGTAAGTGTGGAGCCCTCTCAACATTCCAGACGTGCAAATGGGCGCTGCCGCGTCTGCAATCCCCGGACACGTTGAATAGACCTCCAACGAGGGTATTTTTTTTCTTTTCTGACTCGTCAGACTGACAGTATACTTGCAAACCACCTCCTTCAATGCAAATTGAAAGCTCAGCCGAGTAATTGCTATGAATAATTTCCACTTGGATTCCTTAGTGCTTGGGTCTACCGAAGACTAAGAAAGCCCGGATCAGAAAGGGATGTCGGAACACGGGTTGGGTGTGGCTGATTTTTAACTGTCCAGGATCTGGACTCTTCGTGCTGTGGTGGCCCTCATGAATACAGATGTTCAACAGCTGGGCAACTAACAGAAGGGGCAAACTTCTTCGGTTGGGGATCGTACCTCTGTGCCTGTTAGTCGTCTTGTCAAACATCAGCATTGCGTCCTCCACCTGCAAAAGAAACAGAAGGGAGTCTGCTTTAGGAATTTTGACAAAACATATGAAATGCTATATGCTGCTGGGGGAGGGTGGTTTCCACTATCAAAGTCATAGGTGCTCATTAAAATTTATTTGAAAACACAAAAAATTAGAAAGAAAAATCACTGTCTTTCCATCTTCCCGCCCAGAACAACCACAGTTAACATCTGATGTATTTCCCTTTAGGAAACATACACTGTATGCCTATTTTAATATAGTTTAAATCATACTGTAATGGAATTTTCCCCTTGTTCTTTTTTTAATATAATATTACAATATTGCAAATAATTCCCAGATGACTACGTCGTGAATATTATCTGGTTTTCTTCCCAATTTTTTTATTATGGTAAAATGCACATTAATATAAAAATTTCCATCTTCACCATTCTTAAGTGTAGAGTTCGGCGGTACTGAGTACATTTGTAATGTTGAACTACCATCCCCACCCATCCATGTCTGGAACTCTTTTCATCTTGTAAAACTGAAACTCTACCCCATCAAATAATAACCCCACCCATCCCCTTAGTACCCCCCAGCCCCTGGCAACCACCATCCTATCGGCTGTCTCTATGATTGTGACTGAGGTCCCCCCATCTCCAGGGCAGACATTCCAAGACCCCCAGTGGTTGCCTGAAACTTCGGAGAGTACTCAACCCAATATATACCATGTTTCTTCTTGGACATACATACCTATGATAAAGTTTAATTTATACATTAGGCACGGTAGAAGATTTAGCAATAGTAACAAATAATGAAATAGAACAATTACAACAATAAACTACAATACAAGTTATGTGAATGTGGTCTTTCTCTCTCAAAATATCTCATTGTAAAGTTACTGACAAAGAGAGATGATAAGATCCCTACATGATGAGAGGAAACGAGGTGAATGACGTAGGCAAGTGACATAGCCTTCGGCTGCTATGGATCATCTGATAATCCATCAGAAGGAGGATCACTTGCATTGGGACCGCAGATGACTGTGGGTAACTGAAGCCATGAATAAGGGGGGGCTATGGTATTTCATACAAATAGACTCACACAGTATTGGTCTTTTTGTGACTGGCTTATTCCACTTATCATAATGTCCTCAAGACTCATCCATATTCCACTGCACGTATATACTACATTTTGCTTATTCAGTGATCCATCGATGGATACTCGGTTTTAGCTATTGTGAATAAACATGAATGTACACATATCTCCTTGTGTCCCTGTTTTCAATTTTTTTTGTGTATACACCCAGAAATGAAATTGCTAGATCATATGGTAACTTTACTTTTAATTTTTGGAGGAACTGACATCCTGTTTTCCACAGTGGCTGTACCATTTTACATTCCCACCAAGAGTGCACAAAGGTTCCAATTTTTCCACATCCTGGCTAACACCTGTTATTTTCTGGGTTTTTTTTTTATAGTAGTTATCCTAATGGGTGTGAGCTATTGTGAATACTATCTTGACTGCAGCATAATATTTCACGGAGTGAGAAACCATTGCTTACTCAGTTATCCTTCTGTGGATATTTAAACTTTTTCCAGTTGTATACATAATGGAAATTTAATGCCTTGATTGCTATGGGCTGAACTGTGCCCCCTCCAAACTTGGATGTTGGAATCTTAACCCCCAGTATCTGAGAATGTGATTGTATTTGGAGATAGGATCTTTAAAGAGGTTACTGAGTTAGAATGAGGTCATTAGAGTGGGCCCTGATCCAGTACTGACTGGGGTCCTCATACACAGAGGGAATCTGGATCTGGTCAGGTATAGAGAGAAGACCAGTGAGGACACACAGGGAGAAGGTGGCTGTCTGCAAACCAAGGAGAGAGGGTTCAGAAGAAACCAACCCTGCCGATCTTGGACTTCCAGGGTCCACAAGAGTGAGCAAATAAATTTTTGTTGTTTGACCATCCAGTCTGTGGTACTCGGTTATGGCTGCCCCAGCAGACTAATACATTCATGCTAGGACCTTTACAAACAAAGAGTAGAAAGCACCAAAGCTATCCTCTGTCTCTCTTCCTCTTCCTCCCTCAGTCTTTCTAGGCATCCTGCAATCCTTCTGGGTATTTCTAGCGATAAGATTTCAGGATCCACACTCAATTTCCATGCAGATCTCAAGAAAGTCACCCTCACTAAACCAGATTTGGCTTTGAATTCCATTTCTTGTACTTACGATCCAATTCTTTATTCTTTGACAAAATACCAAAATACCCATCTATAGTGCAGATATTGTCCTAGCCAATCAGCTACTCACCTGGGGAGGGTACTCAGTTTGGCCAGGTGAGCAGCCTGGTCTCTTCATTCATTTTGTGCCCAAGACTGGCAGTAAAACTACAACTCAACCCATGCGGTCCTGGACAAAGCCGCTAGCCAAAGGGCTCTGAGCTTGGAGCAATTTCACTGTGTGTGTGTGTGTGTGTGTGTGTGTGTGTGTGTGTGTGTGTGTGGTTGGGAGGGACTGAGCACTGTTCATTGGAGCTCAAAGGCTCACAAATGAGTTTGGGGGCCTGTGCTAAGCCAGCTGAGAAAGGGAATCATAGGCTATTCATCCTTCACTCCTTCCAGACTACAATCTCTGATGGAGGGGAAGACACTGGCCAAAGCAATAAAACCAGGTTTAAAATGCTGCCTCCAGACAAATCAAATCTATTTTTCTAGATGCTATCAAATAGAACAGGGGGAAAAGCAATGTCAAGGTAAGAATGGAAGAGGGGCAGGCAAGCCAGACACAAACCTCACAAACCTCGCAAACCTCGAAGGCACTGCCCTAGCTTAAAAATCCCTTCAGGAGTCAGGGCCCCCCTTGGTTGCTAAGCAACCGAGTCTGAACAAACGGGCTCCTGGGGCCTTCCCCTTCTGGTCCCCATTTCTAAAGTCAGTGACTGGGAGGAAAATGGCCTTGCACGGTGACTGCCTCTCCAGCAGGGAGCTCCTCTCTCTCGGCCGGGTACCAGGGTGGAGGTGGGGTGCCTTCACCAGACCCCTCTGCAGCCAGGCAGGCTCCATAGTCCTCTCCAGGCACCTGCGGGGGCCACACACACCACAGCCCTCTGCCTCGGCGCACTACTCAAGCAAAACCATCAGAAGATCAACTGGTTTGTTTGCACACAGAGCAGTCACACTCGAACATATGGTACTACAGACTCAGACCCCAGGGCCTTGATAAGAATTCCAACGCCTGTGGTGCGGGTGGGTGGGTGTCGCGCAGGTAAACGTGACATCTGTTTCACACCCATCTCCACATTTTCTAAGACGTTTGCCAAGTGCTTATTTGGAGCTAAAAGTGCCTAACAGTAAGGAAAACAGCCTCCCTTCTGTGTTGGCCATGTTTTGGTACTAAACTCAGATCCCCTTAGGAAATAAATATTTTTAATTAAAAAAAAGTATTTTCAATGCCCCCCCACCCCCACCCCTCAACAGGGTGTAATTGGCTCCCTCTTTCCCTTCCAAAGTTTGAATATTTTCTGCCGCTACCCTCCCAACATTCACTCCACCCTGGGGAGCGACAGGGAGGTTCTGTGTATGTTTTTTAGGGCAACCATTGTCGTAAAGAATAGAGCTCCTTCCTCTACAGTCCGCTCGCACAATGGGACTCACAGAGACCTCCTGAATAGATAAAATGTCAGGGCAAAAGAAAAATTCTATTAACACTTTACAAAATAAAACATCTGAGAAATAGCTAGAGAGGAAAGAGAAAGAAAGAAAAAATCAATATGGATAAGACCCGGTGCTGGGGGGCGGTGGTGGGGAAAAACTTTTCAGCGATTGCAAAACACTTATTAATTCAGAGAAGCCATCAATGCAATGGAAATCTGGCAGAACAGCAAGAGCTGAAACTGGGAGAATCTGAATATACAAAGACTGAATAGAATGAAAAACACGGCCTCACATACGGGGCTGTTTCTCACGGTTCTGTGTGAATCAAACAGAAGCAGCTTGTGTGAGTCTGCAGCACGGGGGAATGAGGAGCACAGTCAAGGTAACCCGTATTCAACCCCAGTGAGAGCAGACTGATGACTGTGTCTCTGTCTGTCCGTCCGTCTCTCTCTCTCTCACACACACGCACACACGCGTGTGCACACACACACACACAGGTGCATACACACGAAACCCAGGTAGATGAGTTGGCTGTGAGGAGTCATCAACTTCGATGTGAACCCCAGACCTCATTTGGGGGTGCCAGAACACAAAGAGTTGGGGGCTGGACACAGGCATTTTTCTGACCTCAAGTAGAAAACACCACTAACTCTTGTTAGGTGTCTCCTCAAGACTAGCACTGGTATTTATTTTGTGTTGACAGTGCCCTTACCAGGCTTACATATTTCTTTGTACCAGAGGTGGGGCCCCGTGGGCCTAGTGGTCTTGGGGCAGGGGTGTCCCCGGAGGGATCGAGAAGGAGAGGAGATATCTGAACCTCAGCATACTTTGCCTCACACCCTGGCACATGCTTGGTCTGTTTTGAGAGAAGGAGCTCACTCCAACCTTGAGACGTACCTTTTAATAACTTAGGGTGGGTTCAAGTGCCGCCTGGCATCTTAGTGGTATATCTTTGTGGACAAAAAGGCAAGGTAAAGTAGCTTTTAAATAAGATGGCTGGGGATGCCTGCCTGTTCGTCTAAGCACCAGCAAGTTCTGAACATGTATTTCTGCCTATCTCTAGGTTCAGACCACACCATAACCTCCTCAGAGGCGTGTATCACGCACACAACGTATCTGAGAGTCACGAAGTTATGCCATTGGCCATGGGGGTAGGGGCAGGGCTCCTCAGACTTCCTCCACGTCAGGACCACCTGGCTTGTTATGACACAGGTCCCTGAGACCTCACCCCTGGAGTGTCTGATGCTATGGCACTTGCATTTCCAAAGAGCTCCTGGGGGAATACTTATGCAGTGGCCAGCCTGGGGTCCCCACTTTCTATGAGAAATAAGAACAAAGGTTAAACACACTGGACACAGCTGCTTCTTGCTCTTTGCACACGTCAGTGCTCAGTACATGGAATCAAATTTCTTCTCCAGAGGCAGCTGCCACATTCGGTGTGACAACAGTCCTCCCCTCTTTGTTCCTTGTCTCTCATCCATGTATATCCTAAGACGCTGAAAATAATGACAGTAGAACCTATGATGGAAAAGACAAGAAGAGGGACACCTTCGTGACAACCAAGCCGTCCCTGCACCCAGTGCAAGAAAAATTTGGATTCTACCAGGGTGATAGAAACCTTCCTTCTAACAGATAAACTTCATCCAGCCAACTCGATCTTGAATAGAAAACTGAGCTAATGTTAACTTTATTTACTTTTATGTGACATATATTTACCAAGCACTCACTATTTGCAGAGCATCGGCCTACGTACAAATAAGAGGCACACTATACTGGTCCCTGGTAGACTGTTGGCATTAATGGCCCCACACCCTTTATTCTGTAATTTTGCAGTTCCTCTCCCCAAAGACGCAGAGTCTATCTCTCCATCCCATGTATCTGAACTTGACTTCTTATGGTCAACAAAATGAGGTGGAGGTATGCCTGTTTTGGGTCTGCCCTTGAGAGGGTTTTCGTGTTTCTGCTTGTTCTCTCTTGCACCTCTGCCATCACCAAGAGAAGGGCATGCCCGGGCTAGCCGGCTAGAGGATGAGAGACATGTGGAGCTGGGCCAAGTCCCCTCAGCTGCCCAAGCCGAGGACAGCCGAGATGGGTGGATAGTCAACCCCAAAACATTCAAGTGAGCCCAGACAAGATCAGCAGAACCACTCTCAGTGGACTCTACACAGGTGAAATAAACAGCTATTGGGATACCTGGGTGGCTCAGTCGGTTAAGGGTCTGCCTTCGGCTCAGGTCATGATCCAGGGTCCCGGGATCGAGCCCCACATCAGGTTCCCTGCTCAGTGGGGAGCCTGCTTCTCCCTCTCCCACTCCCTGCCACTCTGCCTACTGTGCTCTCTATCTCTCTGTCAAATAAATAAATTTTTTAAAAAATCTTAAAAAAAAAAAAAGAAAGGAAGAAACAGCTATTGTCTGCCACTGAGGTTTTGTGGTTGTTTGTTACACAGCATTCTTGTGGCAATAGGTAATTTGTACATGGTCCCTTTTTTTTTTTTTTTAAGATTTTAACCTACTGGAAGATACACAGGCAGTCTCAAAGAATACTAGACAATGAACAAAAGCAAGAAAAGAACTGAAAGGAGGTAAAATGTGGAATATGGGCTGAGTATGAAACTGTCAAGTTACACATTCCAAGTGGAATACAGGTATCAGGGTGGCAAGGGACTACTAAATCTCACCCCAGCAGCAAGGTTGGAGACAGGGATCCTAGAAGTGCCAGGAGAAATTGGCAACATGTACCTCACTAAATGAGCACCATGAAAATCAGCAATAATTAGCACTCAAGTCAGTGGGTGATGCCTCTCTAATCCTAATTCATTTAATGAATGAACGAACCCTCTTTATAATGAGTCAAAAGGTTCATTGTGAGCCAGGCATTCTTGCTGGGTGAATTTAGAAGTAGCCATTTGGTACTGGCCATATCCAAAGGCGGGACTTTAGCCAGCCCAGCCCAACTCATGTGACGGCCGAAGAGGAAACCTTTCAGGTCACAAAGCAAAGAAGCTCCAAGAAAGAGAGGTCAAAAATTCTGTTGGTCAACTCTGTTGGCCAAAGTTTGGGAGCCTAGAGTCTGCCCTCAGACCACTGTTTCTTCTGCCTGCAGCTTTGGTTCCCCAAGTACCACAGCAGGGGAGTGATGCTGATTTGGGGACGCAGAAAACTTGTCCCCAGGAGGAACCTAAAGGGAATCGAGTTACTGGTACTAACTCGGCAGATGCTGGGAGGCAGCAGAGTGCGGCAGGCAGCGTGGTACAAAGCATGGGTAGGATCCAGGTTGTAATCCAGCTCCTCTGGGATCTTACGGAGGACAAGTCACCTCCCTTCTCTGTCCTTAAGTTTCTCATCTGTAAGAGGAGGAAACTATGAGATGGCCGCCTAAGAGCTACTCGTGAAGACTCTCTGCCTAGAATGCTATAACAGACCACAGAGCCCGCTACGACAACAGCTAGGAGCATCAAATTCGCCACTGGTCTTTCACAAACTCTGTTCTGTCAGGACGTTCCAGAGCTCTGCTGTGGCCAACACACGCTGAGAAACTTCCCACTCCTCTTGGGATCCAAATACGTACACCCACATGCCATACATATCAAGAACAAAGCAGGAAATGGCACTTCAAATGATCCTTAAATTATCTGGTCAGACACAGGAGGGAGAGGAAAGGAAAAAAAAAAGAAACCCAGCTCTTCATACTCCCCCAGAACAAATGCCCTTGAATTTCGCTTCCTGTTCCCACTCAAACACTTCAAGAGTTGGTTTAAATAAACGCCCATAAATGCGACACCATGATATCGTAGTGCATAGGGCTTAACAGACCTTATTATGCTCTATAAACTCAAGGCGATGAAGTCACAAGAGTGGAGACTTGTAGAGGAGGCAGGACTGCCCAGGACAGAGGAGTTGGAGATGGAGGTTGTCCTACTGGGGGCCGTTTCAAGACATGGGATGGCAATGCTCTCCACTTCTCCTCCAACCAGCCGGACAGAAGCAAAACCTGCCCCGCCCCCAAGCCTAGCCGCGGTGTCTTCGTTTATTGAAATGAGACTTTTCTGTACGCTCTGGCCTTGTGAAGAGGGAGGTTGGTCTGAAGCACTGCCCAAAAGAAAGGATGGAAGAGAAGGAGGCAGGCCGGAAGATCCCATTATGCTGAATTTTAACCTTGACTGCTCCCCAGGATCACCTGAACAACTTTTCTTTCTTTTATTTGACAGAGAGAGCGAGAGAGCACAAGCAGGGGTAGTGGCAGGCAGAGGGAGAAGCAGGCTCCCCGCTGAGCAGGGGGCCTCATGTGGGACTCCATCTCAGGACCCCAGGATCATGACCCCAGCTGAAGGCAGACGCTCAACCATTTGAGCCACCCGGGCGCACCCCATACCTGAAGAATTTTTAAAATCCCTGCTGCTGAGGCTACACCCCGCCCTGTTAAATCAGATCTCTGGATGGGGGAGCCTGGTAGAGGAGTGTTTAAAGCTCCCTAGCCATCCCAGGGGCAGCCAAAGCTGAGAATCCTTGTTCTGAATGGCTAAATACAGCTGAGTTGAGCCTTAATCACAGCCTGTGTGTGTGTCACAGAGCAAGCTGGTGGCAGAGGTGGAACGGGGCCGAGGGGTCCCAGAAATAAATGGGCCCTAAGGAAAAGGGGCACCGAACAGAGCTTTGGCTGCCTGTAGACTGGCGGTCTACCCCCTGCCAGAAAAGTCAGGAGCAGGCAGTTCCTTTGTCACGGACTGCTTTCGGGGAGCTCTCCCTGCCCTGTCTTGGTCTTAGGACAAGAAAGTCAGAGCCCTGTCCTGGAAGAAGCTCAGCATAGCCAAAAACGGAACAGAGGGCTGGAGAAAACCTAATGAAACCGTTGCTCTTCTGCCACCGTCACCCAAGATTCTCACCAATACTCTTACTGCTTTGGTCCTCTCCACAATCCCCAGAGACAGGGACTAACAGAGTCCTCCATTTCCTCACTGGCTGTCCCAGGGGCTGGGCCCAGGACTCAGCTGCTGGCCTCAGGAGTCCGAAGCTCACCCCACCAGCCTCTGCCTGCCCACCAGCCTCAGATTCTTGCCACCCCCTTGCTACAGGCACACAGGCTTCTCGGCAACCCCTGACCTCTGTGCATTTTCCCCTGCGGGTCTGCCACCATCGAGGCACTCGGAGGTTTGTAGCACGTTTCCCCCCATTCCAAGGGTCCAAAAATTCTGGATTGCATCTACCTGAAATAGTTTAACTCATGGCCACGCCTTTAACTGACTAAGAGAGTCTGCTGAGTGTCTCCTAAACTTTTTTTTTTTTTTTCTGGAGTAAAATATACATAACATAAAATTTGCCACTTAATCCAGTTTTTACTGGTACCCAGTTCAGTGCATTAAGTACATTTCCTAAACTCTTCCTAGAGGGCTCCCAAGTTTGGCCAGAAGGTTCTATCCCCGTTGGCAAGACTCTTTTTTACCAGCTCTATTTCCCCCTACTTTTACTTCTTTTTATTCTTGTGGGCTCAGTCCATTTTCCCATTTAACTTAGCAAACAAAACACACCCCAGTGTGGATCTGACAGCAGGTACGAATTTAACAAATGGACACTTGTCCATGGGAACTGAAGAGTGTGGGGCCTCTGAACAGCTTTCCTGGAGATTAGACATTTTCTTTACCTAAAGGCAAAGCCTCCTGCTCAGAGGTTCTCAGTGCACAAGTGAACAGCAGATTCTATGTTATGAAATGCCTCCACCTTCCCCCAAGAAACAATGATTATTGTAATAGCTACCATTAATGGCGCTTAATAGGCAAATGCAAAGCTCATTTAATTATCAAAATGGCTCTGAGGGAGATATTATCATACCCATTATACAGGTGAGGAAGTTATGATTAGGTGACCTGCCGAGGATCCTACGAGCAGTAACCGGTGGAGCCAGGATTTAAAACCAGAAGCGTCCCTACATCTTCCCACTGGTCTCCCTTAATGGTGTTCTAGTTTTTGAGTCCCTGGGGCTCAGGGTAGTGTCACGAGCTCCTGAAAGAACACGCAAACACTGCCTTAAAGCTCTACCAGAAAGTTAAGAGTATCGATGAGGTAAACCAGAAAGACAGACACATGCTCCCTCAGGTGGCCTCAGAAGAGGAGGGAGTGCCGAAGAGGGGTCTGTCCCTCTTAGATGGGCGAACTCGGAAAAGCCCCCAGATCACTGGACTGTTCCGTGGTCACAGAGTAAGCTGGTGGCAGAGCTGGAACTGGCAGAGGGGTCCCGGAGTTCAGTTTGGGTGCCTGGGCCCTGAGAACGCTGTGCGTCCTGCTTCCCAGGACGGTTACAAAGGCTCCAGTGGTGGCAAGGGAGTACCTAACGGGCAGAACACTGTGGACAGCCGCTGTCGCTGCCCCACCCCGGCAACCCCCTTGCAGAGCTGGCCTGGTGTGCACTAATGCCCACGTGCTCACGCACGCACGCAGACGCACACACTCCAACCCTGCAAACGGGTCAGGCCGAGGGACAGCCACTCACAGAACCAGCATGTCCTTGCGAGGGCAGTCCCAGGAGGCCCCCTCTCAAAACCGAGCAGGGAAAGCAAGAGCCTGTGTGAAGCGTGGTTGGGGCAGGGGCTTCACTGGGGCGAAGCAGGTGAAGCCGGGAGTCCAGCACCAGCTGGGGCGGGGGGCAGAGGGCTGGCGGCAGGGGGGTGGCAAGCCAGGGCTCAAGACGGGAGGCGGCGAAGGGAGGGAGTTGGTGGGAGAGGGCAGCAAGGGAGGCTGGGCACGAGCAATTGCAGGAGAAGCAGTTGGTTCCGGCAGGCGTGACAGGTGTCCCACGGAAATGGCATCTGGCCTAACGGCCTCTTGTGAGAGGTGCCTTCAAGTGGCGGCGGCTGTGCTCTGGAAATGCACGGCCTGTTTGCAGCACTGGCTGTGTGTACCTGTGTGCGTGCCAGTGTGCACAGGGAGCAGAGCAGAGAGGAAGGCAGGCTGCCTAACGCTTCCAGGTCCCCCCGCCTGCCACTCCCCATCAGGCCTCACCTACCGTGAAAAAGGCCCAAACCTGCGAGCTCCGGAGGAGACGGGCAAATCATTAGTGGAGCACTGATGTGCCGGAACACTCTCTTGCATTCCCATTAAACAAATACTCAACTGCTAATTGCCAAAATAGATCTCCACGACTCGGACCGAACAGGGGAAGGGTTTATAATTACCAAGTGTGAAAATGCACAGCTTGTAAATAACCACCTCATCTGTCCTAATATGGGCTGATATTGATGGGCATGAAATAAACATCAGGACCAAATGGAAAAATCATCCACATCTCCTGTGGCCAATGTAATCTTGAATGGTGACAAGCGTAGCTGTAGTCATACGCTTGGGGAGAGGGGAAGAAGATCTGCAGGCTTGGAAAGCCTAGGTCCCAAACCTGCTTTCAGTCCCTTGGGTCATGTGCATCTCCTATCTGCCTGGAAAACAGGGAGGGTAAATGGCATGGTTTGATAATGGGATGGAGGGGGCCTGTCTGTACCTAGGAAAGGCCAGGGTCTGGGGCAGGAAACTTGTGAGTGCATGACCCTCTAGGACAGGGCTTCAGAGCCCCTCGGCCTGTCCCCTTTGACAGAATGGCTGGCGAGGATGGAGGGAGAGGGAGAGGTTTGCCAAGGTGACACATGTATTCATTAAGCTAGTATTTCCTAATGCTCTACTGTCTGCCTAGCACAAAGAGTTGCAGAGGACGGATGAAAAGGATGTGGGTTTAGGGTGACCCTTGGCCTTTCAGACAACCCATGCCACAGTGCCTCCTCTCCCCCACGGCCCCCTGCCACTGCGATGGGAGGCAGACGGGTCCAGCAGATTCCAGAGCCCCACCTCTCTCCCTGACTGCACCTGAGGGGGGTGAGGCGATGGGCCAGAGGTCACAGGGACGTCACTACAGTGTCCTAAAGCTCAGGCCCTTCTTCTCTGCCGGCTTGCGATTCTGAGGAATTCAGCCAGCCCCGGAGTGGCTGTTGGGAACTGGTGGGGAGGTTCCATTCCTCTCAGAATCACAGACTCGGGAGTTAGAAGTGACCCAGAGGTCACTTCTCCACTTCCCGCCCAGTGCAGGAATCCCTTCTCCAAGGCTCTTTTGAACCCTTTCTGGAGCTTCAAAGGCTCGGAGCGTCTCTGCCCCACCCCCTCGGTCGGCTGCTCAGGCCTGAATTCAGCGCGGTGGCACTTAGATGCCTGAAATAGCAGCTCCCTCTGATCTGAAGCCCAATTTCGGCAGGCGGCAAAATCCTGTGAACCGCATGGCATCAGGCACCTGAATCAGAGCACCAAGGACCACCCATCCCAAAGCTTCCCTATCGGGGCTGAGGCATCTGAAGAAGCTCCTGCTGCTTCCCCACTGGGTAGCCTGAGAGCCAATCTCCTCGGTCCCCCCAGGGTCCCTGAAGTCGCCCCCAGGACCAGCCCTGACCCAAAGACTTTATGAAATATAAACAAGTTAAGGAAAGCCTGCACTACATACTATTTTTAAAGGAACCCTACTTTGTTACTTTTAAGTTCCCAAAGTGTCTTCAAATAATGGCTAACCAAACGCCGCCAAGAACAAAGTGCAAGTGCGGTAACAGGCTACAGGATTCAGATAATTGGTGAAATTACTTCTTGTTCAGAGAAGATCGTAAAGTGTCTGGAGCTGGAAAAACCCAAAAACAGAGAGGAGTCCAGCCTGAGTTGGAGTGGTGGAGTAGAAGGAGCCTGGTGTGGCATCCCAAGGCCTGCGTTCAAATCCCGCCTCACCATTTCCACCTATGCACAATCTCGGGCAAGGCCTTCCAAGGCGGCTCAGTTTCCTTGTGTGTAAAAGGGGTGATGACCGTTACTGACCCTCAGCCTAGCCTGGGATGCAGAAATTATTAACATAATATACAAAAAAGCCCTCGGTCAGTGGTAAGTGACTGCCCTTTGGTATTGCCAGGACACAGCATATGCTGGTGCCCCACAAAGGTCTGTCATTTGAGGGCTGCATAACGGGAGAACAGACTTTGTGCCGACGACCAGAAGCTCTGATTTAGAGCCATGAGTACAGATGAGCGAGGTTTACCCTCATAAGGGCACCTTGCTTTCTGTATTGTGCTGTAATGAGTCGTCTGCAAATAAAGCATATTTTAGAGAGCGAGGGGGAACGGAAGAATGAGCCGTGGTGCATCCTACAGTGGGGAACTCCTTGAAATAAAAAGAAACAAGCTACTGGGATGCAGCCTGGATGGATCTCAAGGGAATTATGCTGACTGAAAGAAGTCAATCTCAAAGGCTTATTCCATACCGTATGATTCCGTTGCTGTAACGTTCTCGAAATGACAAAATTATAGTGATGGAGAGAACAGAGTGGTGGTTGCCAGGGGTTAGGGTGCAGGGATTTCTTCGTGGTGATGGGACACTTCTGCACCCTGATTATGGGCACAGTCACTCCAATCCACACAGGCAATGGAATTTCAAAGAACTGTGCGTGTGAGCATACATACCCCCCCTGCACAGGAGTGGCCGTTAAAACTGATGATGTACCAGCATTATTTCCTGGTTTTAACAATGTGCTATGGTTACAGGACATATTACCATCGTGGGAAGCTGTGTGAAGGGTGCATAAGAGCTCTCTGTACTATTTTTAATAGTTTAATTTAATTTAATTTTCTGTGAGTCCTACACTATTTAAAAATAAAAATTTATAATAATTTTTTAAAAACCACAAGGGGGCTCATTATTTCCAGAAATTCACTAGCAGATCAGTTTATAAGGCAAATAAGGATGCCCTAATTTCTCTTCATTTGGATAAAGTAGGCATACATAAGGTATGCTTATCACAGAGAGATGGATCCCTTAACCTGTATCTTGTACTTGGCCCTGGGAGAAGCAATCCAAAATATTATTTTGTCACATGAGCATCTGTGTGGATAGTCCCCACTGCCCCTGTCTCATCACCTTCCCCGGCGCCCGGCAAACTCGCAGCACCTACCAGAGTAACTAATACAAAAATAAGTGTACAGAGGCACCTGGGTGGTTCAGTTGGTTGAGCATCTGCCTTTGGCAGGTCATGATCCCAGGGTCCTGGGATCGAGCCCTGCATCGGGCTCCCTGCTCCATGGGGAGCCTGCTTCTCCTTCTCCCTCTGCCTGCCGCTCGCCCTGCTTATGCTCGCTCTCTGACAAATAAATAAATAAAATCTTAAAAAAAAATGAGTGTACTATAAGTGCTTCCTGACTGAGTGTTAGAAAGATTTTTGCAGGATAAAGGAAAAAACTTCAGACAGAAAAGAGCCTCGTGTCCAGTGGTTTCCAAAGTTCCTTTTTTTAAGCCATCAAGATCCTCTCTTTCATTTTTGAGGCACAGATATTACGGGCCTTGGGATATTTCATACACCAACAAATTATACTTATTACTATGTTTGGGGTGTGGGAATGTATTTATCAACACTCCCCATAACTGTAAATTGGGGCTGTTGGCAGCAGGAGGTGATCAGGGACCTAGTGAGTTGGGATACATCGTCTAAAACAGGCACACCTGACATTTCAGTTGGGATGGGGTCTCCACGATGTCTGACAGATTTTCTTTCTTTTTTTTTTTAAGGTCCTGCTAGATTTTTTGAAGTCCATGCACACCTCATCTTATTGTGCTCCCACTTTACCGCACTTCGTAGATACTACGATTTTTACAAATTGGTTTGTGGCAACGCTGTGCACAGTAAGCCTGCTGGTGCCATTTTCCCAGCAGCACTTGTTCATTTCGTGTGTCCGAGTGACGTTTCGGTTATTACCCTCGTAGTATTTCAAACTCCCCCATTATTCTCATACTGGTTATGGTGAGATCTGTGATCAGTGATTAGGCCTTCCCAAAAGCTCAGATGGTGGTCAGCATGTCTTAGCTAGTGTTTCTAGATATTATATTCTTATATTTTATAAATTTTATTTATCTACTAAATGTTAATACATTTATTAATTTATTAAATACATTTAACTTATTAACTTACTATATACATTTTATTTACTTGTATCATTTATACGTTTTGAATAGAAAAGTATTCTTTTTTAAGTGAGGTATGTGCGGCGTTTGGACATAATGTTATCGCACACTTAACCACTGCAGGATAGTGTGGTACAGTGTAAGCGTAACTTTTTTTTGAAGATTTTATTTATTTATTTGACAGAGAGATAGAGAGAGAGCACAAGTAGGCAGAGTGGCAGGCAGAGGGAGAGGGAGAAGCAGGCTCTCCACTGAGCAGGGAGCCCGATGTGGGGCTCAATCCCAGGACTCCAGGTTCATGACCTGAGCCGAAGGCAGCCACTTAACCGACTGAGCCACCCAGGTGCCCCGGTAAGCATAACTTTTATATGCATCGGAAAACCAAAAAATTCCTTTGACTTGCTTTCCTGCGACCTGCCACATCTCCGAAGTGTGCCTGTAATGAGGTGAACCCAAGGACCCCACATTCCTGCCGCTGACCCCTTCTGGCCTACTTCCGATGTTCAAGGGGTAACTCAAATCTCTGCAAAGGAGTATGGACAGAAAACCACCCCCCGCCCCTTAATCCCCAAGCCGTATAGCTCCTTAAAGGGTAAAAAAGAAGGGAGGGTGAAAACCCTCATCTACCCTTACCAAAAAAAAAGTACCAATTCTAGCTGCTTCAAGACCCAACAAGCATTTTTTTCTTTCATTTATTTCTACATCAACACTCTGAAGGATAAAGATCTTTCTCATTTCAAGAGCTGTCAATTTGCTTTAGTGCCATGTGTTTCATCTGTTTGAGGTAAAGGAAATTACAAAGCAGGCAAATGAAATAATGCACTGCAATCTAACGTATTTTGGCAATTCAAATTGGGACCAGGGAAAAGGAAATTAAACAGGGATGACAGGCCACACAGCACACCTGGGCTGTGCCCCACGGGCCCACCCTGCCGCTTCCCTCTGCTCACTAACTTTGTGATTTGATGAAGTCTTTGGTTCTTTGCTGCGAACTGTACTATTTGCTGCACCCCTAATTCTTCAAATCATTTATACATGTTGCACAACTCACAATATTTTGCTTTCTGAAGCAGAAAAAAACCTCTTCACTGCCGGGAAACTGTCCAGAGCTGTTACTTTAAATACCCCTGCGAAAGCCGGCAGCCCCGGTCAGTGGGTTTACTACCCTTCCCCATATAAATGAGCAAAGACAAATGCTTGCCACACGCCCTACTGTGAGAAAGCCTTACCCCATCAAACGCAAGGGGTCCATTACACAACGAACTTAATAAATACAAAGGAAGCCTTAATCTCCTCTTGTGGTCCTCCTCTTCCAATGAGGACACCTGATAAAGATTTTTGGTTAATTCATTTACATTTCTTTTCATTTTTAATTAAACTGCTCAACTGCTCAGATCTGTAATTTCCCCCCACTTTAGCTCAGGGCTGGGGACTTTTGAGAGAATGATGGGAATTTCCAGGGCCAAGATGCCTCAGCAGACCTCAGGTGCTCTGTGACACTCCGGAACCTGCCCTTGACCATCCTGTAGGTGAACCACAAGGAGCTGGTCAGAGGCTGTGAGAACCCAGGGGTTTGGACTCCTTCGGGCTCCCAGCGTAAAAGGATCCCCCCGACGCCGCTCCCTACACCTACCACCACTACCAATTTTAAATCAAACAGTCGATGGGAGAGTGGACCTGTGGTACTGTCTTTGGCAGAATCCCATCTGACTTGAGGTTCATAAAAGGCATGGCCATTCTTCTGCCAACGATGCAGGTACCCACAAATGTGTTTATTGAGGTACCAGGACCTGGGTCCCAGCGCTGCTGAGGAGACAGATGCCTCTTGGCAGTACCGACTACTGGGAAAGGCCAAAAGTTCTGGAGTCAGACTCCCGGGGCTTAGATTCTGGCTCCTCCACTCCCTAGCTGTGTGACCTTGCACAGGATTCTCAACCTTTCTGTGCCTGTGTCTTCACCTCTAAGTTGGTACTACGTCACAGTGCCATTAGGAGCATTAAGAGAAGTTCACTCATGTGTAGCCTTCTGGCACACATGAAGAGCTCAAGAGCCGTCCCCCATCACTTGTCACCCGAGTGAGCGGGTCAGGAGGAGATGTCTAATGTTGCTCATTGTACCTAAGGCACTTCCTATTTCAACCATTAGGCTACTGACGCGAAGTGAAATTAAAACCCGTGGAGATGGTGGCTTTACCTGAGCAAGCAGTACCAAGGATAAAATGATGTGCTTGAGCTGGCCACAATCTCTACCATCTGTCTGGCCCCTCTTGCCATGGGGGCTCAGAAGTGTGGAAAACCAGCTGAGAGAGACAGACAGACAGGCTGGGGCTAGCATGCTCATGCATGGCCACTGCTACTCGCCACCACGTCTTCACTAACACTCCTCAGCTTCTGAGTTCTGTGGTGCAGAGATAAATTCCCTGAGGTCGCTTGCCCTCCGCACCTGAATCTGATGATCCTCTGTGCCATCCTGCACCTGAGGGGCTGCCCCAGACAGACGTCAACAGGTGACGAGAGCTTCAGAGGCCTCACCTTCCACCCCAGGCCAGTGACAGCCCTATCAACTGGGCTGGATGAGTGCCCTTCATTCAGTGAATGGGTAGCCCCTAACTCAGAACGAAGGAAGTCTGGCACAGGGGGTGGTGCTACCTTTAAAATTCATTCATTCCTTTCAAAAAAAAAAAATTGTTCGGTCAACACATATTTACCGCGTGTCTACCATATTGAGCACAAAGACTGTAAAATGAGGAAGACCGGACTCCCGCTCTTGAGGTCCAGGGGGGCCACGACAGTCACTGCTGGATTGGTGACAAATGCTCTAAGAGCCGCGCAGCCCCCTACAGGACGTGCGCAGACATTCTGTAGTCTTTAATCATTCATTCATGGCCTCTGGGGCTCTGGAAACTCAAAGTAAAAATGACACCAACTTAGCTAGAGGAGACAGTTTGTCGCGGATGTGGCGGGAGCGCCTTCTAGGCAAAGAGGCCCCAAGGGTTAGAGCAGCAGGTCTGGAGGGACAGGGAGAAGCTCAGGCCACCATCAGTGTGGGGCTGGCTTTTCAGAAAGGAGTCAGAGGGCCCAGAAGGAAGTCAGGGAGCCCACACACAGTCCTTGCCAAAACCAACCTCCCCGAATGGACTGGAGGGAGATCCAACAGTGCCGGTTGAGGTTCAGGGGTCAGGCGCTTCATCATCTGCTGCCCACACTTACACAACGGGTCGGGGCAGAGCCTGCGGCTAGCAGACTGCATCGCCCCAGGAAATGGCATCACTGTGAACGACACAACAAGGTAAAAGGAAGCTGCCTCCTCAAGGCAACGCCAGACCCAAGGAGCGACCCTTGTGGAATAAATGATGGCATTCTGAGCTGATGGCACCGAAGCCCCGTGGCCTGGAATGCTGAGGAGCTCCCATGTCCTGAGGCCCCATCGCAGGCCTTCGGGAAGGAGAGAGAACTCTTCTAGCTCAATGATCTCCCCTGTCTCTGAGTGTGTAGGGGTGGGGTGGGGAGAGCGACTCGATTTATTTGAGTGAGTGGATCACCACTCTACTTTTTATTACCTTCGTTTCTCGTTCAAAGTGTGTTAACCTGGATTCCTTGCTCCACGGATCAATGCCCTTAGGCCTGTGTTACCAGGGTGTGCTCCTACTGGAGGGTGAGCTCCCTGAGAGCAAGGCCCTCCTGGATCACTCCCCGGACCCTTCCCTGGGGGCTCAGCAACTGTCTGCTGGATCCAGTGGCAGGCACACTTCCACCCCACCTCTAGCAGAGTGAGATGGAGAGCGGCCGGAGCAGGATGAGGGCTGACCCTGGGGACTTAAACTGCCTGCTCCTAATCCCAGTTTACGTGCTGAGGCTAAAGCCAGGGACAAAGGCAATTATGCCATAAACCTATTTTTTTTTAAAGGCACTTCCGGATGCACATACCTGCCCCAGCCAATTCCAGCAGCAACAGAGCTCACATGACTTTTAAAACTGAGAAGGGGGTGGGGAAGCTCAGCGTTATTTATGATCTCACACCAGCGGACTCAGAGCTTGTTAGCGTCTTGCTCTAAAGCATCAGGTGGGAAGAAATGGGAGAGCCACGTAGGGGCAAGCACCATTCCCAACACCCCCCAACGCTGCCTCTTCAAGCACACTCCCCACCCAGGACCATCCACGCCAGCCCCCAAGGCGGCCTGCCAGGAACCCCACCACCCAAGAGGCCGCAAGTCCAGGGGACCTGACTTGGAGACAGTAGAGAGGCCTCAGTTCAAGAACAAATGGACAATCAAGGAGCATGTCACCAAGGTACCTTTTCAACACACCCTGGTTGGAGAAGCGAATCGAAACAGACATTTAGAATCAAAGGACAAAAACAGTAGCTTATCGTGGCAAAATGAGGTGCTAGAACAAGAGCAATGGAGAAATCACCATTTGGCCAAAATCTTCAGGCACGGCTTTCCCGGCAGAAGACGGAACGGAGCCAGATCTTGAAAGATGGGATAGTTTTGAAAAGCCAGAGATTTTGGGAAAGCGTTTGCCTGCAGGGGAAGGGGAGCAGGGCGCCGGGGGACAACAGAGTTAATACTGGCGGATTTCATTTGGTTGGAGATGCGCTGGGTCTGGAGTTCAAGGAGGAGCAAAAGAGAGCAGGGCATCCCCAGAGCATCAAAGCTTCCGGGCGTCACCTCCCGTGACTCAATCTCCTTCCCCGAGTGGGCGGGATAAAGCAGGAGATGCGTGCTCCCAGAGCACTCCCCCACACTCCTTTCCGCTCAAGAGAAAAATATTTAAGAGAAACACTCTCTAGACAGCTGAAATTTCTCCCTCGCCAGCCCAATTTAGTTATTTATCAGAACACTTCAGTGAGGTTATTTTCAGATTTCCACATGAAATAGTAATACTTAGCACTTCCAATTCCTCTCCCGAGCAGGTTTCAAAAGTCGGCTCATTGATGCTCCACACCCGCAAGGAGACAGCACTCTACCCCATCTCTCAGACTGGAAGACAGAGGCAGGGCTGCCCAGGATCCTCCCCATCGATTTCTGCAATGAAGGACATCATACCAATCTGACCCAGGTGTACTCTCACTTGGACCCCGCACTATTTCCAATGAAGAGGACACTGTGCTCAGCATGCAGACCTCTGTTCTCAAGGGCCCGGGGACAGCCCTGTGGCCCCGTAGCCAGCCAGGTGCATGCCTCTCTCACAGGACACTGCTGCCATCAGTAGTGCCCTACGTCCCCCGGGTCCCCGCCGTCCCTCCCCAGCCCTGCTGGGCACATTAGTGTATCTGCGTGAGCCCAGCCTCACTTCCCATGTCACTCCAGTCCCATCTGCGATGAAAGCATCCCTTTCTGGGACAAGGTATGGGCTCGGGAGGAGGCCTTCTGAACGGGTTTACATCCTGTGGCTTTCCGTCTCTCCCTAAAAAGGAAACACCCCCACACTTCTTCACAGCCAGCATCAAGCCTTTCAAGTCCTACAGAGGACCCCACACTGTAGCCCTCAGGTGGATTCTGCATTCATCGCTTCAAAATGAGATTGCAGGTTTCTGTCATTTGAGCCCTCCCTTTATTAGTCATTCATGTAGCCAATGGGTTGATTTTCCTGGGGGCAGGACGAGGAAGAATGGGCTGTCTGTGCAGATACCTCACCTTCTGTGTACTGCAGGGTCTGAAAGCCTGGGGAGTCCATGTGGGCGAGGGCAGCAGATAAGGGCCGGTGTGGTCACGGCATGCCGCCCAGGTAGTGGTAGACTCTGATCAATGCTGGGGCTGCACACCCGGCCCCCTGCGGTGGCCCTCCCAAAGCTGCCTGCCCATCACTGCCCCCAGGGGAGGCCCCAGCCCACCGGGTGGCTCTTCCTCCGTCTCAGCCCCTGGTGCTCCCAAATACAGCAGGGGTTCCAAAAGGCCAGCTTCTGTTGTCCCCATGCTGAATCTTCACTAACTCATATACGACCCTGGCCTTTTATCTAGCATCAGCTGGCTTGGTCCAATGTCTAATGTGTAGTAAGGACTCAATAAAATACCACCTCCATCTTGTTGCTTAATAAATGAACACATCAGGATGGATACCAAATGGTCATTGTCCCCTTAAGAGAACTCACAGGGGAGGGCCCTGTCTTCATGCACTAAGACTTCAGATATTTTTGGGGGGACGTGAGGGATTCCCTTCTAGTCAGTTCCCAAGTCATGTAAGACAACTAGTCTTATTATTTTATAGTCCTGCTGCATTCTGGTCCAAAAACAGCATAATCAATCTTGGCCACAAGTCATTTGGAGCTAAGGCTGGTGATGGTTTCCAAAAATCACATCCACTTTCAAAGGCTAAAGATTTATCACCAGTGAGGATATTCAGAAGAAAATGCCACAGAGTCTGAATATGACTTCACAGTGAAAGCTCTGAAAACGCTCAGAGCAAAGGCGAGATCTTTGGAATAAGTACACAGACTCCCACTTTGAAGAGGACACATTGCATTTGTAGGAAAAAGCCCTGGTCTTAATGCTTCTAGTCACTGTGGGGGAAGAGGGAGGGGTAAGAGGGGGGGGGGGGGGGGGGGGTGCAGGAGGGAGAAAGAGAGAAATACAGACAGACAGAGGGAGACAGAAACTGACAGAGAGAAACACACACGCACAGAGAAATACAGACAGGAGAGACAGACAGACTGATTCATCATGAAAGGCTCTTAGAGGTGAAATAAAAGGAAGCAGAATAAGAAAGGATGTTCCATAGCCTCATACGAAATGAATTATGGATTCAGCTGTAAGAAAACATTCACGGTCTCAATGTACAACAGCATTAGCATCCCCAGGATGTGTTTACGAAGCACCAGGAGGTCTGTGAGTCTGGGCTGGGCCCACACTTGCTTGCAAATCACTCCACGGACCCCCCACCCCCACCCCAGCCCCAGCACACATCATTTCCACGCACTGCTTAGCTGTCAGAGATCTGCCTTCCCTACCTAGTGGCCCGGACTGACCCTCGTGCCCTGTACCCTGTACACGGAGGAGGACACTGGAAGGTTTCCCCTCAACAGGCATGAGAAACAAGGTCCAGCTTTGCTCCATGGTATTCAAACAGGCTGAACACATCCAGATGTTCCAACGGTTCAAGAAAGCACGGCAGAGCCCCTCAGACCACTCAGCCTGGTCCAATGGGCAGCCTTCTCCCCACCCCCACCCCCGGGGGCCAGAAGGGATCTTCGTGCAGAAGGGCTAGTCGTCAGGGCAAGTGAAATGACACTCATGCTCCCAGGGGACAGGGCACTATATGCACAAAGCAGGGAGGGGGGTCCCCGCAGCCAATAGAAGAAGGGATATTGATCCATTCTTGAGACACCTGGAACATGAGGGCGGCCACAATCCATCTTTATCACATCTCGGTGCATACAAACACACAACAGATCCCTCTCATCTACCGAATGAGCCACAGGTTTTCCCCAAGTGCTCAGGACACTCCACCTCATGCGGCTCATCCTGAGAAAGCCTTTCAAAGGGAAGGAACTGGAGCGCTGGAGCTCTGGACGAGGCTAATTGCACTGCCATGGTCTCACCCCGGACAGACCCAGGTGAGGACGCCTCAAAAGAAAACATCCAACCTCCCCTGGCCCCTGAGATATCTAAGGCTCGCCCACTGTCCTCCTGTGCGTGCCTGTTGGGTCCGTGTGCTGATAAGACGCGTATTACATTAGGATGCTTCCTCATGGATGAAAGTCTATTTTAAAGAGAGTCTGGAGGAGGGGGACGAGGCCTGAGGAGGGGAAGTTAAAAGGAAGGCTGATTTACAAAAGTCTCAGCTACAGCATAAAACCGTACTTTACCTGCAAAAGGAAACTCATGAAAGTTTCTCTCTGGTTCCAGAGAAAGAGACCTACACCCACAGAATTCCAGATGCTTTTACTTCCTTATTTACTTTCATCTTGTGCCCGCCCAACCCCAACTTACACACTAACTCTTGAATAAATATATACTACCAGCCCCCAAACCCAACCCCCCCCCCCAACCCTGGGTAGGGTTGACGCCACTCAACCTTACCCAGTAAGTACAAACATAGCTTTATATTAAATTTCATTCTCTCTGGGCCTGACTTCCCCATGCAAAAGAGTACACATACTACCAAGGTACACAAATTCCTATTTAAGGAACTCTGGCGAAGCATTCTTTTGGAAAGCAAGGAATAGTTGTCTATATTAAGGAGTGATGATTTACTTTTAATGTGTTCAGAGAAATGTGGAAGGTTCCACCCCCATTCTTAATAAATAGGAAAACTTAAGAGTTTACCCCAAATCCCATCCTTCCATGATGCTCACCTACCCACGCTTGCTCCCAGGGTTTCTGGGGACCGCGCATCCTGCTCCTTCCTTTGTAACGTCCCCTGCCTCCTGCTTGTTCTCCCAACCTGTCAACTCCAGCTCGTCACCCACTCTGCCCTATCACCACCCCCACTCTCCCTCTGAGTTCTTCACCCAAGCATGTGGCTCGCACAGACACCCACCTCTCTGAGGTCTCCTCCCATGCCTGTCCCCAGAGCGCTCCCCTCCCTTCTCTGCCTGCCATTGTGTTTTGGCCACATGCACATTCTGGCCCTCAACACCCAACGCGTCTTCACAAGGACAGACCCGCCTTCCTCCCAAACCTCCTCTCCCCCAGCGGGCTCCCACCTCTCCTGGGCCGAAAGCTTTATGCTCTTGTTCACCTTTCCCTCTTCTAAGCCCCCACCCCGTTCTGTCATTTCTTCCTTTGATGGGACCTCTGTCCCACCCTTTGCTTGTTTCCCTACACCCCTCATAGTTTTAGGGCCTTGCTGCTGTAGGTCTGGTACTAACATAAGATGACCGACCTCCTGGGATCCCTGACCACTCTTGCTCCCCGCCAATCGATTCCACTCAGTATGGCCTGGTTTTCCTGAAGGACCACTTCGAGCCTTCCAAGTGTCCGCGTGCCCACAGGGAAATGTCCAAGCACTCCTGGCCCAGTACCAGCTGGCTTCAGCCTCACGTCTCTCTGTCCCTGACAGATGCCAGTCTCCTGGCTCATCCTCTCTCCGAGTCTCCTCCAGCCCTTTTGCTTGTGGGGGATGCACCTTCGTCCACCCACCATGGTGTGAAGAACAGAAGAAAGACAATGAGAAAATCCAGGAGGAGACCCCCCCCCAGGGAGGCCAGCTCTGGGAGCTGTGTTCTAAGGCCATGATGGCTGGACACACGGGCTCGTGAGCTTTCAACAAGGAGGCTGTCCTGAGGCCACAGGAGGGGAGGGGACTACAGGAAGGACAGAGAAGGCGACCACCCCGCACCTGCTACTTTTCTAACATCATGCAACAGAAACCAAAGTCTGGGGACTTGCAGAGGTCTGAGTCATGGTCAAGGGAACAGAAAGTTTCAATAGAAACTTCTCTCCCCAAACGATCCCCTATTCACCTTGTGAATAGGGACCCACTCAAGAACAAGGGCTCATGACTTGTTTTCTGCTGACTGACAGATAAAGGGCAGCTCTGGGGAATGAGCCATGGCCCTGGGACTTTCAAGACCTGGACCCTTGCTGATGTGTGAAGTGACCTTGGACTAGTTGACAAATGTACCGTGCCTAATCTGTTATAAAGGAGGGCTTGCAAAACATTTATTTTTATTTTTTAAAGATTTTATTTATTTATTTGAGAGAGCGAGAATGAGAGAGAGAGAGAGCACATGAGAGGGGGGAGGGTCAGAGGGAGAAGCAGACTCCCCGCTGAGCGGGGAGCCCGATGTGGGACTCGATCCCGGGACTCCAGGATCATGACCTGAGCCGAAGGCAGTCGCTTAGCCAACTGAGCCACCCAGGCGCCCAAAACATTTATTTTTTAATACATGTTTTCCATATACATAGCAGAAACTGCCAATGAGCAAAACAGAGGAAAATACGAATTGCCATCATTAACATTTTGGTGTTTAGCTTTCCAGACTTTTTTCTAGCAAAATGTGTATGTTTCTGTGTGTAATATTTTTAATTAAATAAAGGGGGGGAGAATGAGTGAGGAAACAGAGTAAAGAATACTTACTAAAGTTATTTGCCAATGCCTCATTTCCTGAATGATGGAGGTTTCATCCCCAAGTACGTATCACTATTTGGTGGCTGAATACAACAAAACTCCCAGTCAGTTTCTTTGATTCCACAGACTCACATCAGTCTCTAAGCCACCCCTGAACCGTGATTTATATGACAGCTTGGGAAAAGCCAACTGGGGACAATCAATGGAACAGACGGGAGATAGGCCTGGCGAATGTGCATGAATTAAAAGGAAAACTCTATTGTAATAGGAACAAGATTCTAATCACTACACCTAATTACAAAGAGGAGTAAATCACTGAAAAAAAAATTAAGTGTCTCATACAGAACAAACAAAGCAATTAGTCACAAACAGAAGCTCAGGGTTTGGTGAGCGAGCTGGAGCTCAGCCCCAAGCCACCAGCTGCACATCCACTCCTGAGGGCGCATCAGGGCACAGGTGGGGCTGGGAGGTCAGCGGTGGGGAAGGGCAGGTGCACGCACACAGCCTCCTCAGGACCCTCTGACCACGGCAGGGATCCACCGTTACATCCTTGCAGAGGCCTGAGCCCGGAGCCCAGACTTTCCTGGATGGCAGATTAATGGCTGGTGACTTAATGTAGGACAGAGCCACCTCCTCCATTCTCTGTCCCATCCCTCAGGTTGGTAATGATAACAACCACAATAATAGCAGTTAGTCCTTACTACCTGATTACTACACACCACACACTGTACCAGGCATTTATTTACACAGTGCTCTGCCCCAATGCTCCCGGTCACCCTTTCAGGGAGGGACTATCATCGTGTCCATTTATAAATGCTGAAGCTGAGGTGCAGAGGATCGAGCAGCTTGGCTACACTCGTCCTGTTTAGGAGGACCAGTGCCTTGATTTAAACCCCGCAGTGGACTTCAGGGCCCATGCTCCTCAAGTCTGTGCCACATCACTTGTGCAATGGGAAAGGGAGTGCCTCTCCCGCCACACTGTGGTAAGAAGCGAGGTGTCACGAGGCGTCATGTGGTGTACACACACTAGTCAGTAAACGCTAACTGCTGATTCCTAACTGTCTTCCTCTGCTCTACCCGGCCTTCCCCATGGGGTCCCTCCCAGCGGGTCCCTGGGCAGTTCCCACCGCACAGAAGGCTCCTGCATGCGCCACACTCCGCAAGGAGCCTCCCTGGAAAACTGCACACTAGCAGTGACTGCCTGAAGGGTAGGCTTTCTCGGGGGGGGGCTGGAGGGCAAAACCTCCAGGGGCCGTGGCCCTTCTAGGTCTATCTCACTGCCAGAAACCGAACTCGGGCTCATGCAGACAGTAATGCAGGGGAGTGAATCGGCATACGCACACGCGTTACGGGTTCATCTGGTCACTAAAGCACCTTTCTGAGCATGCCAGAATCTGTTGTAGGCACTGAGAGGCGGGGGGGGGGGGGGGGGATTTTGAAAGACAAACGTACCAGGTCTGTGAGTGCTGAGGGGGACAGGGGCAGGGCAGCCTGCAGGAGGCTGGCCTAGGGCAGCGGCAGGGAGGGAGGTGGATGGAGAGCAAGCTGGGCCCTTGTTAAAGGCGCTTCCTCTCCTCACTCTAAACTAGATGATAACACAAGAGCTTCTGGCTGAGCGTGTGTGGCAGTACACACATAAAAGCATGTTTGTTTTTGACAAGTCTGGCAAAGACGCTCAGCTCAGCCCAGCCCGGCAAACACTCCCGTGGATGTCCTCAGCTGGTCCTCCAGACTACGGCTCAGCACCAGCCAACTCAGACACTAGCAGACCGGTCAAGGGCCCAGGCCCAGGGTCACAGAGACTTGGCTTCACATCTGACACTCAGGAGCCACACAGTGACCTTAGGCAAGCAACAGAACACGTTACTTGACTCACTGAGCCCCAGTTAATGCAATGTTCTTTATAAAAGGAGAATGAAATGATATTAAATGAGATGGTGCACTGACACCCGGCAAAACATACAAAAGGGATTCGCTTCTGATGCTGCTGTTATTATTATTATTATGGGTTGATCTTTTTATTTAAAGACCACAGCTGAGCTTCTCCTTAACTGCATGCACTCATCATCAGAACTGACAGGTCAGAGCCGTGGGTAAAGCCCAGTCGTCACACATACACTGTACAGACCCAGGTGGCTCTTCCTCACCTAACAGTGGTGGCCAAACTCTGCCTGCTCTACCAAGAGGGCACCTGCCCACCCTCTCATCAAGAGGTAAGGACTCTATCCCACTCCCCTTTATTTGAGGTGAGCCTATGACTCGCTCGAGTTCTATGACTTTCAAAGCTAGGTCAGAAAAAGTGAAGCCACTTCCGTCTTGCTGGCTGGAACCCTCGTGCTGAAGCCCCAAGATACTGTATAAAGAGTTCAACAGCCCTGAGGCCGCCATGATGTGAGGAAGCTCAAACGAGCTCACGGAGACAGGCCACACAGAGAAGTCCTGAGACCACATGGAGAGAGAGAGAGAGAGAGATGCTTGGCCAGCCCTCTGCTGTACCAGCCACTGTCTGACTGCAACCCCCCAGCCAGAACGACCCGGATGAGCCCCTCCCAAATTCCTGATCCACACAAACCCTGAGAAAGAATGTAACGATTGTTGTTTTAAGCCAGTAGGCTTTGGGATGATTTGTTATGCACCAACAGATAAGTGGAACACCATGCATAGGAAAACATGCTGCAACCTGATGGGTAAATATTAAGAGCTCCTAATGCTATAATAACTTTTATCATTATTTCCTGTTCAAATCTGCCCTTGATTTTGTCTTTGGAAAAAATATGTACGTTGGGGTGGGGAGAAGGCATACAGATTTCTTTTTAGCCCCTGAGGAAAAAAAAGCCTGACTGTCACCAAATGAATAGTGTCAATATGCACAATGACATCTCAATTCACCTGGTAGCATCTTTTAGAAACAAGATGCCATGAACTCATTAAACAGTGACTTGCAACAGTAAGGTTTTCCCCCAACAGCGCCGAACTAACTCTATGCAAAGACCCTCAAGGCGGTGAATTGTTGGGGAGCCGCATCCCCTGTATGGCGCAAGAGCCCACCTCATTCATCCACAGGCAATGCGGAAACTCACTGCCACACTGCGTAAGAACAGTGGGTCTGGCCTCCCCCCCACCCCCCACACTCTGTACCAGGTGGGGGAAGATTTCTGCACCAACCACAAAACGAGCGTGCCTGGGGTGGCCAGGTGCCTCACAGCTCTCCTGTTCCCATCACCGTAGTTCCTGGGAGCAAATTGAGATCGTAAGGCCGTCAGTGGCCTAGGCACTCATCATCTTGACAGATACTTAGCTATTCATTTAAAAACAAGCGAGAGAACAAGTGTCAGCTGTATTTTTTAATTACTCCTGGATAGAACTGGGAATGCTTTGGCATAATTGGGGTATTGAGATTTTTTTCCCTCTTTGAAGGCCTTTTTGCAGCAAGAAAAATACTGTGTTTATTCTAATTAAAACCAAGCCTTCTTTAAAATTATCTTAGCAATGGCAAGGCAAAGGGCAACGGACATCTATTTCTCACTGGGCGCAAGGGTCATCATCATCAGGGCTGGCTCTGCCATGAATGTGTGCCCGAGCTCTCTCAAGTCTCTTCTCTCATTTATAAAATAGGGAACATGAAGAAAATTCCACACGTCCCCTTTGCCCTTTGGCTCTAATGTAATGTGAGGTCATCACTCCCACTCATTTCCCGTCACCCCAGCCCAGTGGGGTATAAGGTACCACGGACCAGCACTCCTGGAATGGAGAGTATTTCTGGGCACATGGTGTCCAAACTCATCCCTGGTTTCCATGAGAACCTGTCCGACAGAACAATGGTCTTCACCCACCTGTGTGTCCACGGAGCACCCGGTGACCTTGTTAAATGCACAGTCCTGGGCCACTCTTCCAAAGAGCAGGACTCAATCCTTCTAGAGTGGGGCCCAGGAATCTGCATTTTAGATAAATGCAGGTCTAGTTGAAAGCGGCAGAACGACTAAGTCTCGATTCCTGTCCACTTAACCTTGGGCAAGGTACTCCACCTCCCTGAACCTCTCCGTTCTGAGGAAGCACAGCCTCGCGGCACCGCGGGAGAAAATGGTGCCCCTTTCCCATCCACTTCCTGCCGCACTCCGCTGCCTCACGCAGACCGGCTCCTCTCTCACTCCACAAGTGGGGAACCGCAGAGCTACCGCCTCTCGGAAGACCGGTTGGGCAGGAAAAGCCACACTGCAAAGGGCCAATGACAGCGCATGGACCATGTGAACGGCCACATGGCTCTTAGTTAACAGTACAGGTGAGGGCGAGAGCTGAAACCCGCCACCCACACAAGTTGTCATCATACACCTGGCAGCTGGAGAATACAAAACACAAAAATGAACCAAAAAAAGAGGATTATGATCCTCGTAAATAGCATTTCCAAAGCCTCTGGGTGCCCTGCCCTGTTCAGCGCAGAGCTGTCATGGTCCCACTGGGTGCCCCTCAGACCCAGCTGCACCCCAGAAGACTCTGAATGCCCTGATGGGGCAGCGGAGCCTGGGGAGAAGGGCTGCCCCCCACCCCCTAGGCTCCGTCCTCCGGGAGCAGCTGGGGAAGGAGCTGACCTGCCTGTGCCCATTTGCAGCCGGCCACCTGGGCTAGCCACAGCCAGGCTTTGCAACCACATGGCTGACAGAGCGCATTAGCTCACCTCCTCCACTTGTCAAAACAATTAGGTGCTGGAAGGCGGCAGCGGCACTGTGGCCGAGAACACACAATCAGTGTATCAAGCCTGTTCATCAGCCTCGTGGATGGGGCGACAGGGCCGGGAGGGCAGGGGACCCAAATGAGGGACAAGGGGCTGGGCTGCTCACCTTGGGACAGGGGAGTCATTAAAACCATCTGCCAGAAACATAAAGCCTGGAAGCATCACACAGCCTCTGATGACAAAAGGTCCCAGTGTCTGTGGATCTACAGGACAAGTGACCAGCCGTGCTCAGGAGAAGGGGAGGGAGTCCGGGCAGTCACCGGGTGATTGACAAGCTGGCCCTCCCGCACTCCTACTCTGCTCCAATAACTACCCGTATTATGCCAAAATGACACAAGTGACAATAATTAAGCCCAGATCTCTGTGGATCATTCGCCGTGATAATTCCACCTTTGTAATTCAGCTTCAGATAAACCCCTTTTGTTCTGCCTTATAACACAGATTCTAGTATCATTCAAGTATATTAACTGTAGCCTATTACTGTCACAAAAAATGCTCCCTGAGCCATAGCAAAAGACTCCCCAGACAAAACTTTATGTCATGTTAATCCAAGCTTTAATAACTATGAGGATATATAACTGTATTCTAATTGTGTTCTGCGTTCCCGCATACAAAACCAGAAGATAGCAGAAATGACAGCAGCAGATCTCCTCAAGTAAAAAAGTATCAATTCCCCACTCGAGGGGCTGGGAGGCTGGCGGGCCGGGAGGCTGACGTGAAGGGCTGTGTGTTTACATGGGGGGAAAAAGTGATCTGGGGCTTCTGAGTGTAGGGAAGACTCTGGGGCTTGTGGGGGACCGCCGGAAATCAGCGCCACTGAAGGCTGAAAAGCAAGGCCTTCAGAGGCCGGGCCGTGGAAGATGGCGGCAAGCAGTCACGGCGATGTGGGGGTAGAGATGGGAGACTTGTCAAGGGGACAAAGCCAGAGATGTGCAGGGGAAACAAAGAAGCAGAGTGGGACTCTTCCACTGTAGCTCCGAGAATCCTGGGTTCTCCGTGTGGTTTGGACACCAACTCAGTGGGTGACCCTGGCCAAGCCATTCCCACTCTGGGCCTCCCTTTCTCTCTCAAAGGAAGGGGTCAGGTCAGATGCATGTGTGGATCTGGCAGGGCTCACTCCCTCGCCTCCCTCAAGCCCCCTCCCTGAGCTCGGCATGGGACCGACTGGTGTACAATCGCAACCTCCCCCAAGTGCTCCAGGAACCCCTCACTTTGCACTGCTGCTATTCCTTCTAGATGGTTCTCTTCATTTGATAACACACTATGTGATTTACTTCCTTCTTCTATTTGCTGTTTACTGTTCTGTCTCCCTCCACTTGAGTTCAGCTCTACACACACTGGGATTTGTGTGTGCTCTGTTCACTGATGCGACCCTGGTGTCCAGGAACCAGACCGGGCACACAGCATGTGGCCCAACTCACTGAGCCTCAGTTCCTCAACTGCAGAGAAAGAGTTGGCGAGAGGATTAAGGAGCAGGTACCAGCATGGCGAACGGTACAATGGGGGCACTCCAGGTACGCTATTTTCTGGAGGAGCACAACATTACCCGTAAAGCTAAAGATGCAATTTTCACTTCTCAGACCAAAGGCAGGTCCTTATTCAACTACTGGTCTCGCTACCATCACCATACCCTCCTTCTAGAACCTCCATCTCCTCTACTCCTCTGGCCCCCAACCCTACTCTAGGCACCAGAAAAGGACCAGAACAGCACTGGGCTCTTGTGAGGTGTTGCTGCATCAAGGAGACTTCTGCGCACTGGAGCCAGATGGCCAAAAAGAATTTGGGCAAATCATAAATCTCTTGGCCTTGGAGTCACCTTCTCTATAAAGCGAGGAGACTGTGTTTTAATGCCCCCTCTCCTTACTGCAGGCAGCGTGGAGGAAACAGAGCAAATGGATAGACTCCAATAAGAATGATTACGCTGGTACTTACCCTCCCTGATCCTCGGTTTCCGTATCTGTAAAAACGGGTATTATAATAACCCTGCCTGCCATATCCCGTGAGGTGGCTGTGAAAACCAGATGTGCTCCTGGAAGCCTCAGACAGCAACCAGAGCAAACGGCAAGGTGCCAGGAGCACAGGACTTGTGGTGGGAGGCTTGGCCCGAAGTGCCAGCTCCCAGGCACGTGCAAACCACTAATCTTCTCCAGGAGGCTCGTGTCTTCATCCGCACAGGGGGATTCAGCATGTGGGGCTCCACCTGTCTCGAGGTGCAGGGTGACACTGGGAGAGGCCCCGCACAGCCTGCCAATGACTTTCATGCTCACATGCACAGGGCATGAAAATGTCCCCAAGAGTAGGAACAGCAGGGCCGACCTGCTCACTGTGGTTTGGGCCACTGACAAAAAGGTTCCACAAATGCCAACGGGCCGATTGGAAGATCCGATAGCTAATACTTTTCCCCCCACAAGGAGAAAGATCTTCAGTCTGTTCAAGACTATTTCCCAGCCCCTAACTGGGGATCCTGAATGCTCAGAGAGCAAAGGAACAGAAGTCTTATCAAACATGTTATGTCTCAGGGCGCCTCGGTGGCTCAGCTGGTTAATCGTCTGCCTTCGGCTCAGGTCATGATCCTGGGGTCCTGGGATAAAGTCCCGCATCGGGCTCCCTGTTCAGTGGGGAGTCTGCTTGTCCCTCTCCCTCTGCCCCTCCCCCCTGCTCATGCTCTCTCTGTCTCTCTGAAATAAATAAAATCTTAAAAAAAAAACAAAACAGCAAACATATTATGTCTCAAAATGCAGGCAGAGTGACGATGCCCATCCAGGCCAGAGACCTCCTGGGGAGGGTATTCATTGTATCCCCAGCGTGAATTCTTGACTTCAGCAGAGGTCTGAATGGCCAGCCTCTTTATTGATATTTTTGCTGCACTTAACAATCAAAGAATGTAAGAATCAGGAGGTGGCAAGTGAGGACAGTGATTTCATTCATCTCTTTCTTCTGTTTTTCTGTAGATCAACTATGCAACCAGGTTTTATCATGAGACAAATCAGAAATCCCCAGGGAAACTGCAATCACTCCGCTCCCCTCTCATCTGACAGATGCAAATGACAAAACTGCCCCCCAAATCCTGAAAGACGGCAGACAGGCAGGGTCTGGAGGAAAAAATGGTTGTTCCCCACATCTCCACGGTGCCCACCTGGTGGGCTTGCAAACTGTTGGCTGGCACTGGGAATTCTGGAGGCGTGGCTGGGACAAGGGTCCAGGATTGTGCCTTACGTTTCCGGGGCAAATCATAAATCTCTTGGCCTTGGAGTCACCTTCTCTATAAAGCGAGGAGACTGCGTTTTAATGCCCCCTCTCCTTACTGCAGGCGGCGTGGAGGAAACAGAGTCTCCTTCACGCCAACAGGGTCCACAGTGGACCTCATTTCTCAACCCACTGGATGCTAGCTCACCCCGTTCTACCTAATTTTCAGCTCCCCAAAGCAGAAAACCGATGGGAAGTAGAAGAATAACAAAGATACTCCGGAAAAGACTGGGAAGCCAAATGGACGGGCCCCTCCCACCCAGGGACTGGCCCAGGGCGTGTCACACCCATGGGGAAGAGGTACAGCTTCCCCAGGGGCCCCTGTGATTTCTTCGATATCTATCAGAAAGTACTTTTCCCCCTTGCCCATCCAGCACTGGCTGCCAAAGACATAGATATCAATTTGAGAACCCTCAGTATCGATCAGGTCAAATGCTAAAAGGTTTTTATTTCCTGATTTCTCAATCTTAGAGGGTCCCGGAGGGCCTACCTAATATAGTAATACTACAGTGAAATTAACTGTGGGAAGAAAGACACTCCGTAATTTACACTGTCTTGATTTTGTATGTCCATCACTCTCAATGCTCATGCAGGATGTTGTCTCACAAATCCTTCCCCCGTTTTTCATGGGGATTACAGAGACCCTGACAACAGAGCGGATGCCTCGCTTTGCTAGACAAATACTGTCGGGAAATACAAATGAAGGACTGAAGCAATTCAGAACATTATAAATCAGAAACTATCTTTTCATCTCTGCTAATGTGTGAACTCCAGGTGGCAAGCCTGGCTTTTAAAAAAAAAAAAAAAGAGGAAGAAAAAGAAAAAGCTTTCATCACAACTGGTTTAGGTGGTATCAGGAGCAAATTACAACACTAATACAGTTCTCAGAGAAAGAAAAATAAGTTTTAAAAGAGCAAAATGATGACTTTCAGAGCAATGTTCATCTTCCTTCTGGCCAGTATTATGAATTCATCATCAAGGGAGAAAAAAATGAGACAAAGCTGCCAAGCCAGAAGGGTGGCAGGAAGAAGGTTTCATACTCCTATCATTAGATCAGTCCTGTGAAAAAGAATCATCATCATCATCGTCATGTTGCTGGCCTTCCTCTGCCAGGACGCTCAGTGATTCCTGAATGGGAAGTCAGGGTTTTACAAGAGCTGGGACTGTGATCTCAATCCCTCCCTCCCTTCCTTCCCCAGACATGCACCTTCTCTGATAAACTCATGTCTAAGCACACCCCAGCTGACGCCCAGGCTCTCCCAAAGAGCCCCTCCAAGAGGCCAAGACCCGCCCCTGGCTGCCGAGTTCTGCACCGGGAGATATGCCATGCCTATATTCAATTTATCCAGAGTCAACGATCAGCCACAAACATTTAACCCCAGGCTGGCTGCTGGGGTTCTCCTGCCTCAAGTGTTCTCCTGGGCTGCTTTCCAGAACCTCAACCAATCTGAAAGTTACTTTTGATGCCAGGGTCAATGTTCTGCAGAACTGCAGCTACGGAGGATGTAGCATTCTAAGCGCTAACTCCCTAGAATCTCAGGGTTCGTTCATTCATTCACTCCCCAACCTGTCTTTTCAACTGCCCTGCTCAGCTCTGTGCGTGGGTGTGCTCTGACAGAGGCCTCTGGCCAGGTCTTGTGATAAAGAAAGGAAAGAGGAAGCAGCAGGTTACTCCCCTCCATGGTAGAATCAAAATAATCTGACCAACGTGGGTGCTTGGCAGGAACACCCGAGGTCTGAGGGCAAGCCCTTTATCCTGGCGCCAGGGCCACCACAAGCTGTGAACAAAAAGGCCCATGAGGGGCAGAGTGGCACCTCCCATCTGCCCACCTTCCCACCCCGGAACCCGGGCCAGGTGCCCTGCGGATGCTACCAGTAGGCACCTTGGCTCCAAGGAGTCTGAGCAACTCTGAGCTACTGGTTCCAAGTACTAAGCTGCTGCCGCCGGCTAAGAAGGAAAAGACAGAGGGGACAGGGTGGGGACAGGGCAGGTGGGGGGACGGGGTGGGGTGGGGGTGGTAGAACATACAGGAAAAAAAAAAAAATCCCCCCGGAAGGCATTTCAGCCACTCTGAACAATTCAGAAGACCAGAGCTGGGAAATGGAACAGACCAAAATGTTTACCCAAGTTTTTTTTTGTAATGTGCCCCCTTTTGCTCTACGGAAACAAAATATCAAGGCATCTCACCAAGATCATGGTCACTTCTGGACCGAGGATATCTTGAAACAAGAGCCCTGGCATTTTATTCCCAATGTATCCCCTACAGAAAAGATAATCCATCTGCTCTGGAACCAGGACACACATGTGAACCCAACACAACCACCTCCCCTCTGCCCTCACAGGCCTGTCCTAAAGGCAACCACAAGCCCCTCCTGGATGGCTGAGCGTGGCTTTCAAAGGCAGAGCACTACTACCTTCAGTGTGAGAAAATGTTTAAATAGCCCCCAGTTCTCCAGGCTCTAATTAGAGGGTGTCTGCAGGACTCTTGCCAGAGGAGATCTGAGAAGCTGACAACACGACACATGCCAAGGGCAAGTGCTTCGGCGTGGTGGCCACCCCAAGACACCTGGCAAACTTCATCAGGTTTCAACAAGAGATCTAAACATATCAGGCTTAAGAGAACAAAGCAGAGGGCCTGATGGTGCCTAAGAAGAAAGCCTGCTGCTAACCATTCTAAGCAAATAAAAGAAAGAAGGAGAGTTTATTGAGTGCTATGCATTTCATGCACACTATTTCATTCACGTGCCTCTACAGCCATTCCAAGAGAGGCTGGACAGGTCCCGGTTTGCAGATGGGGAAACTGAGGCTTGGGGCAGTAAAACAGAATGGCCTGGGAGAGCTCCACGGTCCACGATCTTACTGCCGTAGCTTGCTACCACTGAGTACATTCTTGTTTGCCAGAAGTGGAAAAGGGCTTTTCCAAAGAAGTTCTGACGTCTTTGAGTCTCTCATTAGATAAACTTGGGGGAATTTAAAGCAAACAAATGTACTTCTAAGGTTCCATCACCTGGACATTCCAACTATCCTCTCTTCAACTCCCTGCTCACCCCAATTCCGTGTCCTTCACATAATATAAAGGGTTACCATCTGCAGCACCCACCTGGGCTGCCACCCCAGACATATTTGGATTTATAAGCAGGTGCATTTGGTGCTTTTGTCCTTCTTCCCGGGTCCTGTTTCTTAGTAGACGTTTTACCATCTGCAGAATGGAGCTGTCACAGGACAGAGGTCAACTGCCTTTCAGTGCCAGCTCCAGCGGGCTTAATGGCCCCCAAAGGTAGACACACATTGGAATGGCAGGTGTGGGTGGTAAGCAGGATAAAGACCACCCAGTGGCTGTGGTCACATGCCCAGCACGGCCCTGGGCACATAGTGGGCTCTTTACTGATGCTGCTGCTGATAAATAATTGAGAAGGAGCCACAGGTGCTCAGGAAGACTTCCTGCAAAGAAGTCCAGGGGATGGAGGAGGGAGCAGAAGAAGAGGGCTAAAGATGTCCATCGACAGAAGAATGGCTAAAGAAGACGTGGTATATATACACAATGGAATATTATGCAGCCATCCAAAGGAATGAGATCTTGCCATTTGCAACGACGTGGATGGAACTGGAGGGTGTTATCCTGAGCGAAATAAGTCAATCAGAGAAAGACATGTATCATATGACCTCACTGATATGAGGAATTCTTAATCTCAGGAAACAAACTGAGTGTTGCTGGAGTGGTGGGGGGTGGGAGGGATGGGGTGGCTGGGTGATAGACATTGGGGAGGGTATGTGCTATGGTGAGCGCTGTGAATTGTGCAAGACCACTGAATCACAGATCTGTACCTCTGAAACAAATAATGCAATATATGTTAAGAAAAAAAAGAAGAAGAAGAAGATAGCAGGAGGGGAAGAATGAAGGGGGGTAAATTGGAGGGGGAGATGAACCACGAGAGACGATGGACTCTGAAAAACAAACTGAGCGTTCTAGAGGGGAGGGGGTTGGGGGGATGGGTTAGCCTGGTGATGGGTATTAAGGAGGGCACGTTCTGCGTGGAGCACTGGGTGTTACGCACAAACAATGAATCATGGAACACTACATCAAAAACTAATGATGTAATGTATGGTGATTAACATAACAAAAAAAAATTAAAAAAATTAATCACACACACACACACACACACACACACAAAAGAAAAAAAGAAGAGGGCTAAGTGCTGCCAGGTGCTTGAACCACAGTGCTTCCAGGAAAGCTGCTGGGTGGTACCAGCTGGCCACCGAGGACAGACATGTCCAGGGGCTCTGTCCACTGACATGCTGGCTGTGCTGGAACCTCCCTGGCCAACTGGGAACCGCAAGGCTGGTGCTCAGAACCCTAGAGCCATTTGGCTCAAAATCAGGGGCTGCTTCTTCTGTGCCCAGCAGACCCGCCCCTCTGCTGCACGCCTCTCTCCCTTCCTCTCCTTCCATGCGCACCTGAGGGCATCTATTCCCACACCCCCGTCACCTCCCACCCTTCCCCTTGCTGCTGCTCACCTCTCCCGGAGCACCTTCTCCCTCGAGAAGTTCCATCCATTGGGCCAATCCCACACCTTGGCTTTTTCATGGACTCGTGGAACTGGGAACCTGGAAAGGCCCTCTGAGGTCGCATCCAAATCCCTCCTTTGACAGATGAGGGCTACCTGGGGCCCAGAAGCCTCGTGGCTTGCCCAAGGCCACTCAGCCAGCTGGCAGCAGACCTGAGACACGAACCCAAGACTCCTAATGACCCTTAATGACTCTGATGACGCATAAATGAGCACAAAGGGGCTGCATCTCCGGGCAAGAACTGAGAGTGGAGGCCTCAGGCCACTGCCTGGATCCTGGCAGTGTGTTCCTTCTCGGACAGAGTGGCACGCGTGGGAGGGTATGCCGGAGCTCTCTGCCAGGATGTCCAATTTTCCCTCTTGCCATGTTTGCACACCGCCAGCTCTGATGTGCTCTCACTGTGCAGGATCTGAGTACATTTCTAAGCTGTGTTTCTGGCTCTGAAAGGTGTGAGGTCCAGACCACTGCACCGCAGGAAACTAAAGGCAAGAACAAGAAAGCCCCCAGTCCACAAACGTTAAGGCCAAAAGGCCCCAGTGGGTAGGTGGAGAGAGTTAAACAGGATAGGAGGAAAGAAGGATCCGCCCAAGGAGAGGAAATTTCAGCCCATTCTGATTATCCTTCATTATTCAACTGAACTGCCGTAGATGCTGGAAGGAGGCGGACGTTTAAGATGTATAGAAATATCCTTTCCTCCTGGGACAAGGAAGAGGGAGACAGTGTTGTTATATATGAAGGAGTTTTCTCCTGGTTGTTTTCTCCAGGAATCCTACTTACCACCCTCTGGAGAAATGAGGCAAAATGAGACCAGCAAGACTGTCCTGGGCTCAAATGGGTCTTCCCTCTCCCACACTCTAATCCCCTCCGCACACACTTCACAGCGGCTGACCACGGACCTGGCCCGGAGCTAGGCACTGAGAGGAGCCCACAGTCTAGAGACAGGATGCACAGGTCACGAAGAACAGAGTGCTATGGGAAGGGAGGGAGGGAGACACAACCAGATGCAAAGGGTCGGGGAGGGAAGGAGGAGACTGGCATGGCCTGCAGGCATCTGTTGGCTGAAGGATGGGTAAACGGGGTGCACAGAAGGAAGAGAGTTCCAAGCAGAGGACACACCCAGTTAAAGAGGGGAGACAGAAAGTGTATATGGTTTGGTGCGGCTGAAGCTGAGCATGGGGGAAGGCAGAGGCAGGGCGCGCGCACCATGAAGGGCCTCGGAGGACCTCATCTCCCTCACCTAGGAGCTTGGGCTTTGCTTGGTGGTTATTGGGGCCACTGAAGGGAGCTGAGCAGGGGAATGACGTGGCCAGACCAGCCTTGTAGAACCATCATCTGGGAGCATGTGAAGGATGACCAGAGGCCCCAGCTGAAGGTCAGGAGAAGAGTTCTGGCACTTGAGGAATTGCAGAGTGATCCAAAGACGGAGCAGCTGAAGAGAGGCATCAGGTCAGTGCAAGCTTATTTTTAGGACTGGAAAGACTGATGATGGTAGATGTGGGGGGGACAGGGAGACAATCCCCGGGGTCCTGACACCACCGACATGGAACCCAGAGGCAAAGGATGTGGCCACACCTACCACCTGCTTGGGACACCCCGGTGTCTTCCAGCCTCGCAGCCGCAACTCCCCAATTTGGCACCGAAGACCGGCTCTGCGGTCTTCGGACCTGGCGCCACAGAGCAGGGTCCTGCTGGCCGCACCTACCACACCTCCTCACACGCCCTGTGAGCCAGCCTTCACGGGTCCTGCTGCATTTCCCACATCTGTACGCTGGGCCACGTCCCCCCCTCTGCCGGCGGAAATGTAGCCTATCCTTCAAGTCTCGCTCACATGTCAACTCATTCCCTCCCCACCCTCTGGGTTTCTCTCCTGTTCTTTTACTTGGCATGTACCCAGTATTCTCCTTGGAGGATGTCATCTGTCACCGTCTCACACACTAGACTTTTAAGTTCCTTGCCAGTAAGGACATGGCTGGGTTTCTCTCTACAGCCTTTGTGGAGTGCGGACACACTAGGTACTTAGTGAGCCTGGCAATACGCTAAAATGGCAGCAGATAATAAAAAGTCAAAAGTCCAGGTAGCAGAGATAAGGGAGCTCTCTCAAATTCTCATTTCCACACTCGGGATGGGCCACTACTTCTATCCTCCCAACTCTGAATGAACCACAGAGCTTGGAATTTATTGCCTGAAAGACAACTTACCCAGAGGAAAAACAAGAAGCCTGTTCACCAGCAAATAAGCTTTCCAAACACACGTTATGTGGAAGAGGAGTTTGACAAAAGTGGGTGATATAAACCGCATACGTTATTTGCAAATAAGGTAAGGAAATCACTTTCAGGTCCTGTGCAAGAGAGAGGTTATATAAACATGTCGTTCATGATTCCAATGACCCAAACTATTTCAGAGCCCGCTTTGGGCAGCAAGAAAGCCTTGTTTTTGCTGGGATGGGATTTTGTTTTGTTTTTGCCCTTCCCTAGATAGAGGAGACTCAGCTCATTTGGATTAACTGAAGTGAAAAGAAAGCAGTCTCTGCTCTAATTCCACAAGGCTGGGAGAGCCCCTTATAAATTCATTTCTGGTTCTCAAATGCTTGTGAACCTGTTGATTAGAGGAAGGGGATTATCTGCATTTGCTAGGAGAAAAAACAGCACTGTGGTGTTCCTCCTTCACCAACTGGCCAGTGAGAACCCTGTCCCAGCCACATGGGTGTTTTTAAGTCAGAGGGTCATTTGCACGAGTGGGAGAAACTGATTTCAGAGGCCGGAGAAGCTGGTATTCTGGCACCGCATCCTTGGGAGGGGATGGAGGGAAGGAGTCTGGTTGGAGAAACAGACCTCCAGAGGCCTTCCAGAACTCTGACTGAGGGAAGCCAAGTCTGGCGTGTTGGTGTGGCCTAAGCAGTCTTGGTCTGCAAGCACGGAGGGGGCTGAAAACATGGGCGCAGGCTTTGGTGCCATGTCCCCCTAGAGCTTTGATCACCTGGTGACACCCTCCCTTGCACAGTCCCTGGAGGAGGAGGGCTGCAAGGTGCAGGCGGCATTAGAAGTGGGTCTCCAAGTCAGGGTAAGAGCTCTGGTGGGGTAGAAATGGAGTGGCAGGAACAACCACAGCAATCCAAGAGCCCCTGGACGAAGTCAGAAAAGCCATCAGTAGCCCAAGGGTGCTGGAGAAGCTGCAACTGTGACAGGGAAGGAGGCAGTGTCCTACCACCAACCAGTAAAGGTGCCCTGCTCTCTGGGAGGCTGAGGTTTTGTTCGGGAGGCTTTGTTTGGGCAACCAGCAAGCGTTTCCAAGCAGAGAAATGACATGAACAAAGTTGTTCTTTAAGCGGCATTTCTCCAATCGCAGTTTACTGGATAAACCAGGTGGAGGAGCAGTATAGAAAGAAGGCAGTAGATAGGCTCCTGAGCCAGTCTAAGTAAAAAACGTACTTAGAATCTGAAATCAGGAGAGCGAGCTTTTAAAGCTGATGGCACCAAAGTCAGAGAGAGGACCAGACAGCAGAGGGGAAGGTGATCACATTTTTTATTAATTTGGGAAGGGGGAGGACAAAAAAGGAAAAGAAATATTTGATTTCTGCAGGACATCCCAGAGGAAATGTCCAGCACATCACTGGACTTCCAAGCTTGGCACCCCGAAACGTAGACCGGGGTAGAGGTACAGATGTGCACCCAACCTCATAACGGTGATGCTGGAGGTGGAGGTGCAGGGGATGGAGCCCTAGACACCTCCCTTAGGGGCAGGAAAAGAGAAGCAACCACAGAAGCAAATGGAGGCTGAAGACAGTCAGACAGACCAGCATCCTGACAGACAGACTGGCGGGGGGCGGGGGAATGAATGTGGGTTCTGGAGCCAAACTCAAATCCCAGCTCTCCCATCTACTGGCTGGGAGACCTTGGGAAAGTTTGTTAATGTCTCAGTGCCTCGGTTTCTCCATCTGTAAAACTGGCTCTCAGCCCCAAACCCACTCATTTATTACACTTGGTTTTGTGGGGAAAGTGGGACCCTGCAAACCACATACATTTCGGCTTTGCCACCGGGTCCCTGTTAGGCTGTGCCAATGGGGGGCGCTAAAGAGAGCCTCTGAGGTTGGAGGAAGAAGGGACTTGCCCCTTCCCTTCGGCTTCCTGGGGGCTTCCTGTGGGCTTCCTGTTAGCTTGTGGTTCCTGTGAGCATCCTCGCCCCAGCAAGGCTTCTTCATCCTGGTAGCACCAAGTGCCTTCCTGTCCGAGCAGCTGAGTCTGCAGTTTCTCCCAGCACTTGAAGAACCAGCAATGTGGCGTGCCTGCCCCTCCCTCAGAGGCATCAGCACTGGAGGCTGAGACAGCCCCCTCCTCAGTGGCCTGGGGCCCTCCTCCTGCAAACATCCAAGTTTGAATACTTCCAACCTGGTCAGCCATTGGGGTGGTGGCTGCTTCCTGCAGTTGCTACCTCTGGGGTACCTCAGAGCAGGGTTCTCCAAGTGTGGCCCCCCTACCAGCATCTTGAAAACTTGCTAGAAATGCGAAATTGGGGGGCCCTACTCCAGACTTACTGAAATCAGATACGCTGGAGTGGGGCCCAGTCATCTGTGTTTTAATAAGCTCTACAGGTGGGGCACCTGGGTGGCTCAGTCAGTTGAGTGTCCAACTCTTGGTTTGGGCTCAGGTCATGATCTCAGGTTCATGAGATCGAGCCCTGCATCAGGCTCTGCACTCAGCAAGGACTGTGCTTGGGATTCTCTCTCTCCCTCTCCTTTTGCCCCTCCCCACCCCCAATCAATCAATCAATCCATCCTACAGGTGTCTGAGGTACCCTGACGTCTGAGAACAAATGTCGCAGAATTTTCTTTTTACCTTTTCAGTAAACTTGTTAACTTTATATCCCATTAACAATTCTTTATTTAAACTCTCTCTGCACAGATAACTGGTGTGGTCTCTCTGTCCCTTGGCTGGACCTCAGCTCAAACAATAGTAATAACAGTAACTACCTCATAATACTAATACTTATTACCATTACGATAGTAGGTCACAGGAGCCAAAAGCAGAATGAAGAGATGCTATGGCCAATAGAATCAATGAAAGAATACTGGATTAAACTGTTATTACTGACCCTTCAGAGCAGAGTTTTAAAATGTGATTTGGGGGGGTGCTCCCCTAACATACACACATAGCCAGACTCTCTTAGGAAATACTTCCTTCTTAGTCAATTCCTACAAGGAGGTCATGCAAAACCATTCGGCCCCTCAAGCTAGCAGAATGAAGTGCAGAACCCTTCATAGCTGCTCTCAAACAGACTGCCCACATAATCCGATGCAAGTTGGCGGGGGGGCTGGCCCTAACTTTCTGGATGCAGGCACACCAAGAGGGCCTTGAGAAGTCTCATAAAAGCCTGCTGTTCACAGACAGAGAATCAACACAAGTTGTAGGCACAGAGTCTCGGGATGATAAGGATGAGGAAGGGGCCACCCAAATGGACCAGCCCAGACCCCCTCGTGCTGCATGTGAGGCAAAGGGACTCGTCTAAGGTCAAACGGCTGCCCAGCCAACACCAGTACCGAGCTTCCCAACTCCCTCCAACTCCATCGAAGATGAGTGACAGGCTCGGCCAAAGCATTTGATTTCCTAAGTACCATCATTTAACAAGCAGCAAGAAACCAAATTGTAAACGGGGAGGGGGCTACAAGAGCAAGGCCGGGAAGAACTTAGGAGGGAGCGTGACTGTCAGCAGGCAGTTTTCTTTGCCCATCAAAATAACAAATGAAGTCAGGCATTTACTGTAGTGTGGACGACAGAGCAACTGTGAGCCCACGGTGTTTTCAACATCTCGGGAGATGGGCAAGTCACTCCAAGACAATGCATTCTTAATGCGTTCTTAAACAGATTCTGACTCAAACCCTGAGACAGTTGGGCCTCTTCCAAGAAATGTAAGCCACTGTGAGATATCTCTTTCAGTTCTCTTCAGTAGATCTCCTTGGAATTTGCCAGATAAAGAGGCAATTTATCATGTGGCCGAAGGTTGTATGTAATGCATTATCTGCCTTCCGCCAGGATCTGTGCATCTGTGTAAGGCCCCTGGTTGGACTGGACGACTGATTCGCCTCCATCTTGAGGTGCCATAGCAACATGAAATCAACAAGGAGAGAACTGTTAAATGAATAATTTACTGATTTCATAAGAACCTGCCTTGCAATTTATAGTTCTATTATCTTTCCTGCCCGTGTCTTCAGTCCTTTGTATAAAAGCTGCAATCAGGCTGAATAACGTTTGAGAATCTAATAAGCACACGTAACTGTGTACTTCAGCCAACGGGTGTAGATCGGTCCTGGTGGTAGTTATGTCCCTTGGAGGCCAGGTCCTCCCACGGCTGCCTCTTCCTCGCCCCTTCTACAAAGGGGTAAAAATTAGGGAGCAGATGACCTCCAGTAAGCCTTACATTTTCAAATGAAATGTTTTCCTTCCTTGGGACGTCTGGAGCCAATCACGACAGAGCTGAGTGGCATTCAAAAGTATTATGTGGAAGAAATATCACCAGTTACAATCCACCAATTGTCACTTTAAAAATTCCCCAAAGAGACCTAGTTACTAGCAAAGGAGAGAGAAGGAAAAAAATAAAAAATAAAAAAAAGGCAGCAAAGTATAGTTTCAATGACAATCGTGGTATTTTAAAAGCTCTTTCAGTATCATCCATGATAGCATTTTAGTGACGGAAGCGCATCTTGTCACTCAGCCTCAATTTAAAGGATATTTATGAAGAAAACAATACAATGAAAGCAGACCTATTTGCTGACTTCTTTATTTGGGTGTAATAGGTGACAGATTATTTTGGTTCTGTGCTTTTCAGCAGAATGGATGTGCGCTACCTGCTGCCTGCTTCTCTGCAATCCCCTCCAGAAAATCAAAAGGCAACCAATAACTACAGGGAAATGCAGGCTTTAACAGCTTGTCACTGAGACTCAGCCTTCTTTTCATCCAGAATAGCTCCCAGCCACAGGTAGAGCCCTGCTGAAGTGCAGAATTATCATGAACCCAGAGGAAATGGGCTTCTCAGCCCCTAGTGCCCTGAGCGCTTGACCACCCTTCACGATGAGCCCCCAAAATCCTGCACTGCCATCAGGTAGCTCCCCTACCCATGCCACGCCAGCCTGCGTCCCCTAATTGTCACTGCTGCTTAGCAGGGAGTTCCCTAATGTCTCTGGGACACCGAGGGTGAGGGCTTAAGTCACCTCCTTTGCTGACTGTCACCTACTATTACGGAGGCACGGTTCTGTGCCTGGAGCTCAGGCTGGCATGGAAACGGACTCGGATGCGTTACTTCTGTCAACTTCATGACTAGGACAGCTTGGCCCAAAAGGTAGAATGTGGCAGTTCTGAGAACACAGGATTTTTGTGCTCAATCTCTTCCCCTTGTCTATTTATAGCGCACCGTCTTTACAGCGGAGGACTGAAAGCCAGCCAAGCCCAGACAGAGGTAGGCCTGGTAAGTCCCGCTCACGTGATTCAGTCTCAGAATTCTGAATATATGACTCAAGGGCTTAGGGTAAGACAGATACTCTGATGAAGGTGACAAGAAATCTCTCCTCTGGCTTCCAAACTCATGCTGCTGGCTGGAGCCAGAACCTTGGCTAATGCCAATACGGGTCCTGTTCGCTGGCTTCAGAAATACTAAGGAAGCTACAGTCTTTTCCAGTTTCATTTTGTTTCTAGTTTTTACTAGTTACATTGACAGATGCTAATACTGAGGCTTCATCTCTTACCTCTACCAGGCTGATACTCAAAGCAGCCCTTTCCCCTGGAGGCCAGCCCATGCTGAATCGGTAATGTGAAGTGGGAAGATTACTGGCATTTTGCTTATCTGACCTGGTTGGAAATGCTGGCCGGAGCTTGAACACCTTACTTGACTCTATAAGCCTCAGTTTCGCCACGTGTAGAACATAGATTCTCACTCCTCAGTCCTACCAGAGAGGATCAGATGGGTCATGTATGCAAAAGGCCGCTGACCTAGACCTGCCCCGCACCCCTGCCACTCCCCTGTGGGGCCTTTCCCCGTATCCCTCACCCCCACCAAGCACACGGGCTCTCCTACTTGTTTGGAGGACAGCCCTTCACCAGATGGAAGCTCCATGCCCGGCCTGAGGTTTTGTCTGTTTTGTGTAGTGACACGTCCCCAGGGCCTAGGACACTGGCACACGGCACGCATGCCATGACGGTTTGGACGCATGAAATGAACAAATTCGGTGGCAAAGCCACCAAGTAGCTACTCTCTCAAAGGGTGGAACGGTGAGCCCTTGCTTGTTTTCGAAAGAGAAGAAATCTGTATTTCAAGAGGGAACAAAGCAACAAACAGCTTGGCCTCCTGCCCAAGATCAAAATGGACTGGCTCACATCAGAACCCAATACAGGATCCCTGAATTCCTTCGGACTCTGAGAACCACTCTGTGCTTCTCCCAGGGCAGTCTGGGGCCTCCTGGTGGCTTTCCTCTCCATTTCTGGCTCAACAACACGAGAATTCAGAAACCCAGTGACATAAGTGCTGGCCTTGAAGGAACAGAGAGATGTCAGTAGAAACCGATCTATCTCACTTGGTTCTGGGGGCAGATGGTATTAGAACACATGCTTCAGAGGCCAGGGGCCTTTTCTTTCTTGAGAAAAGAAACTAAAATATTTGGAAGTGCATCCTAAAAGCTTCGTGTCCTGTAATTTGAAACAAAACACAAGAATTAAGTAACAAAGACCCTTCCATCAGAGACTGAACTGTGCTTTGTACTGGGAAAATTTCTTGAAGGATGTGAATAGAAGCCAACGGGATACAGAGGATTCTAGAAGCTGGGGCCCACTAGGCATCATCAGTTTTACTTTCTGATTCTGACAGATGGCTCCTTCTCTTCAACACAGGCCAACCTCCCCAGAGCTAAAGAGGGGGCCGTGTGGATGGACCCTTGGCTAGCTTCTGGCCGGCAGCCAACGGGCCCATCATAAACGTGCCTGGCATGGTGCATCCCCTGTTATGGGGCTACAGAGCCAGTAGGGAGATGCCAGGGAAAGCCCCTCTGGGGAATGGGTGCTCACAGGACAAGGCTGGGGGGCGGGGCTGGAGCCCCATGCTCCCCGCACACCAAAGCTCTGCCATGAGCTACGGCCAGCCGCCCTGGTGGAGGAGAAGGCAGGCTGACTGTGGCCAGTGTGCTCCAGGCTGCTGTGGGAGGGCTTCATTAGACGCACTAACCCAGGGCCATCAGTCTGACAGTCTCGCACTTCCCAGCCTTTCAAATGCCTCCCACTTGTAACTGCCACATACTTGTGACCTTTCCACCAGGAATCACCCAGGAGGGACAAGGACGACCAAGTCCCCAACAGCCATGGAGAGAAAGGTTTCTCCAAGAACCCTAGCATCTCTGGGGGGCCGTTCTTTCACCAACCCCACCCTCCAGCCTCCCAGCACACAAAGTCAAGCCTCTTCTTGGGGCTCTCCCAGGTTAAGTCAACATCCTTTGGCTGGGTTTACACCGGGGAGCAAGCAAAGCCACATGCAGAGGCTTCGCAGGAATGCGGGGAGCCCTGCAGGGCTAGGGCCGGGGGGCAGGTGCGGGGCCCGGGAGATGCCTAGGGACTGGTGGTGGCTGACCACGTCTCTGCCTAGTCAAGGCCACCTCCACAGCAACGCAGGGCTCAAAAGGAAACCCGTTTCGGATCAGCGGTGTCAGGCGCTTGGAGCCGCCCGGCTCATTGGCAGTCGGCTTTCCGCAGAACTGCCAAACTCAGAATCCATTAACCAGCAGTTGTGTCAGGAGAAAGCCCAGCTTGTCAACAGAAACTCCTTCCGTGGAGCCCACATGCTGTGTTTACCTCTCCAGAGTTCAAATGAGCAGCTCCCCCCACAACCCTAGAACAAACATGAACACACGCACACACATGCACACGCGCACACACACACACCCCTGAGGCCACAGGAGGCCACGGGAGGCCGACCTCCGCCCCAGAGCATGGGAAGGGCCAGACTGTCTTCTCCCCACCCCACCCTGCCTTTCCAAAGTTTGGCCAGGCGCCACTTGCTGGGGTTCCTCTTCCCGCCCCCCCCCGCCCCCCCCGGAGCAAAGTCCCCACAGCAAAGCTGCTAGCTCAATCAAAACAGCCACAGGATGGCCACATGGGGATGAGGACTTGGGAAAAGAACTTGTGTTTTCAGGTCTTAAAAGGGGAAGAGAGAACAGGTAAGTCTACTGAAGTGTGTGTGGGGGGGGGTCCAGCTTTTCCTTTACTTGGCTCCAGAGCACCCATGTTGCTCCCATGTGATCCCAGAAAAATGCCTTCATCTCTCTGAACCTCAGTTTTCCCACCTGTGAAATGAGAACATTGTCAACTTCTCAAAGCTGCTGTGAGCATTAAATGAGATCGTACAGCTCAGATACGTAGTTCCTCACTGCAACAACGCTGAGGCCCTACGGGATGGGAAGGCCCTAAGGGATGGGAAGGCCGTAAGACGGAAGGGAGCTGGACCTTGGATCACCAGGTGGAAGGAAAGCCAACCACCAACCTCTGCACTGAACTGCTAAGTGAGCAAGAAATAACCTTCCACGTGTTAAGCACCGAAATGTGGGGGTTGCATCATTTCAGCAGCTGGTGTTACCCTAATACAGGTAGCAAGAAGGAGCGCTTCTCGTTTGGGATGTCAACTTAGGTAGGTGACTCGAGATCCTATGCGCTTTGCTCCTACAAAATAGTTGAAGCTTCCACCTACACAAGGGACCCATCCTGCACCCCCCTCCTCAACCTGCTGCTGGGCTCAGAGAAAGATGCCAGAAGGTCCTGGATGCTTGGGATGCATTGTGGATGTACAGGAGGGGAGCCTCATCTCCCCCACAGCTTCTGCTCAGGGTCCCCAGGAAACATCTAAGGCCATTAACCAGGGGAGCTGCTGATGCAAATCAACCTGGAGAGCCCTATATGTTGTGAGTGGCAGGCACTAACCATTTGCATGACAAACCTCCTACAAGATGCTGGCTAAACTGCCCTTTTGTGCCAATTAAAGATTCTCCAGAACACAAAGATTACACACCATTCTCTAGCGCTGACAACAATAAAACAATTTTAAAGGCTATTCCGATCTTCAGTTCACAGCTGACACTGTCGGGAGGGGAGAGCGGCTGGGGCTTTGTTCTTTGCTGTTGTTGCGTCTTCAGACTTCACCAAGGATATTTGGGGGAGGAGTGGAGACTGGCAAACAGGAGGAGTTTGAAACACATTCTTGGAGTTTTTAAAGACAAAAAATGAACAACCTGATGTTCTTTCCTTGTGGGTGTGTGTACACAACCTTGTACGGGCAAGCGCATGCACACACACTCTCTTTCTCACCAGCGCCTCTCAGGGGGTCCTCAGAAATGACTCCCAAGGAATCCTGGTTTCTCCAGGGGTTTGACAGACCTGAGATATGAGGTTAGAGGTGGCACTAGTTGCTATTTTTGGCACCAATTAATTGAAACTACAAGGGCAAAGGCCCAGGAGGTATCCCTCATGTGTTTGTTTTAAAGGCAAATTTCCAAAACAGTGAGAGATTAAAAAAAAAAGTCTTCGGGTTTTCAGAAATAAGAAATGCATTCAGGTCCTCAGATAAAGCAAGAGGGGGAGTTTAAGTGACAGTCTCTTGCCTATCAGGTCCTGACGAGGGATGACCGGGAGCGCCCGCAACGTCACGTGTGTTTTATTCTTTCCGCTCCTGTATGTGTGCACCATCTGCCCATATCTGAGAACTGGAAATCAGCATCTGCTACCCAACAACCCTTTGAGTGTCCCACTCAACGGGACCCTCTGTGAGGACAAGACTGTCTCCTAGTCTTTCTGATAAATCCTTTAGCTCCTGGGCACAGTCAGCAGCTCCTGCCTCTGGTTGCCCTAATACCTCAGTGCCTTGCACACAGCAGATGCTCACTGAGCAGTGACTGTGTATTTGCTGAAGACGTATAGGCAAATCTAGATCAGGTACCTCACGTGTCCACCGGTCACCTTAGATTCAAAAGGACAGAGAGCCGTATTCCCCCCCCACCCCCTCCACACACAAGAGCAGCAGGGCACAGTGCAGGCAATGAGTAGAAGAAAGAACATAGTTTCCAAATAATGGTTTTCAACCAGAGGTAATTTCGCTGCCCAGGGGACTTTGCAAGATCGGGAAACATTTTTATTGTCAGGAAGAAGTTGGGCATGCTCCCGGGATCTAGTAGGTAGAGGCCAGAGATACCAATAAATATCAATGCACGGGACAGTCCCCACGACAAAGAATCATCTGGCCCAGAATGTCTGAGGGACTGAGATGGAGAAACCCTGGCTTAGAAGAGCCGGACCTGGGGCGCCTGGGCGGCTCAGTCGTTTAGGCATCTGCTTTCGACTTGGGTCATGATCCCAGGGTCCTAGGATCGAGCCCTGCATGGGGCTCCCTGCTTGGGGCTCCCTGCTGGGTGGGGAGCCTGCTTCTCCCTCTCCCCTGCTTGTGCTCTCTCTCTTGCTATCTCAAATAAATAAAGATCTTAAAAAAAAAAGGAGAAGAAGAAGAAGAAGAAGAGCCTGACCTGCCTGAGTCGAACAGCTCTGTCATGGATAAGCTCGGCCACTTTGGGCAGGATATCTGACCACACAGAGACTTGGCTTTCCGATATGTCCAATGGGGACAGTCACAACTACTCTGCAGAAGGATTAAGATGCCAAATGAATGAACGTGTCTAACACAAATACGCTGACTGCTGTTGTTACCAGGACACGTCTCGAGCCATGGGGACACACCACTGTGGGCCCATTTTTCAGGGACAGGAGGGGAAAGAGCGTTGCACTGATGGTACCCATCAGCAAATACCCCCAACTTTGCGTGAGAGTCCCTGTGTCTCATCATCTGCCTCCGTCCTGAACTCTGTCCCCTGAAGCAAATTCCCTCATGAGAGAAACATCTTCCCCATAAGGAAGAAGAGGAAGGAGGAAAAAACAAAACCAAAAAAACAGCCAAATGGTAATAAGTCTGGGGCAGCTCCCTTCAGCTGGTTGTGATTAAAAGTGCATTTCCATTCTGTCTGCCGGGGCTAAACAGAAGGCTTCAGACCTTCTGAGGAATGTGAGCTCCCAGCAACACCGCCCCCAACAAAGAGCTGCTTCCAGAAGGCCAGGGAAAGGTGCTGCCTAGGCATGGGAGGTGGGAGCCAGAGTCCAGGAGCACCCAGCCTCCCTCCAGTCTCAGGCAGCCCCTTCCTCCCATATGGCAATGAGGACAGGAAGGTTCTGGAAGGGAGGCCAGTGCATAGCTTCTGCCCATACTCTCCCCACAAAAACAATTAAGGAGCTCAGGCCGTGGCTGCCAAGTTCCTCCATCTAGTTTGGTAGATATTTTAATAGAGGAGGAGAATTCCCAGAGGCCCCCCCCACCAACGGAAATGCCCCATGTCAGGGAGCGTTTGTTTTCATTTCCTTGAGCCGTCAATGAATTCTACTCATGGCAACGGCTGGGGGCTGGATCTGATCCACACAGAAGCTAACCAGAAGCATTTGTTCCCTGAAATAAATCTCTCTTTGGGGAATGAGTTATATATACATCCGTGTGGGGGGGACCTACACACACATACTCACACACGCACATATATTATGCCTTACAGCAAAATACACGGGGTGAATCCCCAGACAGGCAGCCTGAGCCTCTGAGAAGAGAAGGCGATGTGCTGGTTAGCTTCAAAGGACATTTAGACAAAAGTAGCTTGGTGGAAAAACTCAATGCTGTGCAGTGCCTTGTGAGCGGGAAAAGGGGTTGCGCATGCAGAGTCCTGTAAGATACAAGGCGGCACCCTTTAACAGGACAAATAATGACCAGAACCATGGCCACGTGGTGATGTGCCCTATACCAAGAACTATGCTACATACTCACATTTTTTCACTCATTTCAACCTCACAACAACCCAAAGGAGAGTAAATATCCCTGTTATTGCTGTGATTATTTCCATTTTACAGATGAGCAAAAATAAGGCTTAGAAAATCAAGGGACTTGCTCAAGGTCGTAAGACCTGAAAGCAGGTGGCAGAGGTAAGATGCGGACGTGGCTGGTTCCAAATCCAGGTCCCAAACTCTGAGACACAGGGATCCCCTTCCCATCACCTTCAGAAAAGGTCGGAAGCTCTCCTCCTCCCCACCGCCTACTGCACACGTCCAGGCCACAGTCACCACGTCCTCACCCAGGGAACCTGCAGGGCCTCTCCGCGGCTCGGCTATTCGAGAAAGCAAGCAACCACATTTGCTGTGCTCTTCCGACCACTCCCCAAGGAGTGGCCTCCCAGGAAAAAAGCAGGTGCTCTTGCCAACCTGTGTGAACACACCCTTACTATGGACACTCGTGGGTGTGTTTTAAAGACTTCTGCGAGAGAATAATCCCCACCGAATTCCTCTTCTGTGGCATTCTACCACTTCAGCTCTCAAGCTGAAGTAAAGCAAAGCCCCTCAGTGGCAGGAACGAGGAGGAACTCTGTGGCCCTGCTGTGAGGGTCTTCTGCACCCTGCGCTGCCTCTCTCCAGGCTCACGACCGCCTTCTGTCTGAGAGGGCAGACCCACCCAAACTGAGAGAAGCTGCATGTCGCCTCTTCTGTTCCCTTCCCTCAGCTTCTCAAGATCTGCAGGACAAGCTCCTGGGGGTAGGGGCGAGGCATTTTGTGGCTCAGACGTTTCCCTTCCTCTCTCCTGTCCTGCCCTGCCCTGTCCTTGGGATGCTGATGGGTTACCTGGATGCCCATGCTCTTGGGTACGAGGGGACCTTGAAACTTTCTGCAGAGTCAAAGGCTGAGAGGGTATCTGCCCATCTGGACCAGATAAGCAAGAACGCTCAACTGCAAATGCAGGCGTGGTGGGGGTGGGGGTAGGGATGCGGCCAGAGCTACACCCCCTCCTTCAGTTGCATGCCTCAAGCTACTCCCTGGCTCAATGTCTTCATCTGGAAAAAACAAGAATACCATCCTGACCTAGCTCATAGGATCAGGGGACAGAGCAATGTGCTCTCTTTGGCATTTATGACAAACACATCTCCTGTGAGTATAGCGCTTCCAAACACAAGGTGCTCCTGTGAGTATAGCGCTTCCAAACACAAGGTGCTCCAGGAAGAACTCTGATGGGCCAGCATCAGCTTGCCTCGAGAATCCCAGACTGAGCTAACGGTCAGCGTGGAGGTTACAGGGCCACAGAGACCAGGCAGGGGGCACAGATGAGAAAGCAGGATGGTAGGGGTGTGGGGTGACCTGCTCCAAGGGGCAGCCATCACCCAGAGGGTCAACTGTGTGCGAACACAGCCCACACCTCCCCAGCCCCGCCAACCCCAAGCAGCGGCGCCACTAGAGCAGAAGCCCCTCAAAGAATGACAACAGCCATCATTCCCGTGGCAGCCACACCGGGCACCTCACGTGGATGGTGGTAATGCATGTCATCATCATTAACAGCTCTATGGACCCGGTACTTTCATCAGCCCCATTCTGCAGATAAGGGAACTGAGGTACAGCCAGTCTGAAGTAACTTGCCCAAGCACAGCAGTGGGGCCTAGTCTTGAACCCAGGCAGTCTGGCTCCCGTGTCTGCCATGCGCCTTCCATGCTGCTCAGCTGCCTTGCCCCCACGGGAGCTCCTGGCGGCCGGGCACACTGCTATCCCGGTCCTGGCTGAGGCCGGCAGGGCTGACCCCGCTGTGGCGCACCGCGTGGGCACGTGTGACACACAGTTAGGCAGTCTCTCAGCCTGCCCACCCCCCAAGGCAGGTTTGGGGCCTCATTCATTCATTCTTACAAATATTCACTGAGAAGTTGCCACCTGCCAAGAGCCGGGCCTGGCACTGGGACACAAAGGAGACAGTGGGTGCCCTCAAGGAGCTTGCACTCTACTGAAGACAGACCAAGGGTTAGTATACAGAGTGGTGTCGGGTAGAGGAGAGGAAACACAGGGCAACACAGGACAGCACCAGCCTGGGGGTGAAGGAAGGCTTCCTGGAGGAGGCAGCATCTGAGCTGGGTCCCAGAGGATGAAAAGGCAGGAGGCCAGAGGAAAGGGGGAGGTGGGAAGAATGGCAAGCATGTTCTGGGCAAAGGGCACGATGCAGCACATGAAGTCAGGGAACTGCAAGGAGGTCGGTGTTGGAGGGGCAGAGGTCTAGGTGGGCCCTGCAGGACAGAAGCTCATGGGCCATGCGGGCTGTCTGGATTTTATCCCAGGACCACAAGCATCGGGACACAAAATTAGATGTGCACTTCAGGAAGATCCTCAAGGGGCACCCACCCCCCGGTTGCTCAGTCGGTGGAGCATCCAACTTGGTTTTGGCTCAGGTTGTGATCTCAGAGTCATGATCTCAAGATCATGAGGTCGAACCCTGTGTCAGGCTCCCCACTCAGCGGGCAGTCTACTTAAAGATTCTCTCCCTCTGCTCCTCCCCTGCTCGCTCTCAATCTCTCTGTCTCTAAAATAAATAAATCTTTAAAGAAAGAGAGAGAGATCCTTAAGCAGAACCGTCTGGAAGACGGGACAGGTTGGGATAAGAAGACTGGAACTGTACTGGGTCCCACTGGTTGAAAGAAAACTTTGAGCTCTTGCCCCCTCTTCTCTTCCCGAGGCCCCAACCTCCCAGCTCCGGACCCAGGAGGGTCACAAGCCAGGGCCTGAAGACTAATACAACTCTGGAGCTAAAGAGGTGACCCTGGGCAGGAACTGAAATCCCCTGCAAGCCTGACCCCTTTCCTTAGCTCTGACCACGGTCACGCACTCCCCACCAGACCCTGCTCAGGGAGACCATTGACTGGGCACCCTCGTCATCTGTGTCTAAATGTAATGAAAAAAATTGACTGTTTGCTTGGTGCAACAGGGCATGACACTGTTTACACAGAAATAATAGCCCAACTGTGATGGATTCTAAATCTCCATTACAGTGAAAGATTTGAAGGAGTAAAGCAGTTAGAAAAATAATTGGTTTTCTTGTTTAGTTTAAAAATCCTTTATGCTTACAGATCATGGACTTCGCCCCCTCCCTTCCTGGGGGCTTTAAAATAGAAAAGAACAAGAGCGAGGAGGGTGAGGCAGAAAAGTTCAGAACTTCTGTGTTTCTGGAAGGCTCTGCGGAGCCCACAAGGTCAGGGCTGCTCTGGATCTCGGGGCACAAAGGCGCTCCGATTAGAGCCGGCCCCAGGCTCCGGCAGCTGTTACCACCCTCAGAGCCGCCTCCCGCTACGGCAAAAAGAGACTCAAGCTGATGTGAGCAGCCTGTCCAGAGTCCAGCCCCAGCAGGACAGGCAAATGGACCCCTGGGGGAAGCGCTGAGGGCTTTTGCTTTCAAGGGAGGAGAAGCGGTCAGAGGCTCATTTAAGAGAACAAAAGACTGTGACCTCAAGACGGGAGAGGTAGGGCTAAGGAGTCCTCCTGGGCCACCTTCTGGTATCTTCCCAAGGCTCTGGAGCTTCTGCTGTCTACAGGAGCAGCGACAGAGCCGGGGATGATGCCCAGATGAGGCGTGAGAGGCCATGTTGTGAGCACTCACTGGGCCAAATGGATCGTGTGTGTGTCCCCCCACCCCCCGGCCCAGCACCTAAGGTCATCGCAAGGCACTGGGTTAAGCTGTGTGCCTGAACAGGACACGAGGGGCTGACTGTCAGCACCATCCCCTGCATGGCCCAGGATTCCTCCCGTCTTTTTCTTGGGAGGTGGTAGTCCCCCTCCATAACAGCAATACATACGCCACGTATCACGTGGTGCAGGTGCCAAGGGCCAAGCCTGGCTTGTTCCAGCACTCTTTGTGCATCTCCTCACAACGCTCTTGGGGAGAGACAATTTCCCCCACTGTACAAGAGAGGAAACTGAGGCTCCAAGAGGTTACCTAACTCACCTCAGGTGGCACCAGGGACTCACACCCCGCTCCATCTGCTTCTGGACGCTGAGCTCCCGCCCACTACGACTTATACCCCTGGGCTTGAAGCAACTGCTTTGGATAACAGGTCACAGTGCTAAGGATGTGATGTTTGCTAGCTGGACCTAGAGAGGACACGTCTGGCTCTTTGGCAGGAGGTTGCCAGATACCCCAACCATGAGCCAGAGAGTGTCAGTGTGCAGGTCCTGCAGGAAAGGGGTAATGCCTGACAGGGTGGGTGGAGTGTGCGTACAACGCCACCCTCTTAAAGGGAAAGAAACTATGAGAATGGCCTTGGAGGGTCAGCAGTAGTGGCATTCATGAGTCCTGTAGGAAGACAGCACACTGTATGGATTCCCAGGCACCAGTGTTCTAGATCACTTCTCCCCAGCTTCTAGACACATGCCTGAGGAATGTCCTCCGGTTGAGCACAGCACGAGTGAACAAATACTAATGGGGAAACCAGGTACCTACTGTCCCTCTATCCTTCCTTCCATCTGTCCATCATCTACCCTTCAGCTGTCCTTCCCTTCATCCATCCATCTACCCATTCATCCTTCACCTGTCCTTCTGTTCATGCATCTTTCCTTCCGTCTGTCCATCTATCTACCCTCTATCTGTCCTTCCATCCATCCATGCATCTGTCCTTCCTTCCCTTCACCCATCCATCTACCCATCCGCCCTTCACCTGTCCTTCTGTTCATGCATCTGTCCTTCCTTCTGTCTGTCCATCTATCTACCTTCTATCTGTCCTTCCATCCATCCATGCATCTGTTCTTCCTTCCCTTCACCCATCCATCTACCCATCCACCCTTCATTCCATCCATCCTTGTTTTCTTTCCTTCCCTTCATCTATTGTCTCCTTCCTTCCTTTCTCCCTCCCTGTCTCCCTTCCATCTAGCCATCCATCGCTCCCTCCGATATGGATTATCAAGAGGTACAATATAATCTCCCAGGCACAAAAATCCCCACCTGGCCAGCCAGACTCTTGGCTTCAGGACTTCTGGGAGCCCCAGAAATGCATACCCACTTGAGAGTTCTTCCAGGAGGGGCACTGTGTGTCTTCGGGGGGAGGCAGGGGGTGTGGGCTAGGCGGATTTCAAGTTTTTCCAACTTGTGCACCCTCACCCCAGTCCAAGTTTCTGGCTAGCCAGAGAAGTGACCCCCTCTCTGCCTTCTCAAAGTGAACAGGGAGGAACTGAAGATCCAGTCCTGGAAGATTATGTTTCTGGAAGAAGATGTGCAGCGACTCACTCCCTTCTGCTCACAAGGTGAGGGACCCCTTTGAAAAGAGTTAAATAGGATGAAAAAAATCACAGCAGCCAAGATTCACTCTGTCCCTCTGCTTAAACTAAAGAGCAGAGGGCATAGAACTCAGATGAACGAAACAGACCTTAGTTTGGTCTGACTTGAGACCAGTATCTCAGATATGATTTTCATTTGAAAGTTGGACCTAAATGTTGCCTACAGCTACCTGAAAAAAAAAAAAAAAAGAAATTCAATAAAGAAAAGAGGAGATGAGCGGACAGTGAGAAAAATGCAGACACTTATGAGTTCAAGACCCTGTGGGACACTCCTGAATATTTTAAATATCTTGGGGAAAAAAAAATGAAAACAGTTTCTCCCAACTTTAACCAGAGAAGGGAGTCTCTTTCTAGTCTGCAAATCCTTTGAGGCAATTCTTTAAATTATTTACTAGCTTTTTGATTATATTTTACGGTGGGGTGGGTGGCAGGGGAGGAAGAGAGGAAAAAGAGAGCCAGGCAAGGAGTAAGTGGGAGAAAGCTGCTGCTGACATTTTCAATATCTGTCTGGAATATTTTAAAAGCTGCAGGTCTGTTTGAAATCGCACAGTCTCCGGCAACAATGGATTGCTGCCTCCCGTACTTCTTTAGGTCATATTTGCATACAAAAGACCAGCTGCTGAGCAGCTATTATGCTGTGAAGCCACAGTGGGCCTGGGAGAGGCGAGGTTACCAGCAAGTGTAAAGAACCCACAGAGACCCCATTAATTTTTCAGGAATTCTCAGGCCCTGGCCTTTGAAAGGCCAGTGGGAGAAATTCCGATCAGAAGTCTCCCCATGGTCTGCTGCCTGTAAATGTTGGGTCCAAATTGAAAAAATGAAGAGTGGCAAGGCTTCTCCCCAGAATTATGGGACACGCCCCTTCTTGGCGGCCGTGGGGAGCGCTGTGCGCGGAGCTGGGGAGAGGCCGCCGTGCGCGCGCGCACCCAAGCCTCCCTCCGAGGTCCAATTTCAGGAAATTTATTCCAGTTGTAAGCCATTAGGTGCCAATTTTTCAAATCAGCCTTATGATTCCAAAGCGTGTGCCACTTAAGAGACCTTCCACAGGACTCAGCTGAACAAACGCTCCCTAAAAGCATCCCAATAAAGCCTCCTGTTCTTCTAAAGTCTCAGGTTTTAAAAGAAATCGATGCGTACCCCCACAAAGGTAGAGAGAAGAGAAGGAGAGGGGGAAAGCAAAGTCTAGAACTCCAGAAAGGATGGCCAATGGGGCTAAGAGCTTGGCACAGCCCTACCTCCACCTCCTCCAAGACACTCCTTGTGTCCTAGACTGGTGGCCCCTGTAAAAGGGGACAGACATTACCCCTGCTTTGGACAAGTTTTAAATTATGCATGGAGAGCTCTTCGTCCAACAGGCGGGCATACAGCAGACCCTCCGGAGACACACTGGCTCCTTTCTCCCCTCCGTCGCCCTCTGCCCCACCCTGGGATCCCTACGTCCAGTAGTTGCTGGGATCCAGAGGACTCATTCCTTGGGGAAAAAAATCAAAGCAGCTTCAGAAGAAATGGGGACAGGGATCCACCTCGTGTTCCCTGCTTAGTAACAGGAGCCCAGGACTGCCACTGACCGGGGTGTCCACACAGCGGCTCAGGGCTGGCTCCAGTCTAAGCAAAATACCTCCTCCACGCTTCAATTTAGGTTTCCAGGACAAGTCACCGAATTGTGTTAAACAGAAATATGACAGTAACGAAAAGGATAATCATAATGTCACATGCCTAAAACTATTCTAGGTGGTTCCATCAAAAACATATGTTTTTTCCCCATCTATGAAAAACATGCCCATAGTCAAGATGGGGGTATTCCCCAGGGAAGGTGTAAGATGGATATTGTCAGCAGGGAGCAAAGACACCTCACCATCTAATGGGGAGTCTGCGACACACACTTTCCCACACAGTCCCTCATGCCAAGTGGGCACTGTTCACGGGGCTCTGTCCTATCTGGCAAGAGGGACCATTTCCACCCGAGGACTCTCATCAAGGTCAGGTGTCTCCTGCCAAGCTGAAGTAGGAGGCTCTGCAGCCTGCCCGCTGGACCAATCTGAGGAAAAGACAGAAGGGTGGGAAGCCTACCAGCATCACTCAGGGCTCCGAAGAGTGCACCAAGGGGCACCAGGGTGGGAGGGCGGCCCACCTGCCCTCATGGCCTCCTTCCAGCTCCCTCCTCAGAGAAATGGATTTAGCCAGGTTCTACGCCTCTCTGACTAAAGGCTTGAGATCTGACCACTCCTGGGAAGATGGCCTGTTTCTCACTTCGGCTTCTACTCCTAAGACAACTCTGCTTTGCTACCTCAAGGTCACTTCTTCCCTCCCCTCCTCACTCAACTCCCCACCCTAGTCCCAAAAATATCAACCGAAGAGTTACCATCATTTCAAATCCGGAAAATATTTACTGAACACTGCGTGTCTGTTACACTGAACCAAACTAAACATGCCCGGGGGGGCAAGGTGGCAACACCCTGGGGGTGACAAAGATTGAAGATGTTCAGGACAGAACCCATTCTGTAGGTACTATTCCATTCTAAGAATCAGGCGGGTTTCCAAAAAATGACGAAGAAAAACAGGCAACCTGTTTGGATAATAAGGCTGATGAGTGAACAGAACCGACACTGAAGGGTGGGTCAAGTCTGACCAGATGGGTGGGGGCGGGCACTGCAGACTGAGCACATCAGACATGTCCCAACATCCCAAAGCAGGGGGGGACGAGAAGGGAGAAGTAGTTGGACTGGCCGGGGAGTAAGAGAATACACTGGAAATCCCGTGGAGGTCGTGTTTGTGGAGAGGCACAGAGGATCTGCAAGGTAAGGAGAGCAAACCGGCCCCTGGAGGCTGGTGGGTGACGAGGCTCTCCACGAGAGGCAGCCTCAGTGGGAACGAAGAGACCTGGACTGGGGGGAGGGAGATCTCACAGACAGGACCCGGAGACCTTTCTCAAAACCTTGAGAATCCTCTAGGTTTTACTCATGTTGGAAATTCCCCAAGACCCAATTTTTCTGAGTCATTTCAAAACTATTGGTGCTCCTCTGACAAAGGCCCTCCCCACTACACTGCACCTGCCACCCGCACCCCTACATACACAATATGGGGGGCGGGGGGGGCTGACACTCCACAGATTAAACAATCCATCCTGGGGAACTGAGTGGGGCCAGGGTCCCAGCAAAAGGGAGAGAGCAGGTGGAACTAGGTGTCTGCCCAGGCCTGGGGTCCACCAACATGCAAGTAGGCCAAGGGGTGCTCACTGCTCAGAAACCACAGCTCCTCCACCCGAGACCCGTGCTGGGAGGGACCCGATGGCACCCACTGAGAGGCAGGCAGAGAACAATCCGAGGGGGCGTCACTGGCTACCTCTGGCCTCCGCAATCCACATGGGTACAACACAGGACATGTGAGTGTGCTGGTGGGTGTGACACTGGATGGAACAGGGTAAGACTGTGACATCCCTGCCATTAACAAGGAAGGAAGGAACTCCAGCTACCCAGAGGCCACTGCTCCATTACAGACTTAATGGCCCATAATGCTTTGGGGGCCCACATGCCCCTCTTGTTGAATTTCAACACCGTTTGCTCTGCATTTTGCCTAAATTGACTGCCTTGGAGGAGGAAATGGTTTACATGATAAGGCTCGTTCAGGGGATGTCCTTGCCTTGTGCTGGAATATTTTTTTTTTTGATCAACAGAAGGAAATTCTCTCTCTCAAAGGCAGGCTCACGGTGTCTGCCTTTTTTTCCTGCCCCCCACCCACATAACACCCTGCTTGGAACTGAACCCTGGATGGGAGACTTCTTCAACCTCCTGGAAGAAAAAAAAGTCTCAGAATGTCAGGGGAAGCCAGCGACTGCGGGCTGAGATGTTCTGGGCTCATGTGGGCATAGCACCCACCATGGCAGGCAGCAGGGGAGGAAGTCCTGGTGGGGGCAGGCATAGTGGAGGGCATCCATCATTGCTGACGGATGTTTGTGGCCTTAATAATAAGGTGAATCATGAGGGGCTGAGGCAGGGGAGGTGGCAATGCGGAGACGCAGAGCGAAAGCGAAAGAACAAGGGAGTGGAGAGATCAAGAGAACCAGAGGGTGTTGGGGCAAAAAGAAAAAGCGTATGAGAGGGGAGAGGGAAAGAACGCGTTGCAGGTTGAATCATGTCCCCCTAAACCCCTAAAGCGGGCACGTTGAAGTCCTAACCCCAGCATGTCAGAATGTGACCTTATTTGGAAGCAGGGTCCTTGCAGATGTGATAGTGGAGATGAAGTCACACTGGAGTAGGGTGGGCACCTAATCCAATACAACAAGCGTCTTTATAAAAAGGGGAAATCTGGACGCAGACTGGCATGGACGCAGAACGCCTTGAGCACGAAGGCAGGTAGCAGGGTGATGTGCCCACAAGCCGAGGAATGTGAAGCATTGCCTGCAGACTACCGGAACCGCCAGCCTCCTTCATGCCTGCAGGAGGGAGCAAGCCCGCCAGCATCTCAACCTTGGACCTCCAAAACTCTAAGGCAGTATGTGTCTGTGGTTGAAGGCACTCAGTTTGAGCACTCAGTAGGAGCTGCTGCAGCTCCTAGGAAACCAGTAGCTAGGGAAAGGAGAGAAGGAAAAGAGAACATCTGTGCAGCACTACCACCCCCTTAAAATCAGGCGGGACTGTGTGTGGGGCTCAGGCTGTGCCCTGCTGTTCGCAGGGGGCCAAGAGGGGGAGGGTCCCATGCCCTCTGAGCCCTCCAAGTGCGGCAGCCCCTCTGCTTGGCCTCGGCTGGAGCTACCTCTTAGGAGGATTAATTTTTAATAAATCAGCACTCCTGTCTTTCTGTACTTATTAAAATTTAAGACAATGAGTCATGGAACCTGCAAGGCTTGGGTTGACTAATTACCATGGAACAGCTGCCTGGGATGACCGTGTGGCCCTCGGGGAGCCGGCGGGATGCTGTCGTGTGTGGCACGGAGAGCAGGATGGGGGACGGCTCAGTGGCTGTGGGATCTGTGCCCTGCCCTCCGCGGCCGGGTCAAGGGCAGGGCTATCGGCGGGCCCTGTGGGCACGTGCTCAGCCATCTCAAGAGTTATCACCAATCCCAACGTGTCACAGGAGACAGGGCACGGAGATGAGGGGAGGCTTCAGCCCTGTCCCTGGCCCACAAGCTGTGCGAATCTAACTTTGCACTCAAGTGCTCAAAAAGAGGGTACAGCCTCTGCAGACAGCCTCAGCACTGAGCCCTGGCAGAAAGCATGGTGCCAAAGATACACAGCTTCCCGCCTCACCTCTGTCATTCAGCCAAGCACATGCCCTGCACTGGCCAGAGGCTGTCGCCCTCCCTGGAGCATGCCCTGCCGACCCCACCCTCAGCCCCAAATGCCCTTCTCTCAAGGCTTCAAACCTCCTCCCCACCCCCTTCCTCAGCTTCCCTTCCCTCCTGGATGAAGGACAAGTTTCAGCCTCCAATAGCATCCCTGCGATCTGGTCCGGCCCCTCGGGCCCCAATGCCACCCGTGCTTAGCTCCCTTCTGTGGGTAATGCAGGCTCTCGGCATTAGCAAACTGCAGCTGGTTCTCCAAACTCCTACGCGGTGTGACCCCTCAAGGCCCTTGCAGGAGCAGCTCCTTCCACCTGGAGTCCTCGCCAGCCCCCCTCTACCTGGGGAACCTGATTTGTCCTTCCAACCCCTGCGGCTCAGGCCTCATGCCTTGCAGTGCTCCCTCTGGATGAACCCTTGGTCCCATGCCTGATGTGGCTGCCCCCCCCCCCCACGGTTTCATCATGGCACACTTCACACTATGGTTTACCTACTTGTTCTGCACGACTCTAGCTTACCAGACGTCCCCAGGGGTATGGACTGTGTCTCCCATCTCTAGTACCTAGCATATGTCTGACCCCTGTCCACAACTCCAGACCTGCTGGGATACATGAATAAACTCTCTCTCTTTCTCTCTCTCATGCACGCGCAAAAGCATTTACTAAAAACCACTCTTATCCACCAGTCTTGGGGTTCCAGCCTAACAAGCCGGGAATGCAGGAGATTCACGAACTTGGAGCCAAGGGTCCAAGGTTCAGGGCCTCACGTCATTCTGACGCCAGAGAAGCAGAAGCCACAGGAGATGATTCAAATCTCTCCCTTCCTGTCACTGGGCCATTTGATGCCCTTTTCTGGAAAAGTCTGACCGCGGGCAAACGCCCTGCCCTGTGCCCCCATGTCCTGCCTTGCTTCTCTCCCTTCACCCCGTCCCTACTCCTGCCCCCCCCTTGAATAAAGCAGGGAGCATCTCACAAGAAAGTTGACAAAGACCAAGTTCAACACAAAGGCAGTACTTAAAAAATGTCACAGGGATGTTTGTGAGAAACGGTTAGCCTAAGTCCCCAAACACGGTAAACGGTTTAACTTCTGTGCCCCATCAATACTCTGAAACTCAACTTGTACTCATTACTTGTTAAACGGGAAGACAAATGTTAAACGGCGTGGGCCAGTCTCGGCTGAGCTTCTATGCGGCTCCTACAAAGAGGCAGCTATTCCTCACAGCGAAGCAGCTGAACAGCCAGTACCGCGGCTGGGCTGGAGTTATTTGGTGCCAATTAGGAGCTGCCATAGCTACCCAGAGCAAACAACCCAACACACTTGCCAGGTGCCCGGCAACCGCAAAGCAGACGTGGGCAAGGGAATTCTCAAATTATCCTCCCGTGGCCTGCAAGGGCGCCCTCCCCACACACCAGGCCTGCTTCAAGACATGGGATTAGGAATAATTAAGGGCTCAATTATTTTCTGAGGATCCACAGTGGTCTGCCCGAGTAATGGGCTGGGCAGCCAGGCTTCTCACTGATCACTCAGGGGCAAGGAACATGGAGAGTATCAGGGCTGGAGTGGGGTTCCCCATCCACTTATACAGGGGCTCCCAGAGTCCTTGTATTTCGAGAGATGGTATTTACAGTGAAGCTTGCCCACCTCTAAGAGTCAACCAGAAATTGCACAGACTCAAAGTGTCAAAAGGCATGATAACAGTACAGTAGTTGATCTGCAACTCTGATGGCCATTGAGAGATTATATGTGCATGTGTATTATATTTGTATATGCTTATACTTATTATACTTACAAATTATAACAGCATTATATGTAACATTATGTATTATAAATCACAGTCATTACATAAAAAATACATATATATTACATATTATAAAAGTATATGTTTACATGCACATGCATATATACACATAAATGTGTATGTATACAGAAAATATATTAAGTTGATACATATTTACTTAAATATCCTTTTTTCAATTTGGTTGATCCTTAAACAATGTGGGGGGTAGGGGCACCAATCCCCTGCACAGTCAAAAATCTGAGTGTAACTTTTCACTCCCTAAATACTTAATGACTAATAGCCTACTGTTGACCAGAAGCCTTGCCAATAACATAAACAGTCAATTAACACATGTTTTATATGTTATATATATCATATACTGCACTCTCACAATAAAGTAAGCTGGATAAAATAAAATACTAAGAAAATCCCAAGGAAGCAAAAATATATTTATAATACTATACTGTATTTATGGGAAAAAGTCTGCATATAAGTAGATCCGTGTTGAACTGTGTTATTCCCAAGGCCAACTGTATATGTAATATATCTGATATAGCTACATCTGTGTCAACTTGATATATAAATTTATACCTGACTTAAATTAAAGTCAAAATTGATCTTACTTTCCAATACTAACTGACTGAGTCAACAGGAGAAAAAAATTTTGAAAAGAAGTGAAGATGTTCGAGAACACTCTAGTAAGTCCTATCATTTCACAGCCTTAAAGGAGGAAGTGACTTTAGAAAGTTTCTCAAGGAATGCTCCAAGAGACATTAGTCCCATGAGATTCTCTTTAAAATAAGTTCAGTGGCCAAATAAGTTCAGGAAATACTATCTACCTTAATCTGATCTTAGAAAATGAGAACACTGGTTAGCAAAGTAAAGGCACTGAGAAGTTCTGTGCGCACGCGCGCCCACGCGCGCGCGTGTGTGAATGTTTATTCAGCAGTTGCTAAATTTATTTGTAAATACATTTATTTGGCCACAGAATCCTTGTGTCTCCTAACATTTCACAATGCCTTGAGGAAAATGTCCAGGCTTCCACCTAGAGTACAATTCTGCCCAGAGAAGTGGTGAACTTGGCAGGGGTGGTCAGTCTGACTACACATTAAAACTTTAGGCCTTGGAACATGACACTGCCAAACCTCTCATTCCCCTCCCCTCCCAATAGCCAGGAACTTTCCAAACAAGATGCCAATAAAAACACAGGGCCCAGGGTGCATGGAGATTGGGTAGAGAAATACCATGCCTTGTTCCCATTTCAAAGAGCCTTGGAAGGTTCAGGTTAAGTCTCCTGCCAAGGATACTTAAATGGTTGAGAATGACCTAGAAGGCAATTATCTGCCTAAAATCAACTCTAAGATGATGCAGCCCTGGGAACTACATCAACATTTTGTAGTAAAGATTTGCTGACCCACAGGCAGCAGGGCTGGGATTTAGCCCCAATTTTGCTCCTGACCCATGACCCTTGAGCAAGACTATGACTCCGCACACCCATCTTCAAAACAGGAGAAGTCAGCTCTGGTGCCCTCCATCCCCTCTTTGAGACACTGTGAGGTGGGAGGAGTCTCTCCTGTCTCTCCCCCTGCACCATGAGCTCCTGCCAAGGGCAGGCATTGTTCTCCACATCCCCAGGGATGAGCTCAGAGACGCTGATCATCCTTCCTGTGAAATGGTGGTTGTTGTTGGGTTTATTCTTCTGCCTAGAAATCCCTCACTTCTTAGCATCTGCTTTGGGTGAGTTCCAGGAGGGTCATCTCCATTAGGGCCGCTGGTCCATCTCCCTATGCCATACATAAGGCCCATCGTGTTTCTTCCCCATCTCTCCACCAATTAATCTTTAGATAAGCTTTGTCCAAAGAGCCCAGAGCCTTTTCAGACAGCAGCTTGTGTGTGACACCCGCAAATGGGCACAGGTCGGGATGGGGTGTGTGCGCACACGTCCACGTGAGGAAATGAGGGTGTATGTGTTTGAGTGTTGGGTGGGGAGCAAATCCAACGTTTTCCCAGGGTCACAGAGCAAATCGGCATGCGGCGGGTTCTGCAGAGCACTCCACGATGCCCTAGTTCTCAGAATACAAATGGGAGGCCAACAGAGCAAACTGCATCCCGCCCCCCCTGCCCCGCCTGCTCCCAGGGCCGCCCTCGTTCCCCTGCCGGCTCGGGGCCCCGCTCACCACATCCCTCAAGTACATCTCTGTTTGTTTTGGACTCACTCTACACAAAAACTTCAACACTGCGGGGGCACGGAGATAGGGAACCAAGCCTGTTTGAAGACGATCTCTTTCTAACGGCTGTCATCTTTAATTCATAACCGTCCCATGAACCAGGCAAACAGTGGATGAGGGCCGAGGGCCACCCCCTCCCCCCCTGCTTCCTAGGGTTTTTAAACGCAAGCGGCTGTACAGGAAGTCGGTTTTCACAAAAGCAAAAGAGAAAAACATGCTAATGTACAAGCAATGGCTTCAAGCCCCCCATTTCAAGTCCTGTTTTTGTTGCCAAGTGGTTGGCCCGTGACCACAGCAGCCTGTGTCTGAGCCGAGGGGCAGGGGCCTCGCTGCATTATTCAAGAGTGACCACAAAACCATCTTTTGCACAGAGTTACCACAGACATAGACAGTTTCAGATACGAGAGGCTGGACGCTGAAAGAAAAGGAAGTTCTAACACAGGCCTCGGAGCCACAAGAGGAGGCCCGAGGAGGGAAGAGAGTCACCGGGCATCTCTGATGGGCCCCAACCCGTGCTAGGGGCTTTACAGGACCTTAGAGGGGAGGCAGGGAAACCCAGGCTCCCGGGAGTGACTTAACCATCTCAAGGGCATGAAACTAATGATGGCAGAAGCAGGGGTCCTGCTGGGGCAGACAGGACCCGTCCAGAGAGAGGGGCTGCAACCCCCGGAGTGGAGCCACGCCCACACCCCCACTTCCCGGACGGGGGGCCGGACTAGTCACTCCGCAGGCTTTACCCCGGTAAAGAGTTCAGTGCCACACGGGCCGTGTGGTTAAGAACTGTTCTATTCCATGGCCACCGTCCAAAGTCAGGGCGAAGCAGGTCTCCAAAAATGGGCCACTGATGGCCACACGGAGAAGGAGAGGCCGGCCAGAACCACTCGTGGCTGCCACACACCAGCAGCATCACCTTGACTCTCCAAAGCTCCTGGGAGTCTCAGGGGCGGGCAAAGACATCCTACTCATCGCCGGGCTGGAGGCTCCCTAGGTTCAGTAACATTCTCAGGGGACGTGCTCAACACAGAACTGGTAGGGGGAGATGGTCCTTTCCACTCAGCCCTCGGGGGGCTGCGCATTTCACTGAGGGTTATGTCTAGGCAGCCAACTGGGTAACAGAACCCAGTCCTTTAGGCCTGGCCAGGACTTAAGCCACCAGCAGTGTTTGAGGAGGAAGATAAAGGCAGGAACCCTGGGGTCAGACAGTTTGAATCCTGGCTCTGCCAGTTCCCGGCTGTGTAACATCGAACAAGTCACTTAACCTCTCTGGCCTGCATTTCCTCGTGCCTAAAGCGGGAAGAACAGCAGTACCTCCCACAAAGATGGTGGTGAGAATCAAGTGAGTCCTGAGCAGTGCGTGGCACAGGGTGTGTGCTCTGCACAAGGAAATGCTTGTGTCCGCTCTTCTGGTGCTGGAATTAAGTTTCCTGCTTTGCCCCTCTACGACACCGTGTGAGCAAATGACATCAACTACCCTGTGAGACCACTGACTACTCAACACACAGCAGGTTTCAGAGACATGGCTCAACCCCAAAGTATCAGGTTACAAATGGAGCCTTGGTGCCCATCACCTAGACAGCCAGAAAAGGGACAGCAAGCCTCACAGATGGTCACAAGGCGCCCTGAAAATTAGGAAGGTGACATCCCTGTGATGATGTGCAGGGGTGAGCAGCCCCTCGCCCAGGTCTGGCCAGGCGGTTCTGGTCTGCGTTTGCCACATGGAAGCCCCTCCTGGCTGAGCTTAGACCCTGCATCCAGATGCCCACTCCCCACCGTTCACCTGTATCCCCTGGAGGCAGGATGAGAGCCTGTCTCCAGGTCACCTGTAACACAGGGATGATGACAGGACCACCTGCAGGGTGGCTGGGCAGGGGAAAGAGGTAAGATGGCACCAGACAGTGCCTGGCTAGCACGCGGCAGGTAGTGAATAAATGGGAGCTAGTCTCACCGCAAAAATGAAAGAAATCAGGCCTTCTCTCTGCAGATTAGAACCCTCTTAGAGACCAGCCTTTTCAGTCCACATTTAATGATCCTAATCTGTACAGAACAAAAGTGAGCAAATGGATTGGGAAGACTGCCACAACAACCTGCGTGCCCCTCCTCAGAAGTCCGGGGTCTCCGGCCTAGAGGGGGGCACACACAAGCAGGAGGTGGAGGTCTGGCTTCCAGTCTTAGTTTTGGTGCTGGCAGGCAAGTCCTGGGCAAGCCGCTTCCCCTCTGCGAAGATGCACACGGGTCCCCAAGGGCCCTTCCAGCTGGCCCTGTGCAACCTGCTCCCCCTCTGGAGGAGAGGGCCCCTACCCTCCTGGTGAAGAGGAAGGATGGCCGCATGGTCCCTGGCCCAGAGCCAAGGTGAGGATGGCTGGAACCTCCCAGCCACATCTGTCCAGGACCCCAGCCGGACAAACCTCCACGGAGCACCCAGTTGCCAAACTGGTTTTTAAGGTACTAAAGGTGAAACCTGGTGAATATGTCATCTAACTGGAGCCTGCTGAATAAGGGTGTGGTCAGAGGTGCCCATCGTGAGGTCAGATGGACGAGAGCACATGGGAGAGCTAGTCTCCAGGAAAGACAAAAAAGGAGCATCACTCATGGTCACAGTGAGCACAGCTTGGAGGGGTCAAGGTTTCGTTTTCCTAATTCCCTGATCCCTTGATGCTCTTCTTCCACCAGGCTTCACTTCAGGGACCAGAGCCGGCGGACGGAAGTGACAGATTGTACCTGTCCCTTCCCCCTTTCTGAAAAGCCCAAAGTGCCCCTGCCGGGCAGGGCTGCAAAGAGTTTTAAAGACAAGCGCTGCCGGGAGGTGAGGAGGAAAATGGGCCAGGCTAGACAGCTGTGCCAATTTCACTGTCATTCCCAAATCACACATCTGCCTTCCTAGGGCTCTGCATCTTCAACTTCCCACCTTAAATCTCAGAAAGCAGCAAAGCACCAAAGCAATTTTCTCTGCTGGCCTCAGAGCAGAGGTACAAGCAAGCGAGAATGAGATTAGGGACCCACTCTCTGTGAAGATCCAGCAACGGCTACGGGGCCTCTGCTCTTGGAAAAAGGGCGAAGCGTCTCACTGCCCAGAAATGTGAGGCCCCAGGCTGGTGCCTCAGCTGCAGAAATGTCACAAGGACGGGATGAAGGGAACTACTTTCAGAAGGTGCTATGAAGTCTACAATGGGCAGATCAACCCACTGTTTCATAAACAGCAACTAGTTCTTTGATGGTGCCTTCCCCAAACACCACCACTGTATCTGGGGACGTATTTAGCTAGGGATCTCATTTGTGCATTCCAGCACAAGATTATCTGCCAAGGAGGTGGAGGCTTCTCCACAATACCCCCACCTTACATGTGCACCCACACGCACACAACACTCACACTCTCACACGTTTACATGCTCAAAACCACACAATGGATACTAGCGTCTGGCAGGCAATTTCAAGCACTCCTGATTCAGAAGAATGTCAGGTTGTAGATGGAGGCAAAGGACACTCAAGCCTAAATACCTGGCCCTTGATTAACCCCCAGAATTTTGCTCCTTCTGGACACTTATCTGCGTCTTCCAACCATCCACCTTCTCAATCTTAACCCAGACTATTAACGACCGAGGAAACATCCTGAAGCCCAAGGAGAACTAAGAGCAGAGAACCACCACCACTATCCTCCAGGCCATCCAACCCCTATGCTGGCCTATCCAACCTCACTCTCCCCCCAGTCAAGTCTCAGGAAAGGACAGAGAAAAGGTGAAAAGTTTTGGGAAAGTGGAAAGCCTGCAAAGACAAAATAATACTCTATTATTTCCTCTGGGTATATATGAACGTACATAAATGTACAGAAGGGGCGCCATATGAATACTCACCGAAATGAGAAGAGCAAGTCTGGGGGTGGGGGGGGGGCGTGCGCGGAGGACAGGGAGGAGGGGTGAATTGTCCAAAGGGACTTCGCCTTTTCTATAGGTTTTCATTTTTTCCAAGGAGATGCTCCTCCTGAATTACTTTATGTGATTTAACAAAGCTTTTTTTCTTTTTTTTTAAACCCAGGAATGCCATTTCCAGTTGCTGCTCTAGCCACAGAAGGAAATAAATCTTTTTCCTTCCTCTCATTTCTTGTTTTGAAGGCAAAGAAAACCATGTTCCCCTCCTATGCTGAATTTGCTGAAGGTCAAATTCTAGTGCCTATAAACTTTGATAATGTCTCCATAATTTACTATTTTTTACAGGCTCTATAGCTTTTAATAGCAAAAGCGAGTCATTTTTCACTGTTCATTTGCGGCACGGGAAGAGAAAAAAGTCTGTCATGTCTGATGTGTCTGTGCTAAAACACTTCATTTTCCTTTCTAGTTAGTAAGTGAACTAAAAATTACTTCTTGCAAATAGATGCATAGGTCTATAATGGACACACAATGTATGTGTCTATGCGCAAGGCTGCGAAAGAGCGAGGCAAGAATCGCTACACCGAGAGAGCGCTCAGCAAAATCCATTAACAGAGGTTTGCTTTATTAAATGTATCTATGTTTGAGAAACTGCTGGTCTACAAGGTCAAAGATTTCTTGGGTCATCAACCAATTAGAAAAAAAAATCTTAGCAAACCCAGTCCCTCATATATATGTGAAGACAATGCCAAGATGGGGAAGATCAGTTACTCTGGGTCTATAAAGCAGGACGTGGATGGAGAAGGGGTGGATTGGAGACCAGGAGGAAGCATGGCAGCCCCATCCCTCTGAGTAGGTCCAGTGAGGGCATTTCGGTGCTCACACCGGCCATTATGTGTGCATTCTGGTCACTCAAGACCTGTGATGGGGGATGCACAGGGTGGGCCGGTAGGTATAGGCCTGGGGGGTAGAGATGTGGGTTTCGCCCCTAGCTCGGCCTTCAGTCAACAACCCAACAATGAAGTCCTCGATGATGACCAAGACTAGTTAACATTTACTAAGCACTGACTACCTAGGTGTCAGGGATCACGCAAAGCACTCTGCATGCATGAATCTTGGGTGACCTTCACTCCAGTTTCCCCCCACCTACTTCTATCTGTTATCCCCATTTTGCAGATTAGGAAGCTGAGTCTCAGGGGACTTAGGCAGAGGCCAACCCAAGGTCTGCGCTAGTAAATGGCTAATGACACCATCACAGTACCACCTTGACCTCTCAAGGCTTCCTCTTCTGCTCCTCACCTGCTTTGGAGGCTCCCAGAGACAACCCAAACTAGAGCCCTTACAGAAATGACCAAATGTTACCCAGGAGGGAGGGAACTCCCTTCCTCGACCCAGGAACCCTTGGAGGTGAGGTCCAGGGACACGCATACCTCTGTCCCAAGACCTCAAAGCCAAACAGGTCCCAGATAGCTTTCCTGGACCTCAAAGATCTGTCCCTCACAGCTCCCCATACCCTGTTCCCACCCCGGCTTCTGGAAACCAGGAGTCTACATGGAATTTGTCATTAAAGGTTTCGCCAGCCGAGATCCACGCCCTCCGCTGTTGTTCACTCTAACAGGGGTGAGGGGTGTGGGAGGAGAAACCTGCTCCATAAACCCACGGGGAGGCTCCCTGCCAAAATCCTCCACACACCATCTTCCTGTTCATTTTGCCCCATGGATGATTTTTAAAGCTTTTTAATTGTCCTTAATAAATTACCTACATGTGCATGGTTGTTACAATAGTTTCATTAATTTTTCTCGGTGCATCTAAGCTGTTTATCACAGAAGTGTTAATAGAAAAGAAAAACATGTCAGGCAGGCTCCTGCTCACACACTCTGGGCTTGGGCAAATTAATGCTTATGGGATTGCTTTCCTGCACCACAGACAATTAGGGGCGTATTTATTTCATCCGAGCAAACCATCTTTCAGCAAGGCCAGAAAGAGTGTGCCCACCAGGGAGCCCGGCAACGGCTGGCTGTGGATGGGGCCCACAGAGGCCTGCCTCGTATTTGGTGCCGGGTAACTTCATCTCTGCTCTCCTTCAGCTGAAATCTCAACCGACAGTCTTAGGTGTGCACAACTTGCCCCGCACCGACGGTGAGAGACATGTCAGGGGTATTTCAGATGATGTGCTTCTTGGTGTTTGAGGCTTTCAACCAGAAGTAAATTACACCGATGGCCAAAAGTGACACTGGGAGAGCCAGGCAGGTGGCTCCACAGCAACAAGGAGCAGAGAATGCAGGCGATCGACAGGGGACTGCTTGTCTGGTTTCCCAGGATCTGGAGGAAAAGGTTAAAGGGGCTGTGGGGAGCGTGGCTATAAACCTTGAGCCTACCGGTCGTTCCACACACTTACCGTCTGACCAAGAGCTGGACACGACAGCAGGGTCGGCTGGGTCTTACTCAAGTGACAGCAGGAGCTCTGGGCTGAGACAAAACATACACAGGGCCCTCCGCAACTAGGCCATCTGTCCAGGGGACCCCCCCTCCTGAGCAGGGGATTTTAAAAATTTAAACCGTCACAAGCTAGCTTCAGAGGTGTTAAGGGTGATGGTCTATCTTCTCAGAGCAAATGAATTTTTTGGACTTTTGATTTATGAATCAACCTGGCATCAAAATATATGTGAGTGCAGCTATCCAGGTAGAGGGCAAAGCTTCAAGGACTGCCCCAAGCTGACCGCAGCTCCTCTTCCCAAAAGGCTCATTTCTTGCCACACCAAATTATTTCATGTTCCCCTGATGCGCTTTTGCCCCAGTGGCTTCTCCTTGCCAGAAAAGTTCTCTTCATCTGTCCTATCAAACTCCTATTCATCCTTCAGAGCCCATGCTTCCCTCCCCTCCCCAGATGGAACCGTTTCAGCACCAATGATGCTTCCATTGTACATGGATGCATTTCTTTTCCAGCCTAGGGGTCACTAGAAGAATATTCCCTGAGTTGAATGGATGGTCAACCTCTTCTCTAATTCGTGCTCTTCATGGCATTGATGCTCCACTAACTGACTGGATCCTGAAGGAGGAGCCCCCACCGAGAGCACCTCTGCTGAGGCCTAAAAGGCTCACCTCTGGAGAAAAGCCCTCTTCTGTGTACTTGGCACCTCTGAGGCTGAGACCATGGGGCAGAGAGTCGCAAAGGGGGCCCTCTGGGCAGGTACAGAACACATACTGCAAATCCCTTTGCTTCTCCCTTGCCAGCGCACTGAGAACGTTTCCGAACCACCCCCCCACCCCCCCACAGTGCCCCACCCCCCTGTCCAACTCATCTCTCATCACTGGCTCCCTTGCTTACCCGCCTTCCAGCCCCAGCACCCTTCCCTCGGTTCCCTGAACTCGCAAAGCTCACCTCACCTTGGACACTACACGGGCCATTCCATCTGCCTGGAGAGCCCTGTCCTTGGACAGTCCCACGGCCTCAGAGAAGTCTCTCTGCCCACTCTGCCTAAAGGAGCACCCTTACACCCTTACCCCGCTCCCTAGTCCCTCCCCAGCCAAATGCACTGTTCCACTTCCTCTTTGTCATGATCAGTATCTATAAGTAGTGTGCTCACTTATTCATTCTCGAATCTGCAGTCTGAGTCCCCAGTAGCTTATAAGTTCCCGAGGGCAAAGAGCCTGCTGTCTCACTCACGTCCATGTCCCCAATGCCCAGGACAGCGCCTGGCACTTGGTAGGCACTCCCAACCATCTGTCTCATGAATGAGTGAAACTCATCTTGTTGTTGAACAAAGTTTGCTCTCCAAAGCCCCTTATAGAAAAACTTTGTATTCTGGAAAATGGCCTGGTTCAACAGCCAGTCCAGGAAGCACAGAGGAACTAGAAATACTCTGGAATTCGGGGACACACCTCGGGGAGCACTGGTAAACACACAGCATGAATTCACAAAACTAGTCGCATGTTAATATATGCTGCCTCCTCCTTAAACAGCTTATGAACACTATAATTTTCTTCACTAAAACACTGTCTAACAGAACCAACTCCCCTAATTACAGACGTTTGTATGCATTATAATCTTTATACAATTAAACTTACTTAAAAGAATAAATGATTAAATGCCCCCCTTGCCCTGTCACTAACCCATCCCTCCTCTAACCACCACCACCAAAAAACAAAACACAAACCACACAACGACTAAACACAGAGGTGCTGAGAACAAGTTGCAGACAGACAGAAATCCCAGGAAATTGAAATTCGGGCTGACACAGAACTTTTGTTAGCTACAGGGGGGAAAGTCAACTTTCAACTTCAAACCCAGTATCCGACAGCTCAGCATCTGACAGCAATGTCAAATTAAAGGCTTGTGTGTATTGTACAAAATGTCTTATTTCAGGAGCAAACATCTTCCCTTGCACAACTCACCTCCAGACACAAACACATGGTTTGATGACTGGCAGAGGCTTTTCTGGGATCATCTCTTAAAAATTTCACAAACGCATTCCTGGCCCGAGGGTGTTTACCAGGAAGTCAGTGGTGACTCCTCTGGAGTCAGGCAGGTTTAACTGATAAATCTCTCTTTGGGACACGGCTGTACACCCTGGGGAAAACATCCAGCACAGAATCTCTATGAAAAAGGCCCAGATGCTAGCTACCCGTCCAATGCGAACACCCTACTTTTGTAAAATTCAGCATCATGGGGAGAAAAAGAGGCATCCTGAGAGTCAAAACAGATCCTCCTGTTTCAAGTACTGAAAGGGCCCTGAGCACAAAGCTGTGTTATCTGAACCCCTGAAAAGCTAGTGCTTGAAAAGATCAGGCAGGGAGGTTTAATTACAGCCACGGCGCAGACCTGGCCCTGCAGGGCCCTCTCAGCTGCTCCAGAAATGCCCTGAAAAGCTCTCTTTTCTGCCTGGGCCACGTTCAACACCAGGCTAGCCAGATGTGCGATCCAGAGGTCTTGGGACAATCAGAGTCATTTTCCTGTCCCTCCAGGGGACAACACTGCCAGCACAGGAGCTGGACAGCAGGACAGCCAGGTGGAAAGATCTGGGTCATCCCGTGGATCTGCAGCGACTGTCACTGGGCAAGGCACACTGGTCCACTCTGAGCCTCTGTGTTCTTATCCGTAAACTGGAGGTGTTAGCAAAATCTGCCTCCTAGGGCTGCTGATGGTGTCCTGGAGAAGCCCCATGAGTAGTAGCTCTGGTTATCAGGCAGGGGATGCCTACCCATTTGTCAGGAATTTTGTATGGTCACTCGTGCCCCTCTGGTCCCTTCCACTACTTGAATGTGAAGAGGCTTGGGGTGTGCACAAAGGGGCAGGAATCAGCAAGCACTTAGTTCTCCTGTTCTTCCCCTGCCACCCCCCGAACCCCCACCCTGTCTCCTCCCCTGGCTCTGCGCCTTGCCCATCCTCCCCCCAAGACTAAGTGGGTGGTAGCTGCCTTTCTGGAGCATCCACCAGGGCGCCACTGGATTTACGGGCAGACATGCCTCAGCCCCGTTTTTCAACGAGGTAGAGAGGAAAGTGGCAGTGCTTGCTTGGTATGCTACGCTGGGCTCTCATTCTGCCCTCTCAACAAGCCTCTCAGGTACGATCATTATCCTGTCTGGCCTCCGAGGATGCTGAAGCTCAGAGAGATGAAGTGATTTGCACAAGGACACACAGCTATTGAGCAACAGTGTCCAGGCCGGGACACAGTGCGAGACAAACCCCAGGACAGGGCTGCCTCACAAAGGTGGAGCAGCCTAATGCAGAGGGCAGAAGGGAGACGTGGTCTGAAGTGTCAGCTTGGCCCCCAGCTTGCCCTCTGACCTCAGACACCCTCCCAGCACCATGCTCTCTCCTCCACACAAGGGAGGTTGGCCCTTCCAACGTTGTTCAGTGGCTCCATGAGTCACCGAGTTGCAGGCCTTCCTCATGCGAGCAGCCTCTCTCTGCAGCTCAGCCCGCGGGCGCCGATCTCAGGCCCTCCTCGCATGCTTGGGGTAGGGTGGGCGGTGAGGACAGGCGGTCTCTGCCGGGGCCAAGCGTGCCCAAGGCAGTTTACAGGAATCTCATTAGTCAGCACCAACAGCTGCCCCAGGACACGTGGCACCGATGGGACCCACCCAAGACTGCTCAACCTTGGGGGTGGCTGGAGAGCAGGAAAAAGGGATTCCAGAACCTCCCCGGGGCTCCGTGTGGTGTGGGCTCTCCCCTCATCCACAGCAACCTTCCCCCCCAAACATGCACTTCTCTCAGCCCCAGCTATGGGCTTGGTTGGATTTTTCTAGTCAGAAATGTCCCCTGGCGTCGTCAGCCAGGAGGACAGAGAGGGCACTGGAGGTAGGCAAAGCGTCTCCGAGGGTTTTGAAACCCCAGCCACCAGGCTGTTTCCCAGGGCTGGCAAGGAGCCAGTCAAGCGGGAGGAGGTGACTCCTACCACTCTGTGGCTGATCTGAAGACTATGAGTCTCCTCCATCACCGCCTTTCCTCACCCCCTCAAATCTTGACCAGGGCAATTTTTGTAGGCCTTCTGCTGTTCTCCTGTCCCCAGGAAGAGTCCGAGCATCAAATTTCCAGCACTGTCTGCCAGAGATATGCCAGGCCCACTGGTTGCCGGCAGGAGATGCCATGCTATACACCTGCCAGGAAGAAAGGAAGGGGAAGATGGTGCTGGGCCAGCGCCACCTTCCCCGGGCCCACCTCATCCTGGGCTCTGAGCCTTCCAAAGTCTTTTCAACATCCTCTCTCAATTTTCAGCCATGCTCATCTTGGGCAACCTGGCCTGGGGGTTGTTTCCCACAAGAAGGAGCACACTGAGAGGCCAGGGGAGAACAAAACATTGGATTCTTCTGGGGAGAAGGGGGGCCACGACATGGACAGGCTGTATAAAAACCCTACAGAAGTCAACAATCCTCATGTTGCTTAAGCATAATAAACACTCAAGCAAAAACCTCTCCAAGTCCTGAATCTTATAGCAACTCCCCTTCAGGGAAGTGAAGTTATTCATACTTGAAAACCAAGAAGGTAAATGTCTCCAGAAGGCTCATCACAATTGGTGGTGCAGATGTACAAGACCACGAATGTGACACAGATCCCAGTTTAAAAGTGGAGACTTCCAGGGGCGCCTGGGTGGCTCACTTGGTTGAGCAGCTGACTCTCACTTTTGGCGCAGGTCATGATCTCAGGGTCCTGGGATCGAGCCCCGTGTCGGGCCCCATGCTCAGTGGGCAGTCTGCTTGAGATTCTCTCTCCCTCTCCTTCTGCTCCTCCCCCTGCTCATGCTCTCTCTCTAAAATAAATAAAATCTTTTTTAAAAAATAAAAAAAGTGGAGGCTTCCAGGGGGCACACAGGGTGGAGGGAAGAGATGCCTCACTTAGATCCTCTGCCCTGGTGCCCTTCCCCTAAAGCTGATGAGCAGTCATGAAATAATAAAAAAGGAGACCCTGCAGGCATCCCCTTTCCCGAGGCAATGATAGAAACAATGGTTACTGCTGCCTGTAGACCTACTGTGTGCCAGGCAACGTGCTGAGGCCTTCTCACACCCCAAGTGACCAATAATGTCCCTGACAGAAGTGAAATTACATGAGTAAGTTTAAATAACAACCAATAACAAAGAAAATAATAGCATCAGGCTGCGATAAGGAGAAAGAGCAATCCTGAGCAGACGTGCCCTCTGTGCCCCCCGCAGGGCCTGTCTTACAGAATCCTCCTCTACTGAAGAGGAGACAGGCTCTGAGAAGTTCACGGACATACAAAACTGAACCGTGCAGCTGAGATTCGAACCTAGTTCCACCCGAGGGCAGAGGTCTGTCTACAAGCTGGTGATATCTTTATGCTTCTCTAAAAAAACCCCTCTTCTCTACAGTAACCACCAACCAGTCCAGTGCAGGCTGCAGGGGGAGTGACAACTGTTGAGGGTTTCTGCAGTTGGGGGGGGTGGGGAACACTTCCAACAGGGTTTGGACTCTAGAAGAGGCTGGAAAGGCCAGACTTTACCAATACTCAAGAGCCACAGGGCCAAAACTTCATGCCGAGCGTCTTAAGAAGTGAAAGTGTCAGCCTTGGGGGTGGGCAGCTTGGAGGGGGTGGGCAACTCTCTTCTAACGCAGCCCCACTGGGTGAGAAGCCCGTGCATGGGCACCCATCCTCTGAGTGGCAAGAGCCCCCCCCAACCCCCGGGCCGTGGGACCCCCTCCCTCTCTCTCTCCTCGGTCAGCTGTCTTGTGCACATAAATCACCAGGACCAGGCAAGGGTGTGGCTGGTTCTGCAAACCCGTCCCTGTCCCTGGCTACAAAATACAAAGACTCCATCCTCCCATTCGTGAACTAGCCGCGTCACCAGCTTCCGCACAGGGCCGCATGAAGGTGAGGAGCCCGCGCGGGCGGTCTTCAGGGCTCTGATCCCTGCAGCCCCAGCGGAACAGCACGGGGCAGTGTTGTCAGGAGCAAGCTGGCCAGAGCCACAGCCCCCACCTCGGGGGCGGGGGGGACTGACCGGAGCCTGATGGCAGCCCTGGGCACCTCTCTGAGCTGCCACTGCCTCAGGAGTAGAGACAGGCCACCCAGGTCCACTCCCTCACAGGTTTCTCCGCTCACCCCAAACTTGCAGGCGTCAGCTGTGGCCTCCTTCCCGCAGAGCCTGCACCCCCGAGTGCCTCACTGCTCAGCCCGGGCGGCTGGGGAGTCACGTCCACACCCACGGCACAGAGGCACATAAATGAACAAACACACACTGAGATTCAGAACACAAAGTGTGTGCGCCCACGCAGACCTCCATTCATTAAAGGCCTGGGGCAGCCAGCCAAATTATAAATAGACCGGCTCATTTTTAAGATGACCAGCTCTTCAGCAAAGTTCTCTGGCCTTTAGCAGTGGTGTGAGCCCAGCCTCCTCTTAACCTCTTAGCTAAATGCTCCAACAGAGAGCCCAGTTCTGACCCAGCCAAGCTAGCAAAGCATCGTCATGTCACACACACACACACACACACACACACACACACACGCACACGCACACACACATACCCCCATAACAAACCCTGGCCACGACTGTCTGGTAAGCAGGATCTGATTGATGCTAAGCCCAGAGATACAGGGTCCAAAGAGGTCTCCAAGTCACAGGAATGACAAACACAAAGCTGTTTAAAAAGGAATGAGGGGCACGGCTTCTCACGCCCCAGCAAATGCTCGGCGGCGAGACTCAGCTGGCGATCAGGCTCACTTCTCAGACCTCCATTAGTGCGCGGTGTACCCATCACCACCTCTTCAGCTCACAGTTCAGAACAATCCCTGCCTCCCCAGCCTTCCAAGCACAGTTCAAACTGCCTCGCATGGCTTCTAGGTCGAGAACGCCAAAGGGTGATAGGAGGTTGAAATAACCACCTCACTCTGGGGAGACCGTAGCTATCTGCGAACAGCTCGCCCACAGCAGAAGCCATTACAAGGAGGTCCTCCTGGTACTGCATCTTGGCCAGACCAGACCCCCCCCCCCCCCCCCCCAAAGCCCAGCAGGCACAGGTCTGCAAAGCAGCCCAAAGGATAGGAGGTATATGCGGTGATCTTCATTCACCCACATTTATGCTATCAACAGCATCTGACCAACATCATATTCCAGGAAGCCACACATGCTAGGGTGCCTTTACCTGGTCTCTTAATATTATGGACTAAATGTCTATGTCCCCTCAACGTCCTATGCTGTAACCCTACCCCCCAGTGGGATGGTATCTGGAGGTGGGGCCTTGGCAGGTCATCAGGTTAGACGAGGCCATGAGGGTGGAGCTCCTGTGATGGGACTAGTGCCCTCGTAAGAACAGGAAGAGACAGCAGCTCTCTCTCCACGATGTGAGGGCACATCAAACAGGTAGCTGTCTGCAAGCCAGAAAGAGGTTTCTCACTAGAACCCGACTACGCACCCTGGTCTCAAACTTCCAGTCTTCAGAACTGTGAGAAATACATTTCCGTTGGTTAAGCCCCCAGCCTATGGTATTTTGTTATGGCAACAAAATACCAAGCTAAGACTGGGAGAGAGCTCCAATTTTTCTTTGTTGTTTCAAATTCTCTCTCTCTGGCCCTCAAACACTAACCCAGACTTCGGCCATCCCCTAAGAATCCTGGAAATATATTGACTCATCAGATTCTTAGGAAATGCCCCAAATCTGGGCCTTCTACACAGTGAAGTCCTTCAGAAAAGGCAGGAAAAGGACCATCTCCCCCACGCCTGGTACACAACCCGGAAAAGTCACCTTGTCAGGGTCGGTCTTTGTGGTCCCGATGAGAAAGGCTTAGGTTGGCTTATCTCTTTCCCCTAAAATATCTAATCTGTATCACCAGCCAACGAGGTGCTTCCGCAGGACCTCCCCATGTCCTGAGTCAGGCTAGGCCGGAGCTAGACTAGAAAATCCCACAAACCACACTGAGTGAGAATCCTCAACCAGATCTACAAACACCTCTCGCCTCCGCTCTGTAAAATCCCATATACCACACAGGCTTGGGCAGAGCAACCACACGTTGTTGGAAAAGTTGGGACCCGTCCAGCATCAGCAACAGGACAAGGGTTGCGCCTAAAACTGCATGTCAGGTAACGGACCCCTAATGTCAGCTAATCGACACTGATAACTAATGGAAACCCACTGTCTACTTCAAAAAGCCTCGAGCGGCTCAGCTACACAGACTTACAACCCAGTTCTCTCTCATAGAAAAGCTAAAATTCTCAGGCCCGAGGGTCCCCGGCAGACTTGGCTTCTCCTGGTGGCAACTTGCCTCTGTTCTCCCCAGTCCTCTGATTAAACGCCTCACCTCAACCCTAAAATGCTGTCGTTTTTAATTCCTTAGGGGTAGCATTTTGTTTTCTTAACTGAACTGTAGCTTTCAAAATAGTCTTGACCTTCCTGTTACCCACCCCCTGTCACCGAGCAACAGAAATTAAATTGATTCCCGCTATCAGTGCCCTGCATCTCAGTGATTATGCCCAGCCACCAGAAAAGTCTGCTTTCTGCACCATCCCATGAACAGGAACCCTGTTGCTAAATCCAACCCCACAGGCTCAGGAAGGAGGCGATGGAGGAAGAGGGGGTAACCAAGTGGCACAGGTAACAATTTATGGCCCCCTAGTCACTGTGGTCTTATCTCTGCGGCCAGCCCCTTCTGAGAAATGGCGCCCGTTACCAACCCCCCCGGGGGGGCTGCCTCCCTCCTCCCTCCGGGGACTCAGCCGTTTGGGACAGGTGGCCCAGCCGGGGAGCAGGGAGAGGAAAGCTTGCTGTGGAGAGCCCATCCTGCCCTTGGCCCCCTCCCCCTCGCCTTGGCACGGTGCCATGCAGGCAACCCGGCTCAAACTGCCTCTCCCAGCTAACAAGCGGGGGAGGTCGGGGCTGCAGTGTAGAAGTGAAGGCCCACAGCCTCAGAGAGGTCCTCCTGTGACCACCCACTCCAGAGTAGGCCCCCCTCTCTTCTCAGAGGAGACACTGTGCTCTCCCTGCAAAGGACCCATGGCAATTTATAGTTGTGTCTGTTTAATGTCACTGGGCCCCACTCGATTGGCCCCCCTGAGGGCCAGACCATGATGACTGCCTTCTTCCCCACAGTATTAGGCACTCAATAAATATTTATTGAAAAATAAGTAGGAAAAAAAAAACCCCACTTTACTGCAGGCTACGAGAAACTTACTTTTGGTGGGGCCTCTTTGGGAGTTGTTTGGTCCACACTGCCACGCAGAGGATAGACTATACGAACTTACAGGGTTCTTTTGTTGTTGTTTTTTTTCCCCTTTCCTCATACCTCTCAGTATTTTTGCCTAGGTCACATGCCAGAAAAATGTTTCCCTGCCCCATACCAAAAAGAAGACAGAGCCAAGGACAAAAGTTTTCAAAGTTTCACTGCAGTGAACTCTGGAATTCTAACTGGCAGGCCATGAAAACATCCTTTCCTTCCTCTCCCCAGGCCCTTGTGCACCTTCCCCCCAAACCCAAGTTCAATTCCCAGTTCATTCCACTGCCCTATCACGATCACCAGGAATGGCAGTCCCACTGCTGAGCCCCTCCCAGAGCTGGAATTCCTGACTCAAGTCTGTTACTGGCTTATAACAGGTCCAGCTCATCGAATCATTTCTCTGATGTCCGAGGAGCAAAAGCCAAGAAGCTTCATTTATTTATCTCTACCTCATTTTGTTCCAAAAGGGACTGGAGGTATCCTACCAAAATATCTACAGCATGATCAAAATAAATGAAGCACTGAGTGAAGAGGAGAAATAAAATAAATCTAGAAGTAAGATGACTGCCCAAAAGTAGACATCATAATCGATCAAGGCATTCCCAAGACATGAGATGTGAAAGCCTCCTTTCCCGAGTCACATCCTCGACAGGAAGATGGGAAATATTTGCGCAGATATTCAACAGACACCTTATCCACCCCGCGAGTGTCTGTGCTCGGCCTTGGGGACTCATCAACAATGCACACACCAGGCTCCAGGCTGCAAGTGTCTCTCACGTCCTTGAGTCCCGTGTCAAGCGCTCGCAGTTGGGGAGAGGAGAGTTGCTGGAGTCAACCCAAGAGAAGGGACAGAAAGGGTAAGGGAAAGGTTTCCTTCCAAAACCTGGGCATGTCAGCACTCATCCCTGCTTGCAAAATAAACCTTCTCTGACCTTGGACAGGACTCGATGCCCTCCTTGGCCCTTCCAATTCTAAAACTTTTAACGATCTTATGATTCACGGTTGTCACACTCCCAGGAATGGTTTTGTTGGAACACCCACGGCACTCGGTAATCTCTCACTTCCATGCAAGCCTGAGCTCAGATGCCAATCCTGTGTGCTCTCATTCCTGCACCTCCCAGTTACGGGGGGCTGCCCAGACGCAGGGGCTCCTCTGTCCCGGTCTCTTGAATCTCTCAACTTCCCTTCCCACATCCGCCAACCCGCAGCTTAACAGGGCAAAGCCCATGCTGGACCTCCCCCAGCAACCCCCAGAGTGGGGCATCCAGTTCTCTTTCATCCATACACTTCAGAGAACCCAACACACCCAGAACACAAGGGCAACAGTTTTTCCCAGAAAATCTGTGAAGGTACATTCCTCCTTCTTCTATAATTTGTTCCGAGTCCTTGTCATAACAGGAAATATTTACTGAGTACATGTTCTGTGCTGAGCCCTCTCCTGAATTCTCTCATTTAATCCTTATAACACCCTAGCAAGGCAGTTAACTATTATTCTTCCCATCTTAATGTACAGGGAAGACCTGTGTGGGGTCAAGGTGCCTGCTCAAGGCCACACCAGGATTCTGTACCTGGTTCATCTCACTCCAAAGCGCTTAACCACACTGCATTGCAGAGTGGCACCTGCTTTTACAATCTATTAGGAATCTCCCCAATTTCAATTGCTTCATCACTCAGTTACACAGTTTTCAGACATGCATTCATTTCAAGAGCTACGCTCCCACACGCAGCACTATGGTGCAGGAAAGCAGATGTGGATTTTGTGGTCCTGCAGACCTGGGCTTCAATCCTGATTCAAGGTCCCCCAACCTCCCAGAGTTCCAGTTTCCCCTGCATAGAGTGGAGCTAACAGTCGCCCTGGTCTCCTCAGGCCATAACCTGGTTATCACAGGAGTGTGGCGATTCCTGGACGGATAAACATCTTCCTAAGATGAATGAATGTACCCCCTGCGCTTCTGAAAATCCACAGAAAACACAGATCGATCACTCAGTCCCGTCTGAAGAGCAATGAATCCATCACCCATGCCACAGGGCATTCCAAAGGAGCTGTAGGGGAGACAGCACAGCCCTTGGGCCCTCCCTGGCTAGGAGGCCCCTTCAACACGTGGGAACGATTTTCTAATTAAGTGGTGTATTGACTTCAAGTGCAACAATAGCTCAGGTGAAGAAGACAGTGAATGCGAGGTCCACAAAGAAAGAATTGCCATGGGGCCATCAAGACCAGATCACCTTTGGTGCTCCTAGATCCCCACTATCCACAATCTGAGTGTCATTTAGAAATGTGGATCATGTCATCTGTCTGCTTAAAAGCTTTCAAAGGCTTTCCATGACTCTTCGAAGGAAATTCACACTTTACATGGCTCACAAGGCTCTGTATCATCTCCCTGCTTTTTCTCCCACTCTCCGGACTCCATCACAACTCAGCCCTGTCACAGGGCCTTTGCACTGCTACTTCTCTCTGCCAAGACCATCTTCCCCCAGATCTGCACACATCGGCTCCTTCTTTCATACAGGTCTCGGCTTCAAAGCCAGCTTCTGAGACGATCCTTCCCTGACCGCTCCACCAAAAGTAACCCTGAGCACACTCTCTTGCACGATCCAATATGATTTTCTTCGTCGCAAAGGGCACTACCTGATAATCCTGTTGTTTATTTGCATGTCCTCTGATGGCTTTCCCTCTGACCTTCCGCTGAAATGTACATCCGATGAAAACGAGAACCTTGTCCATCTTACAAGGGCCAGTGCGGAACACAGCACCTGGCATATTGCAGACTCTGAATAAAACTTTATTTGGAGAGGAGGAGGAGGGGACGGCAGTACAGGCAAAAGACAAGAGTGCAGATGAGCAGGACACATGACGAAGACACGCTCCTCTGCAACCGATCAACTGCAAAGGCAGACGCCGGGGAATCATCAGGGTGAGATTTCCAGGGAGAGTTTGTACTGGGGAAGACCATGAGGCAGGCCACGCCAGGTGGTGGCTGTATACGTGAAAAATCCCTACAGAGAACTGGGGGACCTTCTTTCAAAACACAGTCTGCCCACTGTATTAGTATCCGGGGGCTGCCATAACAAAGCACTGGAAACTGGGGGTGGGAGGGCTCCACACCCGAGAAATATATTCTCTCACAGCTCTGGACGCCAAAGTCTAATATCACAATGTCAGCGGGTTGGCTCCTTCTGAGGCTCTAGGGAGAATCTGTCCTGTGCTCCCTCCAAGCTTCTGGTGGTCAGTAATCCTTGGTGTTCCCTGGCTTATAGACACATTGCGCCAACCTCTCTTTGGCTTCCCATGATGTTCTCCCTGTGTGTATCCTCTGTGTCTAAATCGCCCTCTTCTTATAAGGCTATCAGTCATTGCATTAGGAACCCCTCTGATCCAGGAGGAACTCACACTAACTAATTACATCTTCAAAGACCCTATTTCCAAATAAGGTCTCATTCTGAGGCTTTAGGTGGACACGAATTCTGGAGGAGGCACCATTCAACCCAGCATACCCACCGACTCAATGTGTGACCTGGGAGAAGCCACCAAGGCATCCGAACCTCCCTTTCCCCATCATTCCCCCACTGGTCTCAAATCCACCCTGAGGGAGGTGGGGGCCTCGGTCACGGTGCCTGTCCGTCGGAAAGACCCGTCCACAGCAGCGGAGCTGAGAGGACAGCAGGTCACTGTGGCCGCAAGCAGGGGGCCACTGCAAGCTGGGGCTCGGACGGTCCAGTGAAAACAGGATTTAAGGAAGGCGAGCACAAGACAGATTAGAGCAGGAAGGAATGAGACGACAAGAAGCAGACGTGGTCCGGCCTTGCCTGGGCGGGGACAGAAGGTGGGAGGGGCGGGGGACGAGGGGTGGACACAGAGCCACTCAGCAGATAAACATCAGCCTCAAGAATGAGTCAGGAAGAGCCTCAGTAACACCACTGTTCTCCCAGACAGGAATTCAGAACAGGAGACAAGACTGGAGTGGGTGAGGTCAGTCTGAGGAGGGTGGAGCATAAGACGGAACTGAAACATTCAAATGGGGGTGTCTGTCAGGAGGGGTGCGGGGGGGTCAGGTGGGGAGAGGCCTGGGCTGCAGCTGCAGGTAGAAACTGGGGAGGGAGAGGGACGGCGGCGGAGGCCATGGGCACGAAGAGGTTGAGGGATTGAGCAGTGTGGGAGATGAGGCCGAGGGCAAGGAGGAGGCCCAGCGAGCATCTCATCCCAAGGACAGACTGCAGGATTCCAGACAGAAGCAGCACTCCCAACCCCTGGATGCGACTATCTCCACCTGAACCCGACCCTAATGCTAGGAACAACCAGGAAAACACAGACGGCCACCAGAGAGGGGGCTATGTCCCAGGAACAACACAGGGGAGAGGGCAGGGCAGGGGAAGAAGGGTCGAGCCTGCCGCCACCCCATGCCCCACACACCCTCTCTGTCCCCGATGAGGAAACTAAGATCCCTCTCCATGCTGGAACTCCACAACTGTCATCCACCAGAGCCACATTAAGTGCCTGGTAATTCAATAATTCAATTAAGAAAGCTCAATTAAAAAAAAAAAACCTTACTATTTAATGGAAGGGTTATGAAGTGTGACACAACTCAGGGTGATTAATAGTTACAATTAAAGGCTGAACGTGCTGAGGGGAGAAAGGCATGGCTTTGAGGAAACACGGTTGTGCTCCACGGGACATGGCAAGTCACTCACACGGACTGAGTGAAGTCTTCTCTCCACATTCCACACCCCAGCCCAGGGCCCGGTGGAGTCTGTGCTCCACACAGAGGGCCCTGTGTGCAGAATTACCTGGCAAATTCACCCAGGTACCGCAGGACACTACTAGGGGCAGAGTGCCAAGTGGGGTCCCTCGCAGCCTCCCTAACAAACCAGAGCCTGTTTGCCACAGAGCCAGAATGAGGCCCACTCTGACCTGTGGTCCCATCATCTTTCCACTGCAATCAAGTCTTTCAGAAGGTAGTAAATGTCAGAGAAGAAATGGGATTGGTCAGCCAAGGAGAGGGGATGGCTGAGCTCTGCAAAACTGCTCCAGAAACCGCACGGGGTTCTTTTAGCATCTCTGCCTCCTCGTGTTAGGGAGAGCCTCACTCCTGGACCACAGGTGCTTCTGGCCTCCAGTAACCCAGCAGAGGGTGCACGAAAGGACGGGCCACACCGATCATGAGACAGCACACCTGGCTTCAAGGCCCCCAAGCCTGGCCTCCTGCCCCTGCAGCTGCCTCTACCTGTCAATTCGAAGGCAGATGTGACACCCACAATGTCGTACTCAGGGGATGAGGCCACCTGTGACCCACTTCACTAAGAAGCTGCCCTGGCCAGGCTGCCGGCTCAGCCATACGTATCAGGTGCCAGGCCAAATCCTCCACGGTGGCCATTTCCAACCACAGCACTCCGATTTCAGCGCTCCTGGCTTGGAGCGTCAGGAAGGAAGAAAGGGCTGACCCCTCATGTGCAGGCTGGGCCCCCAGGCTGCGAGTCTGTGCCAGTTTTAGGAGGGCTGGGCCTCGGAGGGATTTATTCTTCAAGGCAGGAAGGTCACAATGAAGAAATGGGTTGGAGACACTTGAACTAGGAAGCAGTACCGAGTTCCTTATGTAAGTATTAGTATGAACCTGTCTTCCCCTTCTGAACTGATCAGAGACTGACTTCCCCTTCGGACTGACAGTTCTTTGGTGCACCCATCTGGGGCCCACTTGGGACAACATGCTGATCAGAAACCGAAGGTCTGCAGCTGCAGGATGCCCATGGTCAAGGAAGAGGCCCAGTGGAAAACGGGGTGGACAAAAGGATAAATGTCATCTGGCACCTGGACTCTCATGGACTTCAATCTTTTGCCCTTCCATTAACGAAGACTGGCCACATTGTGGTATCATGGAGAGGAACTGTATTGGGTAAGGGGGCAAAGCCTTCACGCTCTAGCTGAACCAAAGTTAGCTGGAACTTTCCATAAAGGTACGGCCTTTCCATAAAGCTATAAGGCGTGCTAAAACACTCCCATGAGGGCCTGATGAGAAATCAACATCTACTGAGCATCTACCCTGTACCAAGAGCTGTGACAGGGATTTTGTATAAACTCTCTCTTTTGAGTCTGACCACTGCCATTATCCTCACTTTTCAAAGGGAGGCACCTAAGTTCAAAGGAGTCAGGTAACTCGGTCCCACACGCCACAAGTACGGGGTCCCAAACCCAGTCTGTTGACTTTGGTGTGAGTTCCCAAGAGGGCTGAGGTATAAAGCAATAAAGCAACCCAGGCCCAGGACAGCCGAAAGTGATGTGCCTGGGCTGACATCACCCCCCCTTGCCACGCTTGGTGGTGGCACTTCTACCAGGCCTTCCAGCTTACCATCCTCCAGTTAACCAACAGGGGAGAGGACAGTTAGCAGTCACCATTCACTGTGGGATTGCTCTCAGCAACTGGGAGCCTTTTATCTCTAACAGTAAAATAACACGCATGGTTTTCAGTTAAAGGCTTTACAGAAAAAGGCACATAAAGAGAGTTTCCTTTTGTTCGTGGTTCTTGAAGGAGCGTTCTCCATGCTCTGGAAATGATAACCACGGCCAAATTCAGGAAGGAGAGGGAAGCAGGACAGTCAAGCCAGACCCTTAAACTGCTAATGCCCCTTCACCGTCGTGACCAGAGAACCAGGGCCGCTTCCCACTCTCTACTCTGACCCCTCTGTCCAGCCACCACCGTGGCCCTGTCCCACTTCCTCCATTTGCCCCCTGGGTCAAAGGATGAGCCACAGTCTCGACCCTCAGGGCCCTCAGCACATATGCCGCAGAAAGGTGGTGAATGGGTGCTTGGCGCCCTTCAGCCTGGAGGGGCAGACAGACAGATGGATTCTGTTGAGTGCAACCCAGAGTCTCTCACATGGCCAGATTTGGTGGGGGGCGGGGGGAGGCAGGGGGTAAGAGCTGGAATAAGAAAAATCAATCCAATGGAAACGCCATTGCCTTAAAAGGTGTATGTGTTAGGTGAAGACTTCTGAGGGAATGAATGAACGGACGGTTGTCCTGGATCGCTAACACATTTTCAACCCCAGTGTGCCAGACAGGTGGGGTACACAAAGAAGAAACCACCACAGCTGCCCTTGAGGTGCATGCCCACGGGGGCAGCATCAACACTGTCATTACTAAGACTATGGAGAACCACACGAGAAGAGACAGACAGTGAGCATGGATTTGGCTGAAAAAAATATTTAAAAGCAATACTAATTAATTATAATCACTGATGTGAACTGTTTGCCATTCATGCCTAATTGCTGTGCAGCAAAATAATGGTGTTTACCATTAAAAGCACATCACGTTAACTTTGGGGTGAGTTTTCTTTGGTGGCAACAGAATTTCCAATGAATGGGCAAATGTGTAGATGCTTTTATTCATGGGCGTCTGCCAACCACCTCCAGACACTGGAGAAGAGTCCTGTTCTTATAAACAATAATGCAAGTATGATTTAAATTAACATTGTCCCGAGCAGCCTGCGTGTGAGGTCCTCTACAGAGGACCTCTCTCCTTTAAGACTCCCAATCCTATAATAAGAAAGGAGTTCTACTATATGTATCACCATTTTATAAAGAAAGTCACTTGCCCCAGGTCACACAGTGGGGAAGTGATGGGGTCAAGAACTGGCAGCCAGGCCTGCCAGCCTCCAGTATCCACGTTCATCACCAATACGACAACTGCAGAGCAAATGTGCAGAAAACAAGTTCCAAAGAGTGCACACCAAAATGTTAATAGTGGCTAGCTCTCAGTGATGAGACTATCAATTCTTCCTTGTGCTTAGCTGTATCTGCGTAATTAAAAAAAAAAATCCATAATGAATTACTGGGGGGGCTTACCATTTGGTTGGTTGGTTGATTAAGGACTACAGCCCCACTGGCTACAGCCTTCCCTATCCAGAAGCCAAATCAGTGGTGGGGAAATGGGAGGGTTGCAAAACCCTTGCTGGTCAGCTAGACCAACCTTCCATGTGCTGCAGACGCCCTTGCTATCTGGCCCTAACAGATGGTCCTTCACTTCATCAGAGCTTCCCCGGATGCCAGATGTGTGGATGGAAGCTTCAGAAAACATCCAGCCGGGAAGGACAGTGGCAACAGGATCAGCACAAAGAATGCCCTGCAAGAATGCCCTTGTGATTTGAGAGCAATGCTGTGTATCTAGCAACAGTGGCATAAGGCTAAAATGCAGGGGTAATTCCGACGAGCCCAGGTGCTAACTAGAAGGTCCCACCCAACTGCAGCCAGGTCGGCCAGGGTCTGCCCTGGTTAGACGGAGAACACGTCCCAGACCCGGGAAGGGCGGCTCCCCAACTTAGGAAGAGCCAGATACGCGAAGGAAGATCTGGATGACATCAGAGGCAGGAGCTCTGTCTAAGGCACTGTGTTGAGGTTGGGAGTTTCCCCTTCCGGACACCGAGGCTCCAGTGCCAGCTCTGTGTCCCACCCACAGAACGCACCATGACTGACTTGCAAATGCACCCTGAATGGCAAACGCGTTCTTACCTAGGAGAGTGGAAGCACTGACGTCACCAGGGATGTTTGCCTTGGGAAACAGGTGCTGTGGGGGTGGTCGAGGACAAAGGGACCGCAGTTGTGCTGACACAACTACGCTTTGTGACAAAGCAGATAAGACAGGACATTCAAAATTAGGAGGCCTTGGTTGGAGATCCTATTTGCCACCCAATTAATTTCCATGTGCTCCTCGAAGAGTGAGTGAGTACCCTTCTTCTAAATACAGAAACAGGTAACCAATGATTCCAACCCTAGCTGCGCATTAGGGCTTTTAAAAACAGATGCCCAGCCCCCACCCCAGTCCTATCATCTAATCCCCAGAGACGAGTCCATGAATTCCTATTTCTTTAAAAGTTCTTTAAGTAACTCTGATACACAGTCAAATGTGAGAACCACTGACATACATAGACAGCAAGCCAATGACATATATATATACATACTATTACATATATAAAAATATAACTATATTTGTAACTCTATATATATTGAAACACCGTTCAAAATACATTACATGCACATTTTTTCTGATGCAGAGCTCAAAAAGCCAAAATAAGGAACTATGTGCTCACCAAGTGGGGAAGCAGATTTTTACTCCTGGAAAGTTCTTCCTTAAAACATTAAAAACCAGTCTAAAATGGAAGTTGATGCCTTGGGAGGTTGCGAGAGGTATCTAATAAATTTGCCAGGAAAATTGCAGAAGAGATTCCCATATGGATTGAATGGATGGGCTGGACCTGAATCACTTTTTGATTCAATGCATTAAAATTAATGATACCATAACATTTATTTACCCCCACTTTGTGTTGGGCACTTTACTTACGTTGCCTCACTTAATCCTTAGAACCACATGATGAGGAAGGTGGTTATATACCTTTCACCCATCAGTAGGAGAGAAGCTGGGTCCCCATCACACCCTCCCCTAAACCCGCCAGGCTGGTTTCCTCACATCCAGGGAGGTCCTCATATCATCTCCTTGCCTTGCTCATGCCAGTCCCCCTGAAGAGAAGAAAACCAGAGCTTCTCTCAATCAGAACCCTGCAAAGCAATCACAGTACCTTTCCTGGATCCCCACCTCTGCCCTGGTTGAGCTGTGGAAGCACAGACTTTAGAATTCAGGAACCCTGGGCCCTGGGGACATCTGGTGCTGCCTGCTTTCCCGCTGGATGGAAGACGTCGGCTTCCTCTTAATCCTTTCCCCAAACACTAATCCACCAGGCCATGCTTTTTTAAAGATTTTTATTTATTTATTTGAGAGAGAGAGAATGAGAGATAGGCAGCACGAGAGGGAAGAGGGTCAGAGGGAGAAGCAGACTCCCCGCAGAGCAAGGAGCCCGACATGGGACTTGATCCCAGGACTCCAGGATCATGACCTGAGCCGAAGGCAGTCGCTTAAGCAACTGAGCCACCCAGGCGCCCCGACCAGGCCATGCTTAACTAAACCTTCACTCCAGGACGGAAGAGCACACACCTGTACTGAAATAAGGGTTCTGTGGAGTCTGAGCCTTTCTCTGCAAGTTTTATCAAATGCAGATATAAAAGGTAACGAGATGGGAAATGCAGCGTGTGCCCCAGGCCTGCACTCCTCAGCCCCCCTACGGCCCTTCTGAGGCTGTCCCAAATCCCCTTCTGCTCTGTCTGCGGCTCCCATGAGGGCAGGGACCCTGCCACAGTGCAGTCACCTCCGCACCTGGTATGTCAAAAGCATCTGACAAATATTCATTGAACAAAAGAAATAAAATAGGCAATCAATCAAAAACATGCCTACAACGGGGGAAAACTGGACTTTCAGAGACCTGCAAATGTTAAAACTTTGTGATTAAAGGAAAGTCACAAAATACACACTGGGCGTCTACTGAGTGCAAGGCACTGTACCCAGGCCAGGGGGACACACACAAAAGCAGCAGTGTGCAGTCCCCACTGAGCTGGAAGGAAAAGATAAACAGGTAACAAGCTGAATCTTTATCTTAAAGACCAATGCAGCATTTAAATAACAATGGGAATGCTTTCACAAAGCAGGATGTAATTGCCAAATGTATTATACGAAGGAAAAAAGTCCCCATTTGTCTTCAGTTATATCCTCTCTAGGACAAAACAGGTATGAGGCTAGGAACAATGATCAAAAATCCACTGAAAATCACAACTGAACATACCCCACTGAAAAACATTTTATCTGCCGCCATTTTTGTTTCAAGATGACAACCTGAAACATCACCTCCACCCCGGGTCTGTCCTGAACCCCTCTCCATGTATCACCCTCGGTCAAAGTAATGCAAGACTTCACAGATCATCTGGGAACAGACAGGCAGTGCAAAGCATTTAAAAGTCATGGTAAAACAGACGCCTCTGCGATCTATTTTTTTTAATGTTTCAAATGAGAAATTTCAGGGGTATGTAAATTTTGGGCACAAAATTTGGAGTACCGCAGCTCAGGATCACACTTATACCATCTTTCACCGTAGAAATGTAAATTAGGACAATCTCCCTGGGGGTGGGGGGGGGGGAGCACTTTGGCAACAAGTAGCAAATCGTAAAATGTATTATTATCTCCTTCCTGTAAATTCCTAAAAGTGGAATGGCTGGGTCAGAAGTATAGTGCGAGCAGGACAGAAATGCATTCACAAGGGCGGTACAGGCAACCCTAGCTGTAAGACCCGATAAAGACAATGATACGGAAAACAACGCAAATGCTCCCAAGGCTCTGAGTAAATGAATCACAAGACACTGATATCATAGAACTGATGCAGGCATCAAATATGATCATACAGAATACAGTGACATGGAGAGGTGGCTCTGACACATCGTTGAACAGGAAAAGCAGTCCAGCAAACACCATATTATACCCCATTCATATACACGTGCACACAACCACAGGCTGACATTTGTACAGACAGAACTCTGGAAAGTTGCACCAAAACATTACTGTGAGTTACCTTAGGGCAATGAAATATGAAAGGAGTCTTTAGTTCTTTGTTCACTCCTATATTTAATTTCTCCTAGTATGCATTTGTTTTTAAACAAAATCATAACAGTGTTAAGAATAAATTTCCTTCATTTACAGATCACCCAATTCGGTGCAAAGTGTTGCACTTGCCTCACTAATGATCCCAGCAGCTGACTCCCAGCTCTTCTTGTGGAATATTCCAGAACACCTCCTTGTGATCCAGCTACACCCCCGGCTCCCCCTCTTCAGGATGCGGAATGGGATTGGATATGAGGGTCATGCAACTCCTCCACCCTGGGAAGAAATGCTTAAAGGAGCCAGCAGTTATCTTCCCAAACCTTTGCAAGTGCTTCCTGAATCTTGCCCCACCTCCTGTAGGGCCAGTTCCTGCTGGATGACTAACCCTGCCCCAGGAAGGAAATGGGCCTAACTAAAGATCAGGAGTTGGGCCTCATTAAATTGCAAAGATCAGGTGTGGACGGACACAGCCCCACCCTCTTGATCCTTAGCCCCCTCACCTGCAAGTTGCAGGTGCAGGACTCTACTGCTGCGCTTGCAGTCACTGGGCACTGAGACCAGAGGCAGCCTGAGGGGTGAAGCAGGGCCAGCTGTCTCCCACTATCCCCCATGGGAAGCACTTCTATCCACATGGTAGGGCAGCCCTGGGAAAATAACACGGAAGCCTCCACCTCCAGAGCACACCAGGAGACTCAGAACCTGCAGGCGGTGAGCCTCCCCTAAGTGATGTGTTACCAGATCCCAAGCCTCACACCATATGGACTCCAGGAAGCCAGGAGGCAGCTCTGCCTTCCCACTTCTGGAGTTGTGAACAAGTTTTCAAGGGATGCTCAGAAGCAGAATGGGGATGGAAAGAAGAAACTACAAGTCAGAGCCCCAAGGCACACAGAGCTATCATCCCTCAGAGAGGAAACACATGCCCAGAGAAGCTAAGACACTGGCTCAAGAGCACAGAGCCACTGAATATAACTTCAAATGCGTGTCTGACTTTGATCTTCCTCTCACAAAGCTACCAGCAGCATTTTTCTCCTCCTGAATCATTTAGTCTTCATTCTCTGGTCTGAAGATTTTAACAGAAGACAGCTACCACACATGGCTTTCTTTCCATGTAAAAATGTAAAAATGAGCTTGGAGAACATTCCGGAGAGTTCAGGGTTCACGCTGCCCCGAAGGATCTGCGAGAAGAACTGGCCCTCGACACAACCAGCTGGAACATCACAATGATTGCCCCTGCAGGAGATGTATATAATAAAAATTGAATGCTGCAGCATGAACTTCATACATACTTGTCCTCTTGGTTTATTCATCAGAAATAATTATCTGTGCTTGCTTTCACAAGAGCACATATTTTATAGGGTACATTAAAATTTAATGGATTTTTAATAATATTGTAACTACTGCAAGAGAAAAACTGGAAAAAGCCACACCACATGTCTTTGCTGCTGGTGGTTTGGCTCTAGCGCTGTAGAGAAAGAACAAATGTAGCGTGGAGGGGCGGCAGGGGGGGGTTGAGGAGCTCTGATGGAGACCACCCGGTGTCTGGTGTGAAAAACTGTACAGCTGACACCTGGCACAGGGGTCCTGGCTAAGGGAGGGAGGTCGAGGAAGAGAAGATGCCAAGTTAACAAACTACCCTCAGTGGTCGGTTCTGCTTGACTTGACCTGACTTTGGACAACCTGGGATCAAGTTCGCACACAGAAGGAAGCTAGTAATGGTCATGCATAAAGCAGACACTTCAATCACGGAAAGTCATGGGTAGGCCCCAGCCAACGGGACACAACTCTAGGGCCAGAACAGATTCCAAATGTCATTGAGTTCAACTTTAGAGAAGGGATAGCCAAGGCCCAGAGAAGGTAAAAACTGCCCAAGATCACAAAAAGGACTAGCAGGTAGGTCTTTATATCTCTATATGGGGCTTCTTCTATTCCCTTGCATGGCCCACGTTAAAAGCGTATACTTAAAAGCCAATGCTGATGGCAAAGACAATGGCCTCAGGTCTTCAGTAATCTGCTGGATTTCGAGGTCCACACTGCTTAGCCATTTCTGAGAGCCATTATTTTCCATGAGTCACCCAATGGTTTTTATTTTGATATGTATCACAAAAGCTTACTCTAGTTTAATTTTTCAAGGTAAGTTTCCTCTCTCCCTTGAGGACTCAGACCCACGCATTTAAAAAACTCTTTACAGAACCATGTCCTGTCCAGAGGTGCCTCGTAGAAAGCTCCTATGCTATGCCCAGTGCAGCTGTCCAGGGCCTCCTCATGTGTCACCAGCGCAGACACCACTATCTATTTCTGGCCAAGGAAAGAAACACGTGGTGTCCTGCCACCAATGATCCATCCATAGCTGGGCTGACTCACCCACTGTAAGCCCAATGCCAAAAATAATACCTTGCCAAAATTATGGTTCCTAATCTTTGACAAAGTAATATCCAAATTAAAATGAAAAAAGGCTGAAATGTCAAGTGATGATGGTGATTTACCTTGTACTGATTTATATAATGCACCGCCTCTTCGATGGGCAGATTTTTCCATGACATCAATTCAGGCAGCAAGCAGGTTTAATGATGACAATGACCACAGGAAAGCAAGCATGCGACCAGAGCTGGCTGGCCCTGGACTAGGAGCTTCCTTTGTCCCTCACTCTCTCCGTGCTATTGAGCGCGTACCCTCATGCCCCTGAGCCTCGTTTTCCTCATTGGTGACAATGGATGGAAGAATGCCCACCTGGCAGGGGTGGTGTAGGAATTATATATTTATATATTAATAAAAGCAATCAGCGGAGTGACTAGTACACAGCAGAGACCCAATTAAGGATAGCTGTTGGGGCACCTGGGTGGTTCAGTTGGTTAAGCGTCTGCCTTCAGCTCAGGTCATGATCCCAGGGTCCTGGGATCGAGCCCCACATCAGGCTTCCTGCTCAGTGGGAAGTCTGCTTCTCCCTCTCCTTTTGCCGCTCCCTCTGCTTGTGCTTGCGCTCTCTCTGTCAAATAAATAAAATCTTAAAAAAAAAAAATAGATAGCTGTTATTAAAAATCCTTAGTGGGGCGCCTGGGTGGCTCAGTCAGTTGAGCATCTGCCTCTGGCTCAGGTTATGATCCTGGGGTCCTGGGATCGAGTCCCACACTGGGCTCCCTGCTCAGCGGGGAGTCTCCTTCTCCTTCTGCCCCTCCCCCTGCTCGCTCTCTCTCAAATAAATAAAATCTTTAAAAAAAACACTTAGTATTTGCTATCCCTAAATATGATTGATAGTTGGCAGTTCCTTCCAGCTTTCAAATACAGAGCTCTAATAATAAATACGCCTACTATTAAACAATATTAAAAAGACCAAAATATGGAACACTGTGCCAGTACCTGCCCAACAGGCCTCCTGATGCCATCTCACCAACTTGTGATTTTTACTTATTTTGCAAATTGCTTGTTTTAGTAGAAGCGCACTGTGCCTCTTTCTTAAAGGAAGTAGGAGGAGGAACAGAAGAAGGAATGCAGAAGGAGAGAAAGAGAGAGGAAAGCCAACAGGAGTCTAGAAGGTTCTACACGTCCAGGCCTTGTCCCCCACTCCAACCGCTCCTGCCCATCCACCCACCATCCTGTACGGGTCCTGAGCCTCCCACATGACCCAGGTCCACTCCCTGCCCAGACACGTGCGTGGAGATACCAAGTCGGAGTAATCACATGCTCCCTCTGTGTCCACAGGCACTCCGACAGAAGGTGAGAAGGACCGCCTTGGGGCCATTAAGTGAGGACATTAAAAGCACTGATGTAACTAAAACACATTAACCTGGAGAGGAAGCCAGGCTATAAGCTGCAGCCCCACCGACATCATAAAAAGTAAAGAGGCCTCGGTAATGGAACCAATGTTACAGCCGCTGATATAAATTATACCTCAGAACAGGGGCGAAGGGGGTGGGATGTAAAAATGGAACAAGTTCAAACTTCTTTTATTGTAATAGTCTCCAGTTGAGCATAATCACCAAAGCTCTAGTGCGATACGATTGCCAAAACTAGACAAACATCTGTGAGGTGGATTCATCTCAGAGGGGGGGCCGACAGCCTGTTATCATTAAAGCCGCGACGCGCACTCTGCGACTGAACTGCAGGCCGCCTTGTTACTGCGTTTGCGGAGGCAATTGTACCAGATGTTGGCAACTATCTTCAGATGGATGACAGGCACCTGCTGTGGAAGAAATTTAGCTCCTCGTTGGCCTCTCTGATTTGGGGGCAGGGAGGGAGGGCCAAGAAGAAGGGGCCCCTCCAGATACCCCATGGCAAGGCACTAACCCAAAGTGACCAGGTGGGGAGGTTAAGCTCGCCGGATGGGGGCCCGCCCACCCGCTCCCATTCCAGCTCCTGGCACCAAAGACCCAGGAAGGGTCTGCAAGGTGCTGGAGGGAAGATGGAGAACTTGAGGGGGCCTCTCATCCAGGCAGAAGACCAAGCTCTGCACACATTCAGCTCCCCTCAGCAGGTTGCTCTTGGTAACGGTCTCCGAGACTCTTCAAGAGATCCTAAATTTGAAACATGGCTATGGACATTAATCATCATTAAAAGGCAAACAGGCAATTTTCAAACCATGTCATGCTGACTCAGATAGAGACAAAGGCTCGGGAAGGGGGGAGAGCGGGGACGAGAGAGATAAATACCACCCATGCCACCATGGACAAATAAAAATCATGAGAGCCCATAATTCATTTTCCAGAGTGCCCTGAGCATCAGCCGCTAGTTATTTGGCAGAAATGATTCACTCCAAAGTCAGCAGGGCCGACCCAGGTCTACCTTGCTGAGGGGTACTCTAGCAGAAAGACGCAGATAAAATGCAACCGCAGACACCCCAGCCTCTGGAAGTGCAACCTGACCCCTTCTCAGCCGAGGGTGGTAAAGAGAACCACCCAGAGACTCCACAGATGGGTTCAATCCTGGAGGGCTGAAATCCTGCTGATGAGGTAAAGCCAAATCGTGTTTGCCTTTGTCAAAATGTCCTAATGAGGCCTCTCAGCTGGCCTTGGGGATTATTTCTGAACACATGGTGATTCTCCTTCCTCTTGGATAATCAAAGTTGCACCAGACACCTCGTACTCGACTCATTCTTGCTATGGTCGCTGAGGCAAGAACACCGAGTCCTGACGACTGCCCTCCAAGAGAGGCAGCAGCTGGGCCTCAGTGGCACCCAGGGTGCCCCGGGAGACGTGACCCAGGTCCCAAAGTTACTCTTGAACTTCAGTATCCTCCCCTCCAACAACCCCTTCCACGTACGTCTACACAGCGTGGAGTGACAAACTGGTCTAGTCACAGCCAAAGGAATTCAACGGCTTGATCCAGCTGGTTGAAAAATATAACACACATGTTAAATCTGAGTTTTCTACCTCTACTAGTAGCCCAGTTTGGGCTTACTCTCATACTTAGCCACAAAACAAAACGAAACATGCCTTTCAGCCTGTAATTAAGGTTGTTTTCATGTCCTTAGCCAATGAGAACTTCTTTGCTCTGTTAAAAAAACAACAACCGATACTTCAAAGTTCCTAGGACAGAAATGACAAATTTTCAGAGAAACACTTACTAGAGAATACAGAAATCAAGGCATCAATTTAATTTCACACTCTACCTGCCTTGGACTAATTTGTGTAAATTACATTTCATACCAAGAACCTCGGCCCACGTGACCACAATGGAGAAATAAGCAGCTTGCATCAAATTGAGTTTTTCAGGCATAAGTATATAGCTCTTTTTAGTGTGTGAATGTTTAGCTGAAATTTCAAAGCAGGTTTTATATAAAAATTTCCAAGTGTTAATTTCCACATTTTCATCAACATGTCAATGTCACTGGGTTTTTACAGAGCTAAGGAGTGCAAATTAATCTGTGTGGATCTGGATTTTGCTTTTAGAAAAATGATAACCAAACTCTCAGCTCATGGGCGTGAGTTAGCAGAGTGAAGGATCTGCTCCATGCAGCTGCACACAAGTTTCCATTTTGACCTTCCACATTCAGGAATGTGGTTGGACAAGTGGTGCGAGACGAGCAGGCCTTTGCACACATGTTCTCAGATGGGATCCTCTAGCCTGCGGCTGTCACGGCCACACAGAGCACTGAGCAGCGGCACCCGCCACCGAAGAAAAAGCAAGACCCCAGGATCACTCCTTGCCTGTCCACCATAATGTTCCTTGCATGTCTACCCTCTCTGACTGGCCATCTATTTGCAGCTCCTTACTCTGAAGAACTTTTCTAAATGGATGGGAGGGTCGGTGTGAAACGACACGATGTATCTTTCTGATGCACGTCTATACTGAAAGGGCCATTCTTCAAAAGGGGTATCCGTGTGCCCCCCAAACCAGTTTATGACGAACTCTAAAACTATCCACAGTCATATGGAATCCTTACTTTCTGTTGAGACTCAAGTTAGAGACTGGGAATGTCTGTAGCGGGAGACAGCAACTTATGGCTCACAGGCCAAACCCGGCCCGCTGCCTGTTTTTGTGAATAAAGTTTTATTGGAACACAGCCAGCACTCACTCATTTACATGCACCTATGGCTTCACACCAAGAACCTCAGCCCACGTGACCACAATGGAGACGCTTTTGTGCTACAGCAGCACTGAGTCGCCGAGGCAGGCCATATGGCCCACAGATTCTAAAATCTTTACTATCTGGCCCTTTACAGTTTGTCAACCCCTCTTCTACCTAAGCATGGTACTGGGAAGGAGAATATGAATAAGAAAGTGTGACTATGATCTCTTGAGACTGGAAGGGCTCAACACATATAAGAATGGTATTGCTTTTTGTTGCCTTAACAAAAAGAAAGGTATCTAGAAGGAACATACTTGATTTGGGACACTTTATACAAACTTTCCCTCCAGAGGTTACAAGCTATGGGTTTTGCAGAAAAACCACTAACTTCCACAATCATTTTGTCCTAGGTGCAATGCAGGAGTCATCTTTTGTCAATTTCCTTGGGCTGCCGAATCCATTCGCCAGCAGGGCGCGGGTTAAATGCATCTGGGAAGCAATAATGAGGCTGAACTAACTGAGGCAGCCTGACTAATGCTCTCTGAAGCTCTCCAGCACTGAACAAACAGTGTCCACTGCCCTGCCTATGGGTCAAACAAACTCTCTTGGCTTGTAGTTGCTGGTGGGGTTGAGGGATAAGATAATCAGAGAGGAACTGCGAACGTGGCAAGAAGAGGAGACACTTCGAAATCCCAGGGCATATCCTCAGCAGTTCATATATTTGGGCAAGGAGAATGCAGGCATCTGATTTGAACTCTGCCTCCCCCTCTGCTCTCCAGCTGATGACAAAGTCAAACTCGCTATTTCAAGGTCTCCTGACGTGAGCATTCTCCATTTGTTTCTTTCCAAAGTGGGCACAGTTAGGGCTGCTCTATCCAGGGGCAAAACACACGGGGCGGGGGGGGGGGGCTCCTCCCTAATCTCCATGCCAACTGACAGAATCCAAAACGGCTGCCAAGCACCCTTTCCAGGTCAACACTCGGGTTGGTGCTGAAGCAAATGTTGACATAACCCACCTTCAAAGGCTGTTGTGGGGAACAGGCAAGATGGCAGATGTGAAAGCAGGGGAGGCACAGAGGAGGAGCTCCCAGCAGCCACCACCCACCGCACCCATTGCTGATGGCTGGCAGGCTCCCGGCCTCCCCTCCCTGCACTGCAGCTGTCTGTACTGGCATCCCTGCTCCTTGCCTATATTCCCCTCGTGAGCAGGGACCCTGCCTCACCGATCTCTATGAACCCAGCACGGTGTGCAACACCCAGCAGGCACTCGAGATTTGGGTTACTGAATGGCAGGATGGCTGGACAAGCATCACCACCCCAGGTGGACAAGCAAGGACCATCCATCTCAGGACTTTTCAATAACGGCTGATGGAGACCTCTTTCCTCCCCTTCTGGCTGGCTCCATGGTCCCCAGCCAGCCACGGCTTTGCAGCCTTAGGGTTCTCCTGAATACACCGTCCCCAGCCCTGCAGGAACTCCCCCACCCCACGACGTGAAGCTCTCCCTGAGCACAGGCCTAGGAGGCAGACGACTTACAGTGAAGAGACTAAGAGGAATCAATGTAGGGCACCCCTCACAAGGCAACCCCAAAGTGAGAAGCCCTTCAAGGAAGTGGCATTCAGTTAAATACAACGAGACGTGCCCTTGTTGAGAAGGGATGTTACAAACAGACAGCACTAGAAAAATCCCAGTCCAGGAGAAGGCAGAAATTTCTATCAAACAGGCCGTTTGAAACAACTTGCAAGTGAATTACGGCAGCTACTTCCTATGGGAGGGGAAATTATTTTAGGCGGCTTTCCAGTCCCATGTGCTGCTTTAATCTGAGTCATATGCAAGAAATATTTATTGAGGGGGGAAGTCTCCCCCTAGGTGTGTTTTAAGTGCAGGCCGCGCTGGAGCGCTCCAGTTAGCTCTATAAAGCTGCCTTAAAAGAACATTTTTAATGCGCTGTCTCATTTGCTTTAAACTGATTTCTCATTGCAAACAAACAAATCCCCTACAAATATCTGCTTTCCTGCATCCACGGCCTCTGCTGCCAGGCATGCACTGAGTACTTGGGGACGCCACCATTAAGATGGTGGTTTTCAATAGAAGCTCGGCACTTATCATAGCGAGAGCATTATCTTCTCAACAGAAGCTGACAATTTGTCCCACTCCTCCCTTGAGAGAATCCAGTAAGATCGCATTTGCTTCCCCTGCATGCTGTTTCTCCTACTACAACATTTCTTTGCCTGGAAAGAAAATATTGTGACTCCTTGCCATATTCACTTCATTAGCATAAGAGAAAAAAAGCCAAATCCTCCCATTGGCCTCCCCCAACAGTAGCTCCAGCTGGGCTAAATCTAGCAGGATCTTAGATGCAGGACTTCTCTGGCTCAGGATCTGTCACAGAACTGATGGTTACGGAGGCATGGGGGCAGAGACTAGGAGGGTCCAAGAGACAAGTCCCTGAGAAACTCAAGACCAGCCATTTAGCATATAGGAAGGGCATCGTACAGATTACTGTAGAGAGTTGATAGGCGGGGGATGAACCTGGTGGAGGTCAGCAGTTTGGGACTTTGGATACACAGGGTGTGTGTCTATGAGGAAGGGGGATGAACGTGGGGAGGGGACCCTATTCCTCAACACCCATGTGACAGACACAGGGGAAACCTGTCTCCTTTTATTCTCACAGCCACCCTGTAAATAAAATTGTATCCCCACTTCAAGGACAAGAAGTGAGGCTCAAAAGAGCAAAATCACTAGCCCAAGGTCACAACGCTCAAAGCCAATGGCAGCATCCAGATTCAAGCTCAAGTCTACTTGAGGTGAAAGTCCAGAATCATTCAACTCCATCCCACATAACAATTCCCAAGAGCCTGGCAATAAAATGCCAATGGCACTTCTCTGTTCTGTCGAGAGGGGAAAAAATGTACCCACAAACGAGTTCTCTCTGTCCACAGCCAGATTTACCGACTTCAGAGATGTTTGTGCTCTGGCTTAACGTTGCTGGACCTGTTTTTACTGCCCAGCCTGGATGATCACAGAACAAGTCTGGGGAGGAAGCTGCCCAGAGCCCACCTAGTGTTCCCACCCTGGGAGGATCCACGCACCTCTGAGCCACGACGAACCCACCACAGACCCTACTTGGTAACTCCCTCTCAGCAGCCCTACTACTTTCTAAGACCAAAGACAGAAAGAAGAGCAGGGGAGACGGCGAGACATGAAAAGATATACCCTGTTCTTACCCCCCTCTCATCCGTCCCTTTGCCAGGACAGCTGTGTCTACCCCTTACGCCAAGACCCACCTGAGAAGCTACCTGCTCTGTACAAAGCCATGCTTGCCAGCTCTACCCTGCCCAGATAGTCCCTTAGTTCTATTAAACTTTTACTGCAGGGTAGAAATAGCTCATTTAGGGGCACCTGACTGGCTCAGTCAATAGAGTGTGTGACTCTTGATCTCAGAGTTGTGAGTTCAAGCCCCACGCTGGATGCAGAGATGACTTAAAAATAAAATCTTAGAGGGGTGCCTGGCTGGCTTAATCGGTGGAGCATGTGACTCTTGATCTTGGGGTTGTAGGTCCAGGCCCCATGTTGGGTGTAGAGATTGCTTAAAAATAAAATCCTTAAAAGATATAAAATCAAATCATATAAAAAAAAAAAAAAAAAAAAGGTCATTTGTCCCGGATTCAGGGGAATGATAGGTTCCATGTAAAGAAATGCTCCAGATAATTGAATACATTTTCTTAAAAGGCTCATTTTTAAAAAGAAAAATTGTAACTTTACCATTTGAAACTCCTTCTCCAATGACTGGCACAGCTCTGCCCTCTAATACAGAAAGCCCATTCATTCTGTCACTATTTGCTGAGCGCCAACTACTGCCCAGGCACTGGGACAGTCCTGGTGCTACACGGTGAGTGAACAGATCCCGCTCTACGTTGGTGGAACTGACAGTCTACTCGGGGCAAAGAGGGTACTCGCGTTTGACTTTTCTCTTGATACACCAAGATTCCCGTTATGGGTTCTCTCAGCTCTTGGTCTGTTTTCTTTATGAGACAATTTGTAGTTACTTTTATTATTTACTTGTTTGCTCTTGGCTGGTCCTCCCCGACCCCATCCTAAAACTCAAGCCACAAGTAAGCAGGGATCCTGTCTCTTTCGTTCACTGAGGCACCCCTGGCTCCTAGCTCAGTGCCTGGCATTCGGAAGAGAATCAAGATCTGGTGAATGAATCAATGAACAATGAATGATGCACGAGGCTGTAGAAAAGATGCCTTCTGTACCTAATGAGGAAGGATGGCTATTTCCCTGCACTAAATGGTCCCACAATGTGGTACTTCCAAACATCTAAGTCTTTTTGTTTTTATAGGGTTTTTTCCCTTCCTCTTTACACTGAGCTTATTAACATCTTCCCACCCCTTAATAATTGCTATAAATTTAAAACCAGAAAAACAAGCTTATTAGAATCACATGAAAAGGAAAAGGGAAAAAAAAACTTAAATGAGGATGTAAAAAGCTCTCTCAAGAGGCTAAATAAACTCAATAAATAGGTCAGTGGATCAATACATATAAATATATTTTGATAAACATCAGCTAAATGATATTGGGCCAATTTCCAGACACTATCTCCTACCCTCCACACACACACACAAAAGTTTAATTATTCAAACAAGTTTAAAGAGTTCAGCTAGCAGGGTCCAACCAGAAGAATTCTTTTCTGGCCCACATCAGTTCAACATTTTCCATCAAAGCCAGAGCAACTCGAGGTTCGTTCCACACACCAGAAGCACCAGGGTAGCTGGAATGAATTGGAAGTATGTGCCATAGACATTTACAAGACACTGAATCTTCCTCTTTAGGCTTAGAGGATCCAGGAAAGACCTTGCACTGTGTGTTATCCCCAAGGTGGGGGGGCACACTGAGTGGTAAGCCCACCCAGAGGACAGATGGGAAAGAAGGAAGAGCCTGTAGCCTGTACGTGCACGTATGTGCTTGCACACGCACCCAAGTCAGGGCTACTGCTGGGTAGGATGGGAAAGGCAATTCCAGAGGCTGAACCTGGGTTTCAGAGGATAAAAATTACAGCAGCTGATATTTCTAATATTTACAAAGCACTTGCTCTATTTCTGGCAGGATGCTAAGAACTTATAATACAGGTATTAGTTCATTTTTTTTTAAGATTTATTTTACTTTTAGAGAGAGAGAGAGGGTGCACACACGGGAGGGGCAGAGGGAGAGGAAGAGAGAATCTCAAGCAGACGCCGCACTGACCTTGGAGCCAACAGGGCCTGATCCCACGACCCTGAGAGCGTCACCTGAGCCAAAACCAAGAGCGCGCCGCTCAGTCGACTGTGTCACCCAGGCGTCCCTATGTATTAGTTCATTTAATCATTGTGTCGATCCTGTGGGCTAAGTACCATCCTTATTTCCATTCTACACATAAAGAAACTGAGGTAGAAAGACGTTAAATGACCTGCCCAAGGTTATAGAGCTAATAAATAGGTGAGCTGGATTTGGTATCAGACAGTCCGAGTATAAAAATTCCACGCCCTTATTACCAGGCGTTAAGCTAAACCAGGGGGTTGGCAACTGTGGCTGAGGGCCAAAGCCAGCAGCCTTCTGGGTTTTGTAAATAAAGTTTTATTGGAACACAGCCACAGCCATTTGTTTTCATACTGTCTCCGGCTGCTGTCATTGACACTACAGTGGCAGAGCTGAATGGTTGTGAGCGACCATCTGGGCCACAAAACTGAAAATAGTTATTATCTGGCCCTTTACAGAGAAAGTGTGCCAACCCCTATGCTAAACAGTAGTAATTCTCAATGTTTCTACCCAAGTGCTCCTAATGGTCAAGTAAGTTATGGGACAGCCCAGAATTACTGGGGACAGGGGCCAATGCAGCCAGCAGCTCTCCCGAGATGTCTCCAAGTCTCACGGTTTTTTCAAACACAATTATGCAAAGTTTGCATTCTGTGCCATAATATTTCTTCTAATATAATATGTCGAAAACAAACAACCATAAAGTCATCGCTTCCTGAGAAAGGTGCCACTGTAATCCTAAGGCACCGCGCACTGCGGGGCCTGGCACCCCAGACGCCCGAGGGAGGCAGCCCCGCAGGAGCAGCTCAGGGGTAACAGCAAACCGCAGGACCTCCACACCTCGGTCCCTACTGCAGTCCCGCGGAGGTGTCCCAAGCAGGTCATGTACACTCCCCCAGCCCTCCTTTCCTAACTTTCACACAAGATCCTCCTCCTCCTGCACGGGGCTGTTTGGACAGAGACAAATCAAAAGACACTCAAAAGCTGTCAGCAACCAAGAATCTCTGAATCCGAGCACAGATGCCAACTTAGTTGGCAGGAAGTGCTATGACACCAAGAAATCCTCCTTTTTTGCTACCGGAACACATATATCGGGGCCCCCGGGTGGCTCAGTCAGTTAAGCGTCTGCCTTCAGCTCAGGTCATGATCCCAGGGTCCTGGGATCGAGCCCCACATCGGGCTCCTTGCGCAGTGGGGAGTCGGCTTCTCCCTCTCCCTCCTCCTCTCCCCTGGCTTGTGTTCTCTCTCTCTCCCTCTCTCAAAGAAATAAAATCTTAAAAAAAAAAAAAAAAGCACACATATATCAATAAAAGAAATGGGGTAGTCTTTTTAAAAGATAAAAATTTTAAAAAAGTGTTTCCATATGAGAGAATCGGCCAGGTCCCTCACCGGCTCCTCCAGCACGCCTCTGCCTGGTGCTCACCCTACCCTCTACCATTCCCTAAGAAAGCTGAGAATAAGATCGGGAAGGCCACCTCTGGTCAGCCCATACTCTTATTTATGTTCCCTAAAGTGAAAAGCCCCCTACACTGTTTTGTTTTTTTCTAAATACTAACAGTCTGTAAACAATAAGCAAGTCTGAAAATATTTACCTCTGCTGCCAATCATAAAAGACCGTTAGCAAACTCAATGACCAAAAATCTCTAATTTACAACTAATCCCATTGCGCAAATTGCATCTTCTACTACAGACCACCTAAAAAACGACTTCCTGTAAACGAACCACTCTGCTGGGTTTTTCTAATCGAATTAAATCCTTATTTTGCTCTTTAAGGAATTCACTTTTCTCGACACGGGGCAGAATTTTTATTATTTTCAAGAGATGAAGAAATAATCCCCAAGTAGAAGCCCAGACAGGAGCCCAAAGGGTCCTACACTCCAAGTAAATGACCCGCTGTCCCTTGCTGCAGGGCTGTGGGTCTGTCTGTCTGTCCTGCCTCCCACAGGCCGCTTCTCCCTGAACACTTACTGGCCTGTGGGAGTGCAGGAAGGCAGACTGTAAAATGGATCTGAAGTAAGCATGCTGGAAGACACAGGAAGGAATATTTAAATCTGCCTGGAGGTGGTCCAAGAAGGTTTCATCCCTTTAGGAGCTGCAGGCCAAGTATCTCCACTTTCCCACCTCCCCTTTACTCAGGTGACCAACTCATTCTGGTCTGCATGCCCTGAGTTCCTGGAAACTCCTCAGTCCTAGGCAAACCAGGACAGCTGGTCACCCTACCTTTACCCAGCCCTGCTCTTCTCCCTACAGTAGGAATCGTCAATACTATTCACTGGTTGCCTGCAGTGCGCTGCCTCCCACCACCCACCCCACACTGGCAACAAGTAATCACCCAACCCTTCCACGGCCCCTCCACCCAGATTCTCTTCCATCCTGGAGATGGCCTCGTCCCACAAACGCCCCACCAAGAAGAAAGAACCATCACCTGGGCGGCTGAAGGTATGTGGACTCATGGCAAAACAAATCCCACTCTGCCAGGGACTCCACTCTAGGAGGACAGCACCAAGTGGAGAAAAATGGAAACGGGGTATACAAATTCAATCTATCAAATCTCCTATTTATTTTATGCAAAGTTTTCCTGGTGCTTATTAATACCAGCTTTCCCTCTACCATTTAATCTCTGCTTCCATTTCATTCTTGGAGGCCTGTGATTATTCTAATTCAGCATTTGGATGACTTCATTTCCGCTCAAGTACACCCAGGTCAACTTGGATAGAAAAGAAAGAGGAGGAGAAGAAAAATAATCAGCTAAAAGCTATTAAATATCAGCCGTGTGCCTCATGATTGGTTTTAAAGGCAGTGGCGAGGTTAGCAACAGTCAGAAACTCAACCCTTCTGCCTCTTCCTGCATATTAACATTTTTCTGGGGCTCTCACTCTTATGGCTTCGAATGTAAATAAAGCCCGGACTGGCAGCCCACTTGGAGCTGATTCACAAATACCAAGTCTGAATATACAGAGCTGTAAAAATTTAGAGGGTGGTAACTTGACAGATCCGGCCCTTCTACAGAGAGACTAATTCTCAGAGGACAAAAGATGGGGGGGGGCGGGGAGAAGGAGAAGAAAAAGCAAGAAAAGAAGAGCATACACGACCCAAGTAATGGGGTATCCAACTGACGGGGTGGGGGGTGGGCGGGAATCTCCATATCAATGTTCACTCCACCAAACAATGGAATTCCATTTCTATGCCAAGCCTAAATGAACTGAGCTTTCTCTTCCATAAGAACCACTCCTTGCACCCACTGGCACAAGCTCGAACCGCGATTTCTCAGACACTTGCCGTTCCCACTGAAGTACGTCCAGGGGGAGAAAGGCTTTCTTTCTCATGCTAACAGCTCCATTGTAAGTGACGTCTTCAGAGGCTGCCAGGAGGGCTCTGGGAAGGTGAGCTGGTGGAAGAGCTTAAAACCCCCTCCCCACTACCCCTCTCAGGCTCATTAACTCCTTCCTGTCCTGGGCCGCCCCCTAGAAAAATTAAATCAAGCGCCACCATCCTGGGAAAGCCCAGTTAAATAGCCACGCCAGAAAGTTCGGGCCTGGTTCCTCTACCTACTATGCATGTGAAGCGTGGAATTTGATTAACATAATCTCAAAGTTTTCCCAGCTTGCTACCCAGGAGGCATCCTGTTTTGCTATTTGTACATTTTAAAACACTGTTAACAGAGCAATAATAAGGTCTGATGCATTTGCCCAACCACAGCGGGCTATATTTTATACACTAAAAAGGAAATGTGAAGTTTTCCTAGGAACCTACTATTTCAGGAGCCCCTTTTTTTAAGCAAGAGAAAAGGAGAGGAGAGGGGAGGGGAGGGAAGGGGAGAAGAGGTAAGAAAAAGGAAAAGAAAAGAAAAAAGAAAAGAAAAGAAAAAAGGAAAGGAAAGGAAAGGAAAGGAAAGGAAAGGAAAGGAAAGGAAAGGCAAGGCAAGGCAAGGCAAGGCAAGGCAAGGCAAGGCAAGGCAAGGCAGAATTTATGTCTGATTGTGAGGTTGGAGTGCTCAATTAATTTCTAACTCGCCTCACTCCACTGGCTGCAAAAGAAACTGGTCTCCATTATGGAGGAAAAAGTTCATCAGGAAAACACGAAGTTGTTTTGTTTGGTAGGAGGGTTTACCTGCAAAGCCCAAGGATCACATTACTTGTGGGTACTGCTTGTTTGCTTGCTGCCACCTGGCCTAGGAAGCTGAGGCAGGCAGATGAGGGAGGTTCTCCCGCGGCTAACTGCGCCTCTTTGCACTCAGCAGCTCTACCCGGGGTCAGAGGGCAAATAAAGTCCCCTCCCCCATATGACACACTTCCGAAGGGAGAGGCTGACACAAACCAGACAGAGAATTAATAAAACATGAGGACAGTGTTGGCCTTGTTCTGGGTTATTACAGGAAGAAAACTGAACACAAAAGTAGCCTTCAGCATGGCCAGTCAGGGAGGGGAGAGCAACGGGGGCCCTTCCTGGCCCACTCCACAGCTGTAACTCAAGAAGGTCTGAGGAACATCAAGGCTCTCCAGAGCAAAGGCCAGCAGAGGACAGGCGAGGCGTGGTCACACTGGCCACCTTCCAGTCGGTCAACCTGGACAAACCACCTCAGAAGACAAAGGCCTCCTGGGAGCTTTGGTGCCCACAAAGGACAGACGGGGACTTTTGTTTTCCAGGCCTGGTCTGAGCGAACCACACACTGCATGGAGCTCCATTTATCTACGACGCACATGTAGAAGCGATAAAACATTACCTCAGAATCACAGTCCACCGTCAGGAACACGGTGAGGTTGCTTATTTATTTTCTCCCGAATCTCTTGCCCTTCAAATTTCAAAGGCTTTCTAACATTTTTATGTTAGCTCTTCCTCTCCTCACACACGCAGTATCAAAAGGGACTCTCTGAGCAGTGGCCACGAACACCCCACCTGCACATTACAACCCGGAGCGAGGAAATCATCGGCGTCAGACACTTCCTTCGAGCGCACCCTCCGACCATCCCACACACAGGCGGGGTAAATGAAAAGATCCCACCATATAAAAAGCCAATTCATTCTTATTTTCAATTTTTTTTTTCTCCAAAAGACTTCAAGCACCATTCTCTGTAGCTCAAGTTCACTTTTAGAGGCCCACACACAACCCCACTCCAACAAAAGGACTCCGGAGGACCCTTTTCACCTCATTTCCACAGGGCTCCCCTTTGATGGGACCTAAAGAGCTCTAACTCTCCAAACCCCGTTTCCCTGAAGACCTCCTCTTGCTGTCCACCACAGGAGACCAGAGGGGCTGGCCTAGGAAGGGGTTAAAGCCCTCATGTCAAACCGCAAACTCGGGCACTGGCCCAGAAGGGACATGGGAACCAGGGCAGTGGAGTGATAAAGGCCGGATTGTAGCAGCCCACTGAATTGGAAATGACTTGTAGGCCTAATGAAACAGAACTTTGGCAGTAAAACAGAATGAAAGGAATGAGACAATAAAAGGCTGGAACAAAGGGTGCAGAGTCGTTTCAGCTTAGCAAAATAAGCTCACTTTGTTGGTGGGGAAAGCCAAAGCCGATTAGGATAAACCAACGACTGAGCGTAAGTCTTCCAAACTAATTACACAGTTCACCATGTGAAGTATAATTGGAAGCCTCCAGATGCGGGCTGCTTTGCTTTCACAGGAGTTCTATAAAGTGAGAATTACCTAGTGAGCTCGGCACTGAGCAGCCCTATCATCGAGGTGAACAGCTGAAAGGTGCAGAACTGCTCCATCCAGGATGAAGCCGAGAATTCATTAAGTTTAAAGGCCTCTTTTTGATCTCCAAAATCCTATAAGTGAGAATTTAAGAAACCGGTACTTGAAGGAGGGGCCAAAAGGGGAGAAGGAGGAACCCACGCACATGGAGCTTCTTTGATCCCAGTGATTTTTAATTACCAAGCTGGGCTCTTCTGGATGGCTATGTGGGGAGCAGGGTGGTGAACCCTCCAAGCGATTGTCTGGGTCTGTACGTGCCTATCGAGAGGATCATTCACGTGCCACTTTCTGGAATGGTCTGCGTACATCATTCCTGGACATACGAAAATCGTGAGCACAGATAACGTCCACTAGGAAACCTGACGCGGTGAAATAAATTGCCGCACATCAACATTCTTGGCAAATGAACAGAACCTGCTCCCTCGGAGTATAGGGGCTGCTTCGTGGTAAAGTAGGAGATGGGGTTTTTATAAACGGTGAAAAGAGGCTAGATGGTACAAAAATGAATGACTACCTGGGCTCTCCCCAGCATGCGCTTGTGTGATCTTGGACAACTCATGACCTTCTTCCACATCAGTCTGGTCATCTACATGACAGATACTCCACCTATCTTGCTTGACAGCTTTGAGAATCAGATTTTAAAATGCATCAAAAAGCTTAGCACAAAGCACACATCCCTCAAAGTCAGAAACATCAACTCATAGCAAAAGAATCTTTGCAGTAAAATCTGAACTTCACAAAATCTGAGTCTTCATTAATTTAGATCTAGCACATGTAATAAGGAGGTGGAAATACTCTACAGATCCCTGGATCTTACTCATAGGACGAAGATTCTGGTTTATAAATAGCACCTTTTTCCAAATAGAGAATCCCTTCACTGTTCCTGCATCTTGCAGTCCAGAAATTAACTCTACCACAGTTATGACGGTTTCACTCATCATGCTCATTGCTATTGGTAATATCTTGTTTTGGTTACAGTCTATGGATAGATACCTATCCATCCATCTGCCCCACTTATGTATGTTTATTTTTTTTGAAGATTTTATTTATTTATTTGAGAGACAGAGACCATGCACAAACAGGGGGAGGGGCAGAGGGAGAGGGAGAAGCAGGCTCCCTGCTCAGCAGGGAGCCCGATGCAAGGCAATCCCAGGACCCCAGGATCATGACCTGAGCTGAAGGCAGACGCCCAACTGACTGAGCCACCCAGGTGCCCCTGTGTGTTTAAACACACTTTCTAGATTATTGAATTTTCAAGTTTGAAACCAACCTTAGGAATAACCTAGTCCAGGGGCTGGCAAATTATGGCCCACAGGACAAAAGTGGCCCACTACCTATACTTATAAAGTTTTATTGGAACACAGCCACATCCGATAATGGATTGGCCATAGCTGCTTCCGCCATATAAAAGCAGAATTAAGTAGTTGTGACAGAGACCGTTATGTTCTGTAAAGCCAAAAACATTTACTATCTGACCCTTTACAACTTTTCCAACTCCTTCCCTTAGAGGAGAAACTGAGGCCAGAAAAGAAACGGCCTGTTAAGGTGTCACAGTGGGGACACTGTACAGGCAGGCCCAGCACGAGGGCCTGGAATACTTCTACCTCACTTTCCTCTAATGACAGCATCAGAACAGCTACCCAGGGGGTGAGGACGGCCATCCAAGTGGGCAGAATCCTTATGCCAAAGGCCGCACTTCATAATCTCATCGGAAATATAAACAAGTAATGACACCCCTAAGCAAGGGGATGGGGATAAGTTTCTGGGAGGAAGGTGGGAGAAATGCCCAAAAGGGTTTACAAACCTCCAATGTGAGTTATTTAAAGCTCTCAGTGTGTCATTCTGCCCCCACTCCACTTACAGTAATGACATATTTAAACTCTCTTAGCCCAGCCCCATGATAGCAGTCTTACCCCTCTTGATGGCCACCTGAAATAAACAGTTGAAGCAGCGGCCGCCTCAGGCACGACGGGAAGAGGGAGAGGAGAGAGGAATGACAGTGCGGGGAACCTAAAACACGGGTGGCAAACCCAGAATGGAGGCGTGGAAGGATGGAAAGTTCTGGATGTGGAGGACGAGGAAGGAGGGTGTGAATTCTGGCTGTTATCCTGCCTTACCTGGGTGACCTTCCTTGAGACTTAACCTCTCTGACTCTTACTGCTCACCTTTGTCAAAGGGCTGGATGACACCAAAATCCACCATGCAAATGAGACGAGGGGACCTATGTCCAGTTCCCAGCACCGTCCCCAGCCCGTGGATGGACACAGTCTCTTCCTTTCTTTTGCATCCTCCCCACCCTAAGCCCATCCTGTGGATTGATCCGAGGTTGGAGCAGGGCCCACGGTTCAGGTTCTGTTAACAGACAAGCCTGGAGGGGAAGTCTGCATCCAGCTCTACCTTTCGGGGGTGACCTTGAGTCAAAGACTCAATCCCACCTAGACTCCATTTAACAAGCTACAAAATGGGCAGTACCCCTACCACCCTCCCTGAGAAGAATTAAATGAGATCATATAAGTCAATGGCCTGGCCCAGGACTCAGCACAGTACATACTCACTAATAAAATTCCACCTCGCTAATTTGCCATTAACCAACTAAAAAGGGCCCCAAACAACTTTATTGACGGGAATGTGTACAAGTATGTGAGTCTAGTTGACACAGGTGTGTGTGTGTGTTCGGTTTTGTTCAACCAGAATATAAACTACTGAAGGGTAGAATCAGTTTGTTGACTCACCATTGGGTTGACTCACTGCCTTAAGGCCCAGCAGCACAGTCTCCTCTCTTTTGATGGCTCTGATTCCAAATGAATTACGCCAGAATCCTGAGAGGTGGTGGACCCTGCCCAAGGTGGGTACGAACATAACACAAGCCACCAGCACAAGGAGGAATAAGCCCCTCTGAAGACAGACCCAGATAGTGCAGAGAGCACGTGTATGAAACAAGCTACTAAAACAGGAGCATAGAGAGTGTTACAGCTTTGATACATTCAAAAGCCTCCTTAGTCCTTTAATAAAACACCTGATAAGTTTACACATCCTGCTGGAATCTACAAATGTTACTGCTAAATTAACTGAGCAGCTTCAGCCCCAGCGCAGGCCACGCCAGGGAAGATGGTCTGTGAATGCCTCTCTGACAAGGGGACAACTGTTCTCAGGGCAGGAATGGTTGCAGCCGTGGGCCCAGCCAAAGCTTGCAGAGCTTCCCACTGCTGGATACTGGGTCCCAACTGTAAGTGTTAATGAAAAAAGAGAGAAAGGGAGAATGAGAGAGAGAGAGAGAGAGAAGCCTGGAGGTGGAAGCGTGCAGAGGTGCGGCAGGTACCGGCCACTCTGGAATACTCTAATAGCCCAACTTCTCTGACACCCACAAATAGGACCATGAGATTCCAGTTTATAACTAAAAAAAGAATTCCACCTCAATTTTGCAAACACTGCTCGTGGCCTTGTTTTAGAGGCAGAACTGTAGCAAAGGGGCGCACATTCCCGAGCCTTCCATTACACAAGCTGGACCTGTCTCATTTAATTATTTCCAGTCTCTCCCCACAGGCAGGGTGGGGCTGGGCAGTGGACCAATGCCCCCTGGTGCTTTAAATGAGTCTCGAAGAGAAGTACATGGTCCCCAACGCACTCAGCTATTCTTCAAAACCGGCCAGAAGGAATCAGCCCCCAGCTGGCAAAGCAAGACGGTGCCATGGGGAAAGCGTCTTTCCTAAGCGACCTGGAAGGGCAGTTAAGTGCCATTCTGAACGCCAAGCCGGGCTGGAGGAGCCTGGTTTCTCTTTGTTGCATGTCTCCCATCCATGCAGAAATTGATGATGACCAGAGACGGGAAAAATCTCCATTTTGAAGCTAAACAGTGATCCCGGCCCTCATCCCAGACAGTAGCTCACAACTCGACACACCCGGGGACGAGGTCTGAGCCGCCCATCACCTTGAGCAAACAAATAAAAGCACAGAAACTTCAGACCGGTCAGTGGGCAGCAGTGCCTGGTACCACCCAGGGCAAGCACAACAGCCGTCACCGGGGGGCACACGAGTGACAAAGCTTAGAAGACGCGCAGTGCCTTCTCCCTCTCTGCTGCACCAGCCCTCCAGCAGCAAGGACGCAGACCTTTGCAAGGGAGACTGTCGCACACCTGGACTCCCAGGACAACATCCATGACGACTGAAAGATGCGGGAAGCAGGGGGCCGGCGTAGCCTCTCAGCTGCCAGCCTCCCGGGACGCGGCAGCCAGAGGAGGGGATCACACAAAGCCAGCAAGGCTAGCCTCCCCCACAAGCTGCCTTGTCGGAGCCTGGGGACCATGTGGCCATCAGAGGAACGCTACTTTCCAAGGCACCAGCTCCCCCCACAGCTAGAGGGAGGCTGAATCAAGCACATCGCCCATGGGTGCATATCCTGTCTGTCTGTCTGTCTGCTGACTCTGTCTTAACCTACACACTCTCACACTCTGGGTCCTGGCTGACTGGGGGGCGTTCTGCATTGCCCCCAGCCTGGTCCAGCAACAGAGCCCAGGGGATCATTTTACTTCGGTCTCACACACATTCTGACAGGTACAGCCCGGCATCTTTCCCGAGTATCCTTGGGCATCTGACAGGGGAAGGTTCAACCGCACAGGACCCCAGGGAGCCTCCACTCGTCATGCATCTTCCAGAAAGGCACAGAATGAAGCCCAGCACCGACTCACAGGCTTCTAGCAGCTTCTGCAGGAGCTGCTGCCCTGTGAGTCACAGCCCCGCATCCCTCCCCAGTCACTGCTGCCACCACCACCGGCTCCCAGCCCAGGCCCCAGGTGGTCAGCACCACCACACTGCAAGGCCGCTCTGTTTGTTCCTGTGGGCACGTGGGGCACCACGCCAACCACAAGCTGGACTCTTCCATGTCAGCTCCTGACAGATTTCACTTAAATCTGGACGACCAAGTGCAAGGACAAGGTTCTTGAGGACGCAGCTGTGGCAAAGGGAGGGGGCGCGGCAGCAGCCAGCCCCATGCGCCACTTACCTTGCCAAACTGCTCAAAGTACTGCTTCACATCTTCCACCACCGTGTTCGCAGATAATCCGCCTACAAATATTTTCTTTGTTCTTGTGACCATCTGCAAGAAATGACAAGAGGAGGACATGGGTTAACCAGGTTATCTGAAGCAATGCTCGCTAAGATGCTAAAACAAGCCACTCTCCATGTGCCTCTAGGAAGGCAATTTTAGATAAATTTGAGCTGTACGGCGCAGGCTCCTGAGACATCTTAGAATGCTGGAGACAACCACGCTGGATATCTCGGGCCTTCAGGCCACAACCTAAAGCTTGAGTTTCATACAGACACAGAGTAGACTTCAGAACCTCTAAGCCATAAGACACAGCTCCATTCTGATTTCTAGCACAAAGAGAAAAGTGGCACATCAAAGCTATTTTAAACCTAAGAGATGGGAGCAAAACAGAATTATGTGCATAAAAATCTGCTGCCCAGAAAGCACCATAAAATTTGTCAATTAAAAAGCCACACGTCATTCAAACATATGGGTGGGCTGTCTACACCGAGCTGCTCTGGGTGCTGGTTCATGTCTGCCAACAAGACAGACCCTGACCCCACAGGCAGGGGCCACTCTTGGAGCTCAGTCTTCATTCTTTTTCCCCTCTAGATTCCTCATTGTTCGCCCTGATTCACCCTACACTTAGTCAAGCCCAGCTAAGCCCCAGGTATCCACCCCTTTGTCCATATAAGTCCTTCTCCCTAGAACGCCTCTCTGTGCCTAAATCTCCCATGGCTACCATCCTGCAAGATCCAACGACCTTCTCCAAAATGCAAGCTATCTATATCGTCCCCACATCCAGAAGCTGTCCCTCTCTCTTCTGAAACACTAACACCATACCCACCAGTCTGTCCTGGCACCCGCTTCTTCCCACCTAGTACAGAAGTCACTGATAATCCTGTCTTTCTTACTTCCTTCCCCAGACACTGAGTTCCTGATTCCTCTCGGTACCCTCCGCAAAGCCAAGCACAGCGCCAGGCCCACAGAAGCCCACACCAAATATGTGGTTGATGTGAAAACGAATGACTGTGGTCACATTTCAGAATGACACCAGTTCCAAAGTAAATGATACAAATGGTTCAGAGACGGAACCAAACATCATAGGTAGGAGCCAAAATTGAACAAGAAAAGAAATCTTATTCTGAACACTGAGTCTAGGCTGTGTGTGTGTTTTACTTTTTTTAATGTGCAACTAAAAAAGACTTTATCTAAATGTTAAATAAAAAATTTCAAACCTCAGTAGATACAGGGTCTCACCCATTTGGCTGCACGTAATAAAAGCCCAACATCTTAACCTGACAGGAGAAATTCTGTCACAATGTACACATATATCAAATCATAATGTTTGTACACTTTAAATACCTTACGACTTTGTCAGGTACACCTCAGTAAAGCTGAGGGGAAAATGTTTTATGAGAACATATAAATAAAAGCATGACTGAAACCCCAAAAATAAGTGAATAAGATGAAGCCGAAAATGTTAAAAAAAAAAAAACAACCCACAATGTCATATGTGTCCATTACAATTCGATGTGGGATGCCTAAATACAGGGGCCGTGGCTGCCAGGATCCCCACTGTCCCCAAGGCTGAGACACACTGGCTGAGGGAACGTACAACCAGCCCACCTCCAAGAGGAGCGCCCTGGCTGAGCACCACCTGGGTGCGGACGGGTAGGCTGTGCTGAGGAGTGCTCCCCTGAGGTCCGGTCCAGTGCTCTGCACCGTGCAGTCCCAGACCAGCGCGCCAGTCCCAGCTAACCCTGAGCTCCCATCAATCAGGACGCACGATGGCCATGAACAGAGGAGGCTCCCAGACTTCGAGGAGCTCAGGCTTTGGCTTAGCATCTTCCGGGAGAGACATGTGCCACCACAGCCTGCTGACGGATCCCCATCTGGAATGTCCCTGCAGCGGGCTTGCTGCGCCATTTTAAGAGGCCATTGTCCCAGCAACTCCACACACTTCCTGTGGGCTCTGAGGGCCATGCAGTGGTTACACGTGTGTTTAAAGCTGTGATTTACCACTTTTCGTCTCTTTTCAGATGAACGGGAGAGATGAGATGATGTACATGAGAACGTGTTACGAAGATCCCACCAGCGTCCACAGTGCCAACCCCAAGAGCCTCTCGTTAACCAGTGGGCATCTTATTCTGCCCCTTACTGTCCATCCCCCTTCTCAGCCATTCCGTAAGTCCCTCTGGCAGACAAGGTCACCTTCCCATGAAACTGCATCAGTCCCTCTCCAGATTTCAATCTCTCCCGACACTCACTGACCGCCAAATTTTACTGCCCTAACTTTCCTAATGTGTTCATTCAACAGATACATTAAGTGCTAGGTGTTGGAGCCTATGTTCCAACACAATGTAGAATTTAATCATTATAAAATGGAGATATAATAATTAGCCTACCACGCGAGGTTCCTATCAGGACTAAATTAAATAACATATGCCAAGGTGTCTTAGCAGGACACCAGGCAGATGCTAGGTAAGTGGTCACTGTAACCGAATCCAAAGTCAATTACTACATTCATCCTTCAAGCTCAGAATGAGCTTGTGTGGCAGAAAGATACTTTATACAAAAATCTTTGATAAATCAACTCTTAGTGCCCCATTCCCTTCCACTGTAATTTCAATACCACTTTCCTGCATCTCTACATGATTTCAGATGGTCAAAGACTCCCAATAGTTTCATTTCATATTTTTCATTCTTTTTTTCTTTTTTTTTTACCCAGCCAAGTAATTAAATATCTATAAAGAAACACTACTGTGATCCACAAACATGCATTAGTGGAGTTCTCAACTTAAAGAAACTCTGAAGAAGCATTCTATAAAATGAACCCTATGGTGCCATTTCTACGTTGTTTAGAGTCAGGTGGGTATAGAGCAGACCCTATTTATATTTCAAATGTTCACATGGACCCAGATAATTAAATGAGTAACGTGTCTTCGTTCCCAAAACAGAAGTCAACAGAATGTTCATTCCCCAATAACTGATTAAATGAAAAGGCCCCCTCTTATACTCTCTATAGTTGCTCAACAGCCAAAAACCTATCACACCAGAGCCTTAAACACTGGGGCAGACACCCAGCTATAAATCTACATAGTCCCAAAAAAAGCCTGTAAAATACTTTTTTTTAGAAGGATGAGAAATCCCAGGCCCCAGACACTGCGCCAAAGTGTCCAAGTTACTAAAACATCCTCTCCAGGAACCAGCTCAATTCAGTGATGGATCCCACTCTACGGCAAACACTAAAGGAAACTGGTTTAATCAAAACCTTCCAGACGTAAAAAGGCCAGTGGGAAGATGTGCAACACTTGGTTAGCTGCTTACCAATGTCTTGGCTTCAGGAGAGGAGAGCACGGATGGGGGCAACAGTGCTCTGCATGGTGACCCCTCCCACCAGGGGCACCCTGGGGGAAACGGGGGTGATTTACTTTGGGAATCCTGACGGCATCACTGCTAAACAGACTGTGCAGTGCTTGATGATTTGCATTCTGAAGACGGACACGGGAGGCAGGCAGAGAGGACTCTGGAATCACACATTCTACCCTATTTCCCTTCCCACCTCCAGGGCTGCTGGTGAGGACAGGACAGGCGCGGGCCTAGATGTCGTGTCTGGGCTCCCAGTGGGACTCACTGGAGGGCCTCAAATTCCTATCAATACTATCGAAGTTTCTGTGTCCATGTCTGCCCACGTGCGTGCGTGCGTGCGTGCGTGTCTGGGGGAACTCTCTGGTCCCGATCCTTCCGTCCTGGCTGCTACTTGCCCCAGGAACCACCCAGCATCCCCAGAGCTTTAACCCTCTTCTGACCTCAGAAACAGGGCGCAGGACATGTTACCACTGGTCCCCCTCTGACTCCACAGTCCTTTGCGTTATAAAAAGTCCTCTCCACCCACGGTGAAGAGAGCCACCTGTGTTTTCTTCCTGAGCTAGGCCCTTTGGGTAACTGTTTCCTAAACCACAGCCCTCACACCAATACAGTACTTAACCACACAAAGCAAGGGAAGCTGCCCACTGCACACCAAAATGCTCAGGCGGCCCCAGGCGGTCCCCACAGTGCACCCAAATGGAAAGAGCTACCCATCTGTTCCAGAGAGGGCTCACTCCAAAATCCATTAGGAAAGTGAGCTTCAATGTCCTTTGCATGGAGTTTTCGGTGGAGGGGTTGTAGAAAACACTTTGTATGCGAGTGCTTTCCACTGTTTGAGACACTAGATACCCACCAAGAGCCCAGTACCACTTGGGGACAGCCGTCTCCCCCAGCAGATGCCCTTCCTTTTATGGTCTAGAGCGGTACTCTGGGGAGTGGGGTGTGTGTGTGTGTGTGTGTGTGTGTGTGTGTGTGTTGTAGCGTGCATCAGGGGGTGGGGAGTGTTCAGGCTGCTCAGGCTCGCACAAATTATTGCTGCACATTTTGTATTTAGACCTGTAATTTAACGAAACACCACTGCTCTCCACATCTCTTGGCTCCACAGAGAAAACCCCGGCACCCATTCCAGTCTGGAAAATTGCTGTTTACACGGAAGAACTGGCCAAAGCCAGCTGCTACCTAGAGCTGCAAAGAACACTCCACCTTCCTGCTTCTGACAAAAGAGCTCTTTTTTTTTCCTTAAGTTTCAAAAAATCCCTTTAAAAAAAAACTGTTTGTATCTGAAATGGTCACTCAGAGTGGGACCACTGGTTGTATTTTTATAAAACAGGATAAAGCAGATGAGTGTGCATGTGTGTGTGTGTGTTGAAAGCAGAAGGTAGGAGTATTAGAAAAGGGAATTACTTTGAAGAATGAGATTGATGGGGAAAACTTAGCTCTAGGAGCTTTGCCCCAAAGATATTAGATGTCACACAGGAAAACGACAGTAACTGAAAATGTTTCTCATCCTGACAAATGCATGGAAAGGCAGGAAGTGCCTCTGGAGAGTCTTGAATGGGTAGGAGAGAAGCCCAGAGAAATTAAGTCGGCTCTTGCCATCACCACGTGCCTGCAAAGAGCTCGAATTCCCCTTTTGGTGACACACACGAGACATCTTCACTGCCCAACAGCACTGGCTCATTTACAGAAGCTCTCCCATCTGTGGGAGCCTCGAGGTGGAGAGAGCCCAGGGAAGATGTAAGAACGCTAGCGCTGGGCAGGATTTTGCAAGCCTGACTGCCTGTCGTCGCCATTCTACAGGTGGAAAAATCAAGTCCCAGCAAGTTGGCTCATGTGCTGGTTAAAGGCAAAGAGCAGAGTGACGAGGGAGAATGGATGTGTTGGCAGATACCATGCAATTCCACCCCAGACTCTGAATCTGGTGAACACTTGGTTCTTCAGATTCTTGGGTAAAATTCTATGTTATCATCAAAGTGTCAGTTCCCTGCATCTGAGAATTAAGCCCAGTCTTTGTACGACAAAGAAGCTCTCGCAGGGCTAACCGGGGTTGCAGAAGTCCCAAACTCCACAGCCCCATTCCACAGGGAGTTTCCTCTGAGGGACGTGCCCTCTAAAATTCCCAAGTTCCCCCAATATTTGTTTCCAACCTTCCCTCCTCCCTCTAAACTACTACTCTTGCTACTACGGCTGCCGCCGCTACCACCATATCTGAACCCAGTGGCAAAACTCACTTAGCACACAAAAGCAGAACCCAGATCCTAGAATCTTCTCCAAATGATTCTAGAATCACATGTGGAAGCAGACCATACTGGGTTGACTAGAGTCCCCCAAAATTCACGTCCACCCAGGTCTTTGGAAACAGGGCCTTTGTAGATGTAATCAGTTAAGGATCTTGAGATGAAATCATCCTGGGTGTAGGGAGGGCCCTAAATCCAATGACTGGTGTCCTAACACTACCCATGGAAAGGCCATGTGAAGATGGAGCAGAGACTGGAGTGATGTGTCTACAAACCAAGGAACCCCAAGAATTCCCGGCAGCTACCAGAAGGTAGGAGGGAGGCACGGACGGCTCTTCCCTCACGGTCTCCAGAAGCAAAGAGCCCGGCCAATGCCTTCGTTGCAGACTCTGGGACTCCCAAACTGGGAGAGAAGACATCTCTACGCGTTAATCCCTCCAGGCTGTCTTAATTTAAGAAACCAATCTGAAGACCTACCACAACAGCCCTGGCCTCACCTTTTCTTGGTGACCATGGAGCGGGAGTCCACAGGGAGGACCCCCACCATCGTGGAGGAAGACAATGCTGTACCCACATGTGTGACAGTCCGAATCTACCCTCCCAAGGACGGCAGGCCATGCTCATCATTTGCATACCCACTATGGCGGGGGCCACAGGGACAAGTCTCTGCCTCAAAAGGTAAGGCAATACCTACTGGGAGATGAGGGAGGAGCCCAAATGCTGCCCACGGAGTCCAGATGCCCCTGGCATAACACTTCATACAAGCGGGGCCAAGGGAGGGGAGAGGGCAAGTCTGAAGCAAAGACGCAGAAATGACAGGCCAGGCACTGCTGGTGGGGATGGACATAAAATGACGCAGGCCCTCAGATGATTACACAGAGTCACTAGATGACCCTGTAAGTCCACTCCCAGTACATACCCAGTACATACCCATATGTCCACCCAAAGCCTCTCACACAAAATGTTCATTGCGGCATTGTCCATAAGAGTCAAAAAGTGGAACAACCCCAATGCCCATCAAGGATGAACAGATAAATTAAATGTGATATATCTGTGGAACGGAACAGTATTCGGCCACAAAAAAGAACAAAATACTGACATATGTTGCAACATGGATAAGCCCCGAAAACATTACGCTACGTGAGAGAAGCCAGTCAATAGAAGGCCACACATACTGTAGGATTCCATTCGTATGGTTGCTTAGGGCTAGGGGAGCGGGGATCATGATGGCTAAAGAGTAGGAGGTTTCTTTTTGGGGTGATGAACACGCTCTAAAATGGACGTGGAGATGGTGCTCGTATCTGTGAATATACTAAAAACCACTGAACCGCACTCTTAAATGGGTAAATTGTACGGCATGTGAATTATATCTCAATAAAGCTGTTCTTTTTTTTTTTTTTCCTCATGACAGGCCAAAAAGATCCCTAAATTGAGAGTCTGAATGCAAAAAGGGCTTAAAAATAAACCCACGTGCCCTAGAAAGCATGCTCAACCCAGCTACTGCATCCGCTAGCTACATCTCCATGCTTTGCTTCGCCCCTGGTTGACCACTGGACAAAGGTGTAACAATATTTGATGTTGCCAACTGCAGAAATTAATTTAACTTCAGAGGAAACTAATTATAAATATAACCCAAAATGTTTCTCCGAGCTCTCTCTCCCCATGTATAGCTATGAGCCAGAGAGCAAGAGGGTTCAGGCTACAATTTGGCGTTCCCTCTAAATAGCTTTAAAATTGGAAGGAAAAAAATAGCCTTCCTCTATATGGGGCTGGAATATAATTTACACACAATTATCCGGCATAGTCAAGTTACAACATTACCTCTGATTAAAACAACAGCAACTCACCTACAGGAGAACGTGATCTCGTAATGAAATGATCAGGCTGCTCCGGCAAGCTCCCCACCTCCAGCTCAGAGCCCTCTGCCTGGCTCCCTCCCAGGCTAATTTAAAAATACTACTTCTCTTACCCTTGGGGGGAATGCTGCAGCCCGCATGGGTGACCTGTCCACAGGTCGGTATCAGAGAGTAACATCCTAGACAGTGACACTTGGACTAGGGGCTCCGGGGGCGGGGGGGGGGTAAGAGAAAAAGGTACAGATGGAGCATTGCCTTGCAAAGCCCAAGAAGTTAAGGATCACGACCCACGCGTCAACCGATGCTGAGCAGCGAAGTGGCTGGCTGGCCATCACCCCAATCACAGGCACCCGAGCTGTTCTGTACCCACAGGTAGCTTCTCCGTCACTCCAGCCTTCTGGGAGCCCCCACCCCCTCACCACAGACTGAGTCACGGGAGGCCCCAACAACTCTCTCCGGTGTTCTAATGATTGCCAATACGGAGATGCAATTAAAACCCATCATCTTTTACAGCAGCGGTATTAAGTGAAATTAAGTAAGTACCCTTTACTGTTGCTGAATTTGCGAGGAAGCCATGCATCCCTGCATACAAAAGAGGAGCCTCCAAAGCCCCAGCCAGACAGTGGAAGCAGATTCTGACTGAACCCCCAGAAAGGGCCAGCGGGGATGGCGGGGCTGCTGGGAACTCCGTGCCTTCCATCTGGGCCTGTCACTCCCGCCCGCCGTGCAGCCAGGTGGGATTCTTCAAAAGACCTGGAGGACGCCTCACGGTGAGGGGTAGGGCCCTGGAGACAGTGACACCGAGGGTCCGGGGTGCCACACGTCTCAAGCAGAGGTCCCAGAAGACCCGGCCTAGGGCAGTGATCCAAAGGACACGATGGCCCTCACTTTACAACACGCTCTCTCCGCCCGCCTGCTCGCATTGCCGAGCACATCTGTGTAACTGAGGCAGAGTAAATAACCACCCTGGCCCTCGTGGGTCACATGAGAGTAGGTCAAGTCTCTCAAGTCTCTCAACAGTTCTGGGCCTCCCTTTCCCCTTGAATCATGGCCTCAGACCCCGGCATGACCAACTGAGGCAGCGAATGCGGGACTGGAACTCCCAAGAAGGCCACCCACAGGAGTCCATGCCTGCTCCAGCAAGGACAGGGACAAAAGCCCAGGCCTCTCACCCAAACCCTGCTCAGGGCTTGTCCGGGGGCCGCGGCCTCCCCGGCAGGCACGGCGCCTACGTGCAGGCCGAGCTCCCGGCCCCGGAGTCCAGAGCACCCCTTCCCGCTCCCCAAACTGCTCCCTTCGCAAGACATTTCAGGTCAGGCGGGAGCCACCACCAGAGAGACGGTTTCGCCACAGAACTGAAGCGCTGGAAGCAGAAGTAAACACCCACGCCTTCCCCCCCGACTGCCTGCCCTGCCCGGGAGCCACGTCAGGAAGCCTGGCTGCGAGGGAGCATGTGAGTAGGAAAACCAGGCTTGGGAGAGTGTTCCCTCTTCTGCACTCCGGGGAAGACTGCCCCAGAGAGCGCCTTCTAGAACTCACCCCAGTGAGAACTAGACCTGTGGCCATCGGCAACAACAACGAAAGGGCTCTTCTTAGGAAGGGAAAAGCAGGGAAACTTTGCTGGCAGGCAGGCTCTGAAGCCAGGGCTGCCCATCCCCCAAGCCCTCCAGTTGATTTCATGAAAAGAAAAAATGGCAGCCTTAACCCTTAGCCTTGATTACCTTCATTAGCATATTTTAGATGCACACGGCAATCAGTTCTTGATGAGCAAGTTTTACCTAATCCGCGGAGCCGAGCCAGGCTGCAGGCTCCCCAACACGCCTGGCCCAGCAGCACCTCGGCATCTCCTGGGGCATCTTGAAAACCTAGTGAGACCGGCCCCCACCCTCGGGATGCTGATCTCATTGGTCGGCGGGGAGGCCCAGGCATCCGTAGGTTTTAAACATTCTCCAGAAGATTCCAAGGTGCAGTCAGGGCTCTGTGAGAAGTGGCTTGAACAAGGGAGCTTAAGTCCCCACTCAGCCAATTCCCTAGTGTAACTGCAGGCAAGCCATGGGTAAAGTGAGGACAAGAGCTACATGCCACGGAGCTGCTCTCGGCATCACCAGAGATGAGTATATAAATGCACCCGGCACACAGTAGGTGCTCAGAAAATGACTGCTGAATTGTAGGAGAGTGACACAAGAGACTAAGAGGGACTGAAAGACAAATTGCAGAGAAGAGTCTCTGGAGGCCAGACACACTCATTCATTCATTCTCTCATCAGACGTGTTTTGCGGACCTACTGTGCGCCAAGTCCTGTATGCCAGGCTCCGGGTGTGTTAAGCGGAATGAGATCTGGCATCTGCTCTGAAGGTGCTTCCTGCCAAGGAAGAGGCTGTGTTATGGTAGCAAGGTGAAGCTTTGGGGGGCACCAGGCTGGACATGACTTGAGGCTTGAAGATCAGCAGCAAGTAGCCAGGAAAAAAAGGGGAGGAGGACCTCCCTGGCAGGAGCAGCGGGATCTCTGACGTTGGCCAAAAGGCCACAAGTGGACACAAACGACTGCGGCCAAGGTGTTGATGGAATGCAAGCAGGAGAGAGGCCAGGCCTGAGAGGGAAGGCCCTGCAGGCCAAGTCAGGGAGGCAACAGAAACCTCCACAGGGCTGAAACAGGGAGGCCACTCTTCACTCGGGAAGCAGAGAAAAGCAGGGCCGTCGTGGGGGGGGCTGGGTCATTTAACACTAGATGTTGGCAAGGAGGCCCAGGCAAGAGTGGTGAGGAAAGCAAGCACCAACCAGAAGGAAGGCACCTAGACACCAGTCCTGGTGACCAGCATGGGGCCTGGGGTCGGCTTCCCATCAGCAGGTCCCTCCCTGCTCCACCATCCACTGTTTCAGAAGCATCGGGGGTGGGGGGAAGGAGGTGGGCAGGTGGGGAAGACAGAAGGAGAGATAAGCACGTTGCACCCTCGGTGTGGTCATCTTTGGAAACACACTCAGCCATCTGTTAGGTCATAAATTTTACTTGTCAAGAAAAAGAAAGTCAAATTCCCCCCTGCCCCCAGGATGCACTGGTCTGGCCCCCGCCACCTGCCACAAGTAACTTCCTTTGAGGGCAAAGGGGAGAACCAAGGAGTGTTTGCAGGGAAAGAGAGAAGCCAAGAAAACCATGAGCAAGGCTTTCCACCATTTATTAAATGTCTTACCCCTAAAGGGATGGAAGGTGATCTTTCTAAATCCAAGAGGGTTTTAGAGGCTGAAAAGAGCATCAGCTTTTGAGATTCTGGAGATGGAAGGGCTAGGTTCCAATCCCAGCACCTCAAACCAGCCAAGTTATAAGAGTAGAAAGAAGACCAACCCAGGAAGCTCAATCCCAACCATAATATACTAGGTGACCCTGACCCTGACCGAGCTTCTCAGAACTTGGGTTTATCCTTCTATAAAATGAGATTAAAAGAGTTACACATGGAACGTGCTTAGCATGGGGTGGAATGACAGGCACATAAAAGTTCCTTTTCCCCTCCCAACTGACTTCCTCTCCCCACCAGTGATTTCACCTGTATCTGTTCGGCAGTGAACAGGGATCAAACCTTCCCTGCATTGTCCCACAGACTACACAACAGGAAAAAAAGCACTTGGAAGAGGCATGAGGCACACTCTGTAAATACAATGACCAATGATGATTCTACTTGCCAAAGATGTCTCAGACACCACCCTGAATCAGCCCACCTCCAGTGGCAGCATTGGGCAACCACGATATTCCAAGGGCTGAAGATGCTCCAGCAAAAAAGGAGGCTATCTGAATGCAAAGCAATGTCTTTATCTGCCATACCCTAGGCAGTCCCTTACCCTATGAAGAGAGGAAGGTCATTCTCCATAAGAGAGAAAACTGTGCCTCGGAGGTAGTATTTCTCTGCTACACCAATATCCTAGTATGTCTGTGCTCTCCTCATGCCAGGAACGTATTTCTATAAATCCTCACATAAAAGAAAACTTTATTTTCCAGAGGGACAAACGAAGAAGGGGGGAGGGGGAGGAAACAACATTCACAGGAAAAACATTCACCAATCAAACAGAACGCTGCCTGCCAGGAACTTTACTAAATGTGTAGTGTTACAGATGTTTTATGGTCATGATGTCTGTTCTATTTAAAACACTTGCACGAGGCCAACCAAACAATGGAAAAGAGAGAAAGAAAAGACATGTCCCCCAATGTGCCCAACCCAGCTAACTGGTCTGGGCTGGACGTTTATTGAGGCAAAGAGGTAACTGGGGACCTGTAACTGTCAGCCAAAATGTGGAGGGCTCATTTCGGAGTTCACTCTGGAGGGCTGTCAAATCGGCCACACGGCCCAGCAAATGGCGCATGGTCTCTCAGAAGGGCACTTCATCCTGGAAGACCAGGGTCTTCTATGGGAAAATTGCTCTGCACCTGGCAAGCGCTTAATAAAATCTAGTTCCCTTCCCTCAAGGAAGAACAATCTGCCCAGTTAAACCTCATTTGTCCAACAACATTCATTCCTTCCACAAACATTTGTTCAGTGCCCACTATGCATAAAGGTACTGAGCTAGGGCTTCATGGACAATCCACTGCAGTCAGGATGCCCCCCCCCCGACAAGAATGGAAACTTCCTGAGGGAGGGCCGTGATCAATCAAGACCCCAGAATGGAAGCTTCAGAAAGTCAAGGACTTTTGTCTGTTTAGTTCACCAGTGTATACCTAGCACCTAGAAGAAGGCCTGGCCTACAGTAGGCACACAATATGGGCTGAACAAATGAGTGAATGAATATTTCCTGCCCTTAATTACCCAGTCTGTGGATGATTCCAGGTCCCTGAGCACCCACCTTGTCTCCTTTCTTTCCCCTTGGGTCATTCTGAGCACTCCTTATTTGCCAGCACAATGAGGTAAAAGGCTCCATTCCTAAGAAGAGCTGGCCAAAGTTCTATCCAAGAGCCGCAGAGAACACAGACAGACCATCGCAACAGAAGGTCCTGCTGGACGGAGGCAGACAAACCTTCCCCTACTAGTCAGACACACACAGCTGGTGATTTATTAGAGGCATCTTTATATACAAAAAGGACAACAGATGACTCTGGATATGAGACCATTTAAAAGGTCACATGAAATAGGGAAGGGTCTGAAACACCCTGCAATCACAGATTCAGTGATAACATTCAGGCTCTGTATCACCAGCCCCTGATTAATTCCATTTAACATCAGATGTTAATGACCACCTAGTCCCCTACCAGGCCGTAGGAGCCCAAACTAAATGATTTAGTTCTCTGCCCTTAGAGCTCTCATAGGGGCCTGATGAAAACACAATGGCACGAGTATGCAAAAAAGATAGAGGGATCCATGATAAACTCTGTCCGAAGAGTCAGAGAAGGCTTCAGAGAAGAGATGCCTCACTGGCGTTTTAAAGGATGAGTAGGAGTTTTCTAGGAGACAAGAAAGAAGAGCAGGTGAAGTCACAACAGAAACACAGACCATGTCTCAGGCACCAAAAGTGTGGCACGACCAGAAATCAAGTGGAAAGGAGGATTTGATGGGAGATGAGTGAGGACTGATTCAAGGGTTAGGTCACAAAGGGTCTTGTAGATCATAGCCAAGGAGACTGACCTTCATCCTTTAGACAAGGGACCAACAATTTTAAGCAGAGGAACAACACGGCCAGCTTTGTGTTTTAGGTAAGTCATTCCGTAGAGGTCAGACGGGAGAGCTTGCACACAGAGACTGTAAGGACGGTTAGAAGCTTATCATAATAGCCCAAGATGAAGGGACCTTCAACTAAAGCAAGGATCTTTTGCATAACAAAGCAGGAAGAGATTTAAGAGAGAGTAGGAGACAAAATCATCAGCCCTCGGTAAATGGCCAGATGCAGCAATGAGGGAAAGGAAGTCACCAACTGTGATAAGGAATTGCAGAAGACGTAGGTTTACAGAGGAACGATAAATGTGTTCAATTTGGGTACATTAAATTTGCAGTACCCAGAGGACAATTTATGTATCTGTTCTGGAGCTCAGGAGAAAGATCAGGACAGATGACCCAGAGTGAATTCACTAGGAGGAATCCTAACATGTTCTGGAAACCCAAAGCCACAGCCAGAGAACGAGTAGAGAAGCAAGAGAAAATGGTCTTGCCAAATGACGGCAAATGGCCCCTTGGTCTATGCCCCTTCCCTTGCAGATGTGTAAGTCTGGGACTGCTTCAACCAGGAGCACACAGCAGAAGAGATGGTGTGTGACTTCCAGGGCTTGGGTCACAAAAGGTGCTGCAGCTTCCAGCTTGTTCGCTGGAACATGAATCCTTGGGGACCTGAGCCACGAGGTAAGATGTCCAACTACCCCAAAGCTGCCATGTTGTAAGGAAGCCCAGCCACACAGACAGACCACATGTGGGAACTCCATTCTCTGAGCCACCCCTGCCCAGGCACCAGACAGATGAGTGGCTAAGCTTTCAGATAATCTTATCATCAACATGTTAAAATCTTCCGAGCTGAGGTCCTACCCACGGCAAAGCGAAAACCAGCTCTCCTGCTGAGCCCCGTCTAAATTCCTGACCCAGTAATTCCCTGAGCATAATAAAATAGTTGCTTCAGACTGCTAAATTCAGGGGTAATTTGATACAGAGCAGTAAGAAATGTTTCACCAAAGTTAGGACATTTCAAATGGAAGGCAGTGATCGGCGGTGTCCAACAACATAAAGGTGTTTAGAGCAGTAAGGAGGCATCAGTTCTCAGTGTCGGTGGATCCAGACCGCAGGCACACACCATCCATGGCCGATCTCAGGACATGCAGGGCCAGCAGTATGTGTAGCTCAACGGCAAACTCCAAGCTACCACATGAACAACTCCCACACAGGCCCCAGGGTGTGCTGAGCCCTGGAGTGACTTGGCAGTCTGTGGTTAGCTGCCAGTATTCCTTTGGGGAAAAACCTTACTGCTGATGGCAACTGGCACTGAAGATTTACCCAGGAACATGAGAACTGCCCCAAGGTACACTGCCATACACTAGCTGTGGTCAGCTTTGCCCTTAAAAAGGTAGAAGTCTGACAAAGTCAGGTTTTTTTTCCTAGAGAGAAATGGTTTTTATATTTGTTGTCATTGTAAATATCAATAGTTCTAAGAGGCCACCTTAAAACAGCAATCTGTTTTAAGAGCCCTTTCTTGCCCCTGGCCAAAGGCCCTCTTGTCTTCCTGTGCAAAATCTGGATTTAATACTCAGGATACATCTGAAACCATGATCATCTTGCACACTTGTTCTCCAGGCAGCTCTGCAGCTCAGGACAGCTCACTTCCTGTCCAGCCGGCAAGTCTAGAGACCCAGAGACAAGTCAAAGTCATTGCTGGAAAACAGGGCATTCCTCTCCCTGACCACAAATCTTGCCCACCACCACCCCCCCCGAAAGGCCGGCTTGGTCTTCCACTCTGTTCCTGCTGCTCATAGGCCCTGGGTCCCCCAAACCTTCTCTGTGTCCCAGAGATGATCCAGATCAAAGGAATGTGTTAAAACACAGGGACTGAGCCACCTGGGACCCTGCAGAAGACTCAGTCTGCACAAAGAGAGACCCAGAAACAAAATAAGAGGCAGTCGTGCAATTAACCCAGAGGAAAGACCTGATCTTCTCAGACCTTTCCTTTTGCCAAATCTCATCATAGGAGATTTGCCTTAGTTTTTTTTTTTTTACTTTAAATTTTTTATTGTTATGTTAATCACCATACATTACATCATTAGTTTTTGACGTATTGTTCCATGATTCATTGTTTGTGCATAACACCCAGTGCTCCATGTAGAACGCGCCCTCTTTAATACCCATCACCAGGCTAACCCATCCCCCCACCCCCTCCCCTCTAGAACCCTCAGTTTGTTTTTCAGAGTCCATCGTCTCTCATGGTTTGTCTCCCCCACCGATTTAGTCCCCTTCATTCTTCCCCTCCTGCTATTTTTTTTTCTTAACATATATTGCATTATTTGTTTCAGAGGTACAGATCTGTGATTCAACAGTCTTGCACAATTCACAGCGCTCACCATAGCACATACCCTCCCCAACGTCTATCACCCAGCCACCCCATCCCTCCCACCCCCCACCACTCCAGTAACCCTCAGTTTGTTCCCTGAGATTAAGAATTCCTCGTATCAGTGAGGTCATATGATACATGTCTTTCTCTGATTGATTTATTTCACTCACTGTAACACCCTCCAGTTCCATCCACGTCGTTGCAAATGAGATTTGCCTTAGTTTTAACTGTCCCTTAATCAACACAGTTTCTGAGCAGCTACTCAGAATGAAATCTTCTGGGAAGAGAAATGAAAAGAACTAGACCAACCATCCTGGGCGGGCTGACTGTTTCTTCAGGGAGACAGGACATCTGCAGGGACACCGCAAATCATCAGCACAGTCTCCAAGGTTCCACGCAGCAGCCACACCGCCGCTCTGACTGGCGCACACACATCCGGGTCCTCGGACCTTCGTTCCAGCGGCCCCCTCACCCAGGAACTCCCTTCACACCTCAGTCCAAACGTCTGTACTCAAATGCCTACCTTCTCCACTAGGCCTTCCTTGACCAACCTACTTAAAAACCACAAGCCCTTCCCCCAACCCCAGCAACCCCAGACCTCCTCCCAACTTCTATACTCTAACACGCCCTCCGATTTACTTATATTATTCATCGTCTGTCTCCCTCCCACTAGAAAGTAAGGTTCATGAGGCCAAGGATTGTGTCTGTTTTGCTCACAGACACACTCCCAGGGCCCAGGTCATGTGTGACATTCGGTAAGGATTTGCTGAAAACATGAATGGACATTCTAAAAGTGTCCCATCTCCCTTCAGTTACCACAAGCGACCCCTTTCTCTACACCCTCGAGGATGTCAACTGTTCCTGAACAGTGCCACTCTAGTTCATTCTGCTTCCCATCATCACTAGATGTTTACCCATGAGGTTCCAGTTCCTTGCAGGCTCCACGTTTATTCCATATTTATTTATTCATTTATTTTATTTTATTTATTTATTTAACTTATTTTATTTATTTATTTATTCATTATTCATGTTTGTATCCCCCAACGCATTAGCGGTGCTCAAGTAGATAATCTGTTGAATCTAACGTAAAAATCAAATTGCGTAGAAAACAGGCAAAGAACACACAGCTAATATAACTAGGTACCTACGTACAGGGTAGAGCCTCTGAAAATACCAAGAGAAGCAAGATGATACACATGTGTAAAGTCCAGTGTGACAGCCACTAGCCACATGTGGCTACCTAAATTTAATTAAAATTAAGCATCATTAAACTTCCATTCCTCAGTTGCATTAGCCCCATTTCCAATACTCACTGGCCACATGCACTGGACACTGAAGAACGTGTATCTCCTTTGTTCTACTGGACAGCAGTGACACAGACAGTCCTTGCCCTCCGTGTCCAACCCTCTAGTGGAGCCCATGGGACGAGAACGAGGAGGACCAGGAGGACCAATCCGCTAAACAGTCATAATGGAACCAAAGAGGGCTCCAGGGTTGAAGGGCAGTGGGGCCACTCACTGCCTGAGCGAAAAGCAGAAGCAGGAGAGGCTTCAAGGCAGGGACAGAAATATCTGAGAGAATCCCAAAAAATCAGTCGGGTTTTCTATGCAAAAAAGGGGGAGGTTATTCCGGAAGCCTGGAGAGAGAAGATGCACAGGCAGAGGGGCTCCAGGGCGCGGTGCCTAGAGCACAGGTGTGTGGGGACCTGTGTGACATGAGGCTGGAAGGGCCCAGGTGAGGCTGGGATTCCAGGCAGACGACTGGGCTAGACCCCATGGGTAGCTGGAAGCAGCGGACATGTGAGTACAGAGTGGGGGGGCTGCCAGGGAGGGACCACCAGAGACAAAGCCACAGCCAAACCAGATGAGAGGCCCCGATGGAAGGTGGCAGCAGAGACAGAAACAAAGGGACAGACGCGTGGCAGCAGCAGGTGCATGGCTAGCTACCCAGTGACCATCAGGGGTGACAGAACGTTCAAAATCAAAGGATCCAGGGTGCTCACAAAAGCAGAATCCCCCTTAGAGTATAAGCAACTTTACAAGGCAAAACCCACATTCGCTCCGTGTTTGTGAGTGGGGGGCTCACAGACCACGCTCCGAGGCCACCACGTTTTGCCCACTCAAAGTCTGAAAACCTCCGCATTGACTAGATCCTGTGCCAGTCAGCCTGGCGGATGTCTGTGCTCCTCAGCCTGCTCCCACTTCACCGTCAATGCCATGAGGCCAGAAAGGTGAGGGTCTGCCAAGTTCCTACCCTGCTGGCACTGGCAAGCACGACTCCCAACCAAAATTCAATTCTGCCCTCAGAAGCAGCCGCTTTCAAAGTGAAGGGTACACACTCTGTTCAAGTTCAGCAGGCCAGCCTTCCTGGTCCCTCCCGGGCCACCCATTGTGGGTTAAAGACTTATTTATGCACACTCTGGGGGCTCAGTGTGGAACAGTTCCAGACACAGAACGAGGCCTTAACCAGGTGCTTAGAATGCACGGCACAACCTGGTTAATGCTACTGTAGGACTCCACAAAGACTTGGATGCATTTTGGCAAACAGCTAATAATAAAAGCAGGAGGAGGGGAGAGGCGGAAAAAGTCAACCTGGCATTTTTACAGGGGATCATCCTCCTTCCCACCCCCCGCCACGGGCACCTTTGTGACAACTTGCTTCTATCTCCAATTAGCCTATTTTCAGCGGCCAGTATCCAATATCCTAAGCCCGCTATTCAAGAGTCTTTTATCTAGCATGCACATACTTTACAGAAAAGAAAAAGGAAGGGATTTCTAAAGTGGCCAGGCCAAAAAAAAGAAAAAAAACTAAGAGGATTGGGGGGGGGTGCTGTATTCAAGAACAAAGAAAATTCTGGAAACCTCCTGAAAAGACCCTGCCTGCCTCTTCCTATTAAGCAATCAAGAGCTGACAGAGCACTGGACACGTAGCCGCTGAGGAGTCTGGGAGGCCGAGGGCCGCACGGGGGGCCACGCTCTTCTCCCCACCGCATCCAGCCTTCTCCTTATCACCAGCCTGCAGGACGGAGCAGGGCCTCTGCCTGGGTACAGGGGGGACTGTGGGCAGAGGTAAAAGAAGGGAGAAACCAATCCGAGAAATAACTTCCTGACAGGCTGACAGCTGACATTCTGAAGTGAACACAGGATGTGCCAAGAAATTATCAGGCCTGGCTTTTCTCTCCCTGATAAGATGACAAAGCAAAAAAAAAAAAAAAGAAGAAGAAGAAGAAGAAGAAGAAGAGGAGGAGGAAGAAAAAGGAGGGGAGGAAAAAGAAGAAAGAAAATGAAGAAACAACCACAGCCACACACATCTCATAAATCACGACCTTTATTGAATGCTTCACCACATAATAGTAACAGTCAAACTGAATAAAGACGCCCGTCTGTAAAGTAACAGCTGAGACTCGCCACCCCAGCCCAGGATGGGCAGGAGAGAGGATTGAACTTGGAGACAGAGAAGGGTTTGGGGAAGGCAGAAGTTAGCAGTAGAGACAGGCGGTGGTTTTCCTACCTGATTCTCAAACCATGGGCACCTAGAAGCCTGCAGAAGCGGGGAGACCCAGGAGCAAATGCATGAGCGAGGGCAGCATGGTTGCATTCTGAAGGGTGTGGGGGTGGGTCTGTCTGTTGAGGGGATCAGGGGTGAAGGAAGCACTCGGAACGGGTCTGCAGAAAACGTGAGAATGGGTAAAAACAAGATGAAAAGTCGACAGCCGAATTCCACCGGAGGAACGTTGGACTGTGGGCTGGCAGTTCATCACAGGGACATTCAACCCGTCAAAGAAGTCCAGCCACCCTCACAAGTAACATGGTGGGCCCAAGTGGTGATAAAGAACACAGCTTCCTCTCACTTTACATTCCCACTTGCTCCAAGTCCACGGCATGGTCAGGGAGAGGGGCCTTCAGTGTGTAGTATGGCGTGCCTTCCTCAGGAAAGGCTGGCTCGCTCTGGAACCTTCTCTCCCAAATGTTCCACTCTCAAAGCTTGACACGCCGATGCCCCAAACCCAGTAAGCTAGCTAAGAAACTAAAAAAGGAAGGAAGGAAGGAAGGTATTCCTTCAACGCCTCAGTCTGTGGGGCGGGATCGGTGATGGGACAAGGGCTCTTTCTGTAGAGCGATGGTCTTCCTCTGCCCTACTCATCTAAACAAACTAGCTTTGTGGGATTTTTAAGTGATGGGGGAAAGAGGGAAGAGAAATAAATGTATTTCTTTCCGAATTCTGTCATCTGCAGAATCCAGAGAACTAGATTTGTGGTCGGGAAGAGGACTACTTTCGAGTCATGCCAAGAGGAAGGGCCTGATGCCTGAGCACAGTAGGTCCTCCACGAGCACAGGCTGGACTGAACTGCACGGGAGCCTTGTTCACCTGGCCACCGTCCCGGAGTCCCTGCCCAATTCCAACTCAGGAGCCAGCCCCGCTTGATGCAACACCAGAGAGTGATGTAACAGACCAGGAGCATTTCTGAGCAAACACCATGGAGGACAAAACTCCCTGGTTCAAGTCAGACTGTCAGACTAATTCCTGACCTCAGGCCTGGCTAATCCCTTCCTCTCTGACTCTATCCCAAACACCTTCAAAAAGGCACTTATGGGTCAAAATGGTACCTGGAATGACCACGCACTTCCTCTCCCTCAGGTGAGGAGAAGGGGCATCAAGGGGAAGGCAGAATCTCATTCACACGTACGTTTTAGCAGCAAACGTTGTCATAAGGCCAAAGGCAGAAATTCTTGACTGTGGAAAGCAAGTAAGAGACCACATCTGCCCAAAAGGTTAGGTCACTATTTCTGAAATGTTAATGCTTAACCTATCAGCTGCTCATAAACAGACCACTCTTCAACAGGGTTAGGAAGACGAAGCTGGGCCTCTGTCGTCTAAAGCTTAAGTGGAATGAAAAGTCCCAAACTAAAAACTAGACCACGGGTGAATTCACCTGATGGTGGTTTCTCCATCTCCAGGACACAGAGTCATGGAGAGGTCGAGATCTCACATGCCCATTCTTGACGCATTTGACTGCACCTCTCAGTGACTCCCTACCTAGGGGAAAGGATCTGAGTGCTGGCTGGTGGAAAAAGTGATACTTTGTGGTTGTGTGCTACCGAAGAAGCCAACTCATGGTTTCAGAACACGCTGCACTGAACCGAAGCAAGAGTACATGGGCTCTTGCATGACCCAGAGGAGACAGCAGTGAACCAGAGCCAGACCGGGATTTGGCTCCCAACTCCGCCGACTGCTGGCTGTATGACTGTGAACCAGACACTCTACCTCTCTGAGCCTTAGTTTCCCCATCTATGAAATGGGATCATGTGCCCGATATTAACAGCATTACTGTGAGGATCAAATCAGATTATATGCAAAAGTGCTCTGTATACCTGAAAACGCAGTGGAGGTAGGTATCTGTCCCATGGACTCACCAAACAACTCACCCAGCACTTGCACAAACATGTGACTTCTCTATCTCAGACAGCCTGTCACCGGCCGAGGGGGAAAGAGGAGTAAGAACTCTAATCCCACATTGGCATCAATGGCCGATGACCAAAAGAGAAATCTCTCAGGAAGATAAGGGGAACCACATATCATCTAATTAAAGCAGGCAGGTAAGTGGCAAGCTCAAAGGCAGGACAGCCTGGCTCAGCCTCCTGCTCTTGGGCGGCCAGGGCAAGAATCAGCAGATGGGGCTTGGTGTGCCTTTGCTGTGGAGACAGACGCCCCACAGCTGTAAGGGCTACCTGCGTGGAAGGGAGAAGGCAGGAGGAAGGGGAACGTGGCCACCCCCACCTCTAAATTCATCCCCTATTTGTTCCCTATGCCAGCTCCCCATTCCCACCAGGCTGCAGGACCCAGGGGCCCCCAAACACACTCACTCGGAGCGGCCTCGGTGCCGTTATTCCTGCTGGGTGTGCCTCAAGGGCACTGCCTTCGATCCTCATGGAAGTCTCACGCAGGAGGACGGGATAACGTGACACTGTCGCACCTTCATCATCATCACTATGATTAGCTATTCACTGTGTGCCAGGCACTGCTGCAAACACTTGACACGTATCGGCATACTGAACTCCCACCACAACCCAACAAGGTGGGAACCATCATGATCTCCTTTGTACGGATAAAAGAAACGGAGACACAGAGTAAAGGACAGAACTAGAACGGGAGCCCAAGCAATGTGTCGCCAAAATCTACACACCTCACCCATGAGTCTGCACTACCTCTTTTGAACACAGTCGGTGATGTGTCCCATCTTTTCTGCCAAGAACAGAATGACTGGGTGTCATTTTTTTTTATCAAGCACACAGCAAGTTCGGGAAAAACAGAGGAGGAAAGACGGGAAAGGAATGAGGGATGCAGGAAAGAGGAAAAAAAGTAAAATAGAAAGGGAAGAAGCCAGCAGAGAGAAATGGTGTCATGTCCAGGCTGTGGGTTCCGGAGTCAAGAATGTAGAGCTGGACTCCGGTTCAGACAGGTGCCAAGAAGTGTCAAGAGTCCCAGCCTTTCCCCAAAGAGAGGGAGGCTGTAAAGATCAGATGAGCAGGAACAACAGCAGCGGGTGGCGGGGGACACCTAAGGAGTGGCTCACAGCATGGGGCCACCCCTCCCCCGAGCCCAGCTCAGGGCTAAGCATTTTATGGGCATTATTCCATGGAATTCTCCCAGCAATTCAATGAACTAAGGCTCCTCATCATCCCCATTTCACAGCTGAGGACACTGAGGCTTCCTGATGTTAAATCATTTGCCCAAAGCCAGACATCTAACGGAGCTGAAAAGCACCCAGCCTGGTCCAAAAACAGTACTGACATGTATGTGGCTCTCCCCAACTGCAAGCTGCCCACGTATGGATGAACGCAGCACAGAATGCTTTTCACACCAAGCCATCCATCCCTAGAATACACACAGCCCAGGAGGTGAATGCAAGGAGAAAACTAAAGACAACAAGGTGCCCAGGTGACATTCCTGATGAGGAGAGGCCTGTCCTGAAGATGTCATTCATGGTCAGCAGATGCTTCCCCTGCCACCCAAGGAAAGGCCACCTAAAGAGGCTTACCCACCTGCACAGAAAAGTAAGCTCCTTTGGACAGAATCGTATCTTTCATAGGTTTCCCCTCCCCTGCTCCAAGCAGAATGTTCAGTAAGAGTTGCTGACCCACCTGACCAGCTCAGGGCCTGAGAAGGCTGCTGATCACCTGTTGCCAGGGACTTCAATCTGCTAATGCCTATACTGCATGTCATAACTCTCTGGATTTTGACCCTCTACCCATTATTCCCTTCCTTCCTCTCTCATAAGTCTCATTTTCAATTTAATCATGCTGGACGTTCTTGAATAAACCTCACAGTAACCCAGCCAAGTCAAGGCTGTAAGCCCTAGGCACTCAGCTGCCACCCCAGAAGCGGACAATGGCCAAGAATAGCAAAGAATGATGTTCCATCTGTATGGGGAATTCCCAGGAGTGACAAGAAGTCCCAGCAGTGATAACAAAGACATGGAAACCAAGATGATTGTTCCAATAGCATGCAGGACCTGTGTTCTGCTTCCATCTTGCCTAAAGCACTTCCCAAATGTCAACTGTGCACACAGAGTAAACATTAAGTGGTTTCCTTGACAGATGAGAGAAAATAAACATCTTTCTACATTTTGGATTTTGAGAGGGAATGCAGGGTTTCCCCAAGGATGAAGGGAATCACACCAGAAAAAGGTCAGGAAAAAAATATTTAGTATGTTAAAGGTTTAGTGATCAATATCAGGTTACAAGTTCAAGGGCTGGGTCTGGGCCTGAATTTACTGTCAGTCAAGTCTAAATTACCACGCATCATTTATGCCTATAGTTGCAAAAATGCAACTGAACTTCAAATGACATATTCAAAACACATGGTAGTACTGCCATCCCATGATGGTGTTTCTGTATACAACCACGCCTTTTTTTTTTTAAATCTCCTTTATATTTTGTACAATGCTCCAGTTTTTGTTTTTTGCTACTCTGCTGGTCTATCTTCCATAACTAACACAGAACTCAAGTGTATCTGATCCATTTATGAAACTGATGAGTCCTCATGGTAAATCGGTGTCCATCATCCATTCCAACATCCTCCCACAAGCTCTCTGCTACACATGCACTGGAGAAGTGAGGAGCCTTTCAGACTCCCTTGCAGCTAGCTGGAAAAGGCGGAGTGTGGATTCTCTACTTCAGCTGTTTGCTCTGGTAGCACGGCCGGGGATGCGTGTGGCTCTTCGGCAGCTACATACCGTGTGTCTCAGCTGACTCCTCACGGAGAATCTATTTTGTTGGAGAAGATGAAGGCGAGGTGGCAACAGCCGAGGTGCTTCCGACAAGGGCAGAGCGGGCACGGTTCCGAACCGCAAAGCTTCCCAATTTGCCAAGCAGCTTTCAGGCGACAGAAGAGGCAGAGGCTACTCGAAGACCCAGATCTGCTGCGAGGCTCCGAGAGTTGTTTCCCAAAAGCGCAACCTAGAGGTTTTTCCTCCACCGCCTGATGATTTCTGCAAGCATTTTTGTGCCCTCCAACAAATTCCTTTCTGCTTAAACTAGAGAGGAGTGGATTCAGCCCTCTGCAACTGAAACCAAACCAAAACTTGGCCTTTGTTCTTGTTTTTAAAAGTAGATCAACATCTTCATTTAAGAAGAAGAAAAGCATACACCAGAACCCTGAAATTTCAGTTATGTTTCTGACTGGCTGGATGACCTGAGACATGGCACTTATTAATGTTTACTGGGCCCCAGTTTTCTCATCCAGAAAATGAGAGGGTGAAACCAGATGGTCTCCGAGGTCCCTAACATCCTAACCTTGAGGGCTTCTAAATTCAGATGCCCTTTACTTTCCTAATCTGAATTTATTTTTGCAATCAATCGGATCAGTGCCCCTTGGTAGAAAAAAAAAGGTCCCCCTTCTGAATAGAGTGATGGCTTTCCAGTCATACTCTGGGACACCAGGATTCCCGGCCAAGAAACTCTCGGCTGTCACCTGGGGCTGAACATCTCCTTTGAAGAACAGTCCACAGTGGTAGGGGCACCGGGGTGGGGGGGGGTAAGAGGTGGTGAATAATATTCCTTTAAAGTCTCTTCTGGAAAGGGAAGTGGTAGTATTGGTTTCTGTATTGTTTCTATTTTTCAAAGCAGAAAGTACTCATTGATTCTTTGTATAATTAAATAAATAGAAAACAGGCAAAGCTTGCTTTCAAATTTCTGTTTACATGTATGTAGTCTTCCCACCCACCTCCCTACCCCAAAAAGAAGAAACAGACCTGTACATTGACTGTTGATTATCTCTGTGTAGTGAAGATTTCAGGGACGTTTGTTTTCATTTTTATGCCTTTGGACATTTTCCAAATTAGCCACGTTCATTAACCTGGTAAGTTAAGAGGCCAGTGAGGAGCCCCCTCGTGTCTGGGCAGTCAGCTTTGTGGAAGGGTTACCCCCAAAGTTCTGATTCAGAGGAAAGCTATTCCCATCCTCAAACCTGAATAAATGTTAACCAAGTAAGACAGGTGGGCTGTTGAAGGTAAGTAGGTAGGTAAACAAACTCTAAAGAGAAAGCTGTGCCAAATTGTACTAGAGAAGGGGGGAGTTTAGAGATAAATACAGTGTAAGTTGAGCAGAGAAACACCGGTCTTTTCAAAATTACTCCTTACCAGGCAGCAGAAATAAAGATGTTTATTTACCATACATACATACGTATCTATTTTTATAAAAACTAGTTAATTTTTTAAAATTAAGTTAATCTCTCAAGCTTCTGGCGAGCTTATAAAGTAGTACCATCCTCCTTATAGAGCCAATTAAGATAAAAATATATTTTATAAGGAGATTATAAATAGGCAAGTACATATAATACATTATGTATATTTTTAAAATATACATTATGTACATTTCAATACATTATACATATATTTTTTCAAGATATATATACACACACACACACACACACACACACACACATATAAATTCTCCTTTAAAACATCTATAGCCTTTAACCCAAAAACTCCACGTCTAGGTATATGGTGTAAAAAGGCAGTCAGAGACACTGATAAGAGGTCACATACAAGCATGTTCACCAGTGTTCTTTGTAATTATAAGAAATCATTAAAGAGGGCACGTATTAAATGGAGCACTGGGTGCTATACGCAAACAATGAATCATGGATCACTACATCAAAAATTAATGATGTAGTGTATGGTGGTTAGCATAACATAATAAAATAAAATTAAAAAAAAGAAATCATCAGCAAGCTATTCAACAATAGGCTTTGGTAAAATAAAGTTGTAAGTCACAATACAATGTAGACAATCAAAACCATGCCACAAAAAATAATTATAAGGGGAAAATACTCATGGTATGGATGTAAAAGGAGTTTAGTGAATAATGTGTATGTGTCTATTTTTTGCCATAATTTTTGTCATGAATAAAGGATGGAAGAAACGCACCAAAATGTTAACAATGGTCATCTCTAAACAGTAAATAGTAGAGTTAGGGAGATTTTTACTTAATTCTTATGGTCTTCCATAATTTCCCCCAAGTTTTTATAATTGCGGGAGTAGAGTAGAAGCTATAATAAATGTTCTAAATAAACAAACTGCCCAGGTCTCTCCTTTCTGTAAATACCCAAGTTGGAGTCAAAAGTGTTTTCTTATCACAGACCAATCTTGTAATTTTACCCCATCAACTGTCTGAATGGAACAAACATTACTCATTTGCCATGTTTGTGGCTGGGGTAGTGTTTTATGCTATTTTTAAATTAATTTGAGTCACAAGCATTTGAAATGAGACTATTTTATGGGGATGAAATTTACATTTATCTCCCTTTTTAAAGCCCATTTAGCAAATTAACAAGAAAACAGCAACACTCAGGGAAGTTACGGCACCCGCCCACATATGTCATATATAAAATAGCAACTCCAGGATTCTCGTGAGGGTCAAAGGAGATTGTTTTATAAAGAACTCTGGAAAGAAAATAAAATGCTCTGTAAGTAGTAGTAAAATACCATCAGCATCTTTAAAGTCCTGCTGCTTCTTGACTTCAACACAGGGTTTCGTAACTCTTAGTAAAGCCCTGTCCTAGCGCCGAGGGATAACTCCCCGTGATTGGGGCATCCGGCATTGCTCTGGGTAAACGCCCATCACATTCCCCATGTGATCCATGACCCCAGATAGGTCAGAAATACAGCTCACACGAGGAAAATCGATGCAGCTAGTTGCTGGTGAGTTTTACCTATAATCAAAGCAGGTCCAGCACAGTCTCTCTACTTAAAAGAAAAACCAACAGAAACATCCTGTGGTCCACAGTGGCCATCCATGAATATCCCAGAGGTCTCACTGCAGTGCAAACTGACTTAGAGCGAAATTCCAGTGACATATACCCCAGGACCTTGGTCTCTCTGGGCAGAAAGGAATACCAAAGAGCAACGAAGGAGGCAGGTAGAAGGAACACCAGCCTGGGGTCAAATACACAGGAAGCCAAAAGGACTTTTAAAGGGGCCTTTCCCCCACCAGGGCTCCATTTTATTACCAAAGAGAATGGCATTTCTTCCATTTGGAAAGATGCAAGTAATCCAAGTCCTTCCTAATTCAAACTGTCTTCTCCCACAATCTCTACGCGTTTAAGATATTCCCATTACAAATGCAAACAGCAGCCTCCATAATGAGACTTCGGGCGACAGGCAGGCCCGAGCAGGAATGGTACACGAATTCCCCTTCGTTGAGGGCGGTTTTCACAGCGACCCAAAACCCCTGGCTTGCAATTAACTCACTCAGTTAATAATTCAAACCCATTGGCTGGGCAAGTTTTAACGTTTCAATGGTGGTTTACAATTAACCCAGCAACGGTGTTTTAAGCTGTTTGATTTTTAATTAGTCTATTGATTTACCAGTCTGGTTAACGATACTTTATTCCTGCACCCTTTATTCTGTCTTCCGGTTCCTCTGGGGTGGCTACTCTGCCTCTTTTCCCCTCTGAGCAGCTCCAGACTACATACAGCCCCTCCTTCTCCAGGGGCACAGTAGATGATATATCAAGAACAGAAGGCATAAAGCCTGAACTCCTGGAATCTGTTTGGCTTTGGGCAAACTGAGGTAACCTGTCTGTGCCTCTGTTTCTCCATCTATAAAATGGGACGGCAGCACCTACCGACAGGAATAGTGTGACCACTGAATGAGGTGACACAAAAAATCCTCAGATCAGCGCCTGACCCAGAGGAAGTGGCCGGGGAAGCCCTGGTCTCCTCTTTTCCCTTCTTCCGTGGTTCAGAAGCCATCTAACATTGCTAATCTAAACATTTCCATTTCCATATCTTTCTTTTGCAAAACCCAGATAACGCAGAAGGTGGTATGCCCCATGGAATACTTTCTAAGAACAAACCCAGAATGAATTATTCATCAACAGGAGGGTCCCTCTCCCTGGCAGACTTAGGCATGTCTATTAAATAACGTCTGTCCAACATGCTCTATTCCCAGGGGAACAGACATCAGAGACATCAAAGCCTTCTCAAGGTCACACCGCTCAGCAGCAAGAAGGAAACGGATCTCAGAGCACACGGTCCCTGAACAACGACAAATGCCCTTCTCATTACCTGTCCTTCCTATCTGTTTCCCAGATGTAGGGAGACAGGTGAGGTGAGGAGGGAATGCTTGTTTCCAGGGACATCAGCTGCAATTCTACAACAGAGCCAACGGTGGGGCATGTACTAGGCTTGCTAGCAGGGACAAGTGTGATGTCACACTCAACAAAATAACTGAAAACCGTACAAAGAGCTCCCAGTCCTTCCCACCACCAGAAGCCAAAAGTGCCACCATCACCATATCACAAGAGCCCTGAGAACTAGCTCCATCAGTATTTCCATAAAGCTCACTCTAAAGGGATTCTGAGATGCAACCTTGGAAATCACTGGTAGAAAAAAATCCCACAGTAAGTCCAATATGAAACCATTTCTGCCACCACCCCCCAGACCGGTGGGGAAAGGCCAACATGCTGTGATGTTTTCTATCCCAGTTCCTTCAGACATGCTGTTCCTTCTTTGTAGAATGCTTTCCCCTTCCTTGTGCATCTGGTGAACTCCTCTTCAACCCTTCCAATACTCCAGTAACTCTTCTTGAAAGCCTTCCCTGACAATCCCCTCCCTAGCTCACCTGTCAGTACCTGTCTTCTACCCAGTACCTTGTACATAACTTCAACTTGTTACTTGCCTGCCTATATTCTAATTGTGTGGTTCTCAAGCCCTGGGGTATCATGACACATTTATGCTCTTAAAAAGCAAAGACCACCCAAGAGTTTTTGTTTATAGATCAATGTTTACTGTATTAGAAATTAAAACGGAGGGGGCGCCTGGGTGGCTCAGTCATGAAGAGTCTGCCTTTGGCTTGGGTCACGATCCCAGGGTCCTGGGATCGAGTCCCACATCTGGCTCCCTGCTTCTCCCTCTCCCACTCCCCCTGCTTGTGTTCCCTCTCTCGCTGTGTCTCTGTCAAATAAATAAAATCTTAAAAAAAAAAAATTAAAACGGGAGATATTTTTAAACAGGAATATACACATCCCATAAGCCATCAAAACAATGGCATCAACACACAGGCCCTGAGGCCTCCGGAAAATTCTACCATACATTCACGGAAGGATGAGAGTGAAAAAGGCAAAGTCTTGGGGTTATTATGAAAAAAAGTTTTGACACCACAGAATCCTTGAAATGGTCTCAGGGATGCCCAGGTATCCCTGAACCACAATTTGGAAACCACTGTTCTAGTTCATTTCATTTGCATGTCTGTGTTTTCTGTATTCTGGGAGCAGCTTGAAGGTGGGGGTCTGTAGCTTACGTCTTTTCTGTGTTCACCTCTCCCTCCCTGCACCCTATCAGAGGCCCAGGAACCCCACAAAACCAACTGTGGCTCCCCCTCACTGGAGGAGAACTTGCTGGACACTCCCTCCCCCACCAAGACTCTGCAGGGCTGTAAGGACAGGGAGCGGTGGCTCGAGCATGGGGGCCTCCACATACAGGCCTATGCTAATGGTGACCCCAACCGTCTCCCAGAGTGATGCTTCTCTGCAGATACGCAAATGGGGAGACAAGCCCTAACAGCACTTATTTATAAAAGGCCATTCCCTGGAGAATGCAGGGATTTAAAATCTTGTGACTTGCTTTCCACCGATCCCCCCTAACAAGCCTCCGGGGAAGGACCGGGGAGCTAGATCCCAGGGTTCCCAGGTTCCCGGAGAAGCGTCAGGCAGTGCTGGGGAAAGGGCTGCTGTGGGCCCGGTGGGGTGGCCCCTCCAAGGCCCAAGACTCCCAGAATTCCCAACCAGGGCAACACCGTCACAGTGACCAGTCCTTCCTGCAAAGCCTCCAGCTCTGCACCATCCCATCTTCCTCTGCCAGCCACACCCCCACCTCCACCTACTACACACACAGCGTATTTTCCACCAGCTGCCGGGTTCTCTCCTCCTAGAACTCAGAAAAAAAAAAAAAAAATCACGATTCAGGAAAACACACCCACGCATCTTGCTCACCGAGTGTGACACCAATCCCCACGGCGTGGCTTTGTCTCTGCTCTACAACTGATAGCGGAGGAGAAGGAAACGTCTTCTTGAAACCAAAATGCTGCCTCATCCTTACCCTACAACAAGGCCCCCACCTGGGTGCGCGTTTGCAAATCTGATGTTGATATCACTATTTGAATCCACGTCCAAGCTTGGAAAGCAAGCCAAGAGCTCAGAGGATCCAAGGCAAACTCAATCTGACAACCACAACCCTGATGGCTGCCAAGTCTGATTGACTAGTCGGATATATTTAGATATGGGAGAAGCAGGGGATAAAGCAGTGTCGCGCCACTGAACTCAAGAATACGGTGTTGGTAACGACAGACTAGCAAATAAACAGCCGACAGCCATCCAGCCACATCATCTGGCATCCTAGGCGCAGAACGCACGCCTCCCTAAACGACACAGAATTTCAAAAGCCGCCCACGCTTTCACAAAAAAAAAAAAAGGCAATTAGAAAGGGTTCTGCCACAGCATTCTCCGTAATCGTTCTTGAGAAATAAACAAATAAGTAAATATATCTGTTCCTTTACTCTCCCCACCCCCACACACACATCCCCACTCCTTCTCTGCTGTCCCTTTCTAGGACAAACCAAGTATCGAGCAAGAACAAGGCCAAGGTCACGGAGGTAAAAGCCTTGGACCCTGTGCTTCTGCTTTTGCAAAGGTTCTGTTTGAAATCTGGCCCTCTCCACCACTAACTGAGACATATGTGGAAATAAAAGTTAGGGGTTTCTCTTAGTTCTTCTTTCTATGGAGGGATGGAAACACTTAGAGTAGGGGGCAGTTAGGGCTATTCATTAGAGACCCCCTTCACCAAGCGGTTCACACACCTCATCCCTCTAGGGCAGTCAGACTCTGGCACAGAGACCAACCCTACTAGAGGCTGCACATGAATTTACACCCTATCGGCCTCAGTTTCCCAGCTATAAGATCAGGAAAATAATACCCGTCATTGGGAAGATTCATTCATTCATTCATCGGACAAACATTTATGGAGACTACTATGTGCCAGGCACTAGAGGAGATACGGCCACAAATAAAAGGAAGAGTTAGATGAGATGGCCCGGGTGAAGCTCTGCACAACACCAGGAACACGTTAAGTGCCTGGTGCCTGGGAGCTACCGTGCCACCATGACATGCTCCACCTTCCCTCAAACTGTGTCCTCGTTCATATAGTGTTCTTTCGGCTCCTCTAGTACACTGGGCTTTTGAGCAGGCTGTTCCCCTCTCTGCCTGGCCCTTCCTACCCCTTCTGACCTAACTCCATTCATGTCAAGTCACTCCTGGATGCCTCCCAACAGATACCCTTTATGCTCCCAAGTCACCCTCTACTCTCCCTCCGTAGCACTGATCACAAGGTGCACTGATGCATCTACCCGTGAGATTCTGTTAGCGTCTGCCCCCCCCCCACAATTTCCTGTAGGCTTCATACAGGTGTCTTCCTCTACCACTGAATTTCCCCTTAGCATCTAGAAAAGCAAGAGTAGGGACCTAATGCATATCTGATCTGTTGGTGGAATGAATGAATGAATGAATGAGTGAAATAACCATTTAATGGAGTGGCCTCCTTCCATCTCTAGAAACACAATTTCATGGAACTAGTCCCAAGGCATGTAAAAACCACAGCGCCTCAAATTTCTCGTCTGCAAAATGAAGTTCTGGTAAACATTCAAGACCTCCAGATTTTTAAAATATTAAGTCTCAGTACAGGATACATTTCTCTGACCAGGGTTGGATCTTTAGAGACTGCAAATATTTTCTTCTGGAATAAAAATAAGTTGGGTGTCCGCTGTTAACAGGAAGTGCCACGGGTCTTAAAAACAGGTTCTTTTTTTGTATGTGGGGGGGTGAATAAATAAATTGAGACTTCTGTTATGGGCAAAATCCTGTGCCATGAAGGATAAAAGCTAGCGCTATACTAAAAAGGAAAAAGAAAAGAAAAAAAACCAGCCCCAGCATCTCTGAGCAATACATCCGGGTTAGTGGAGCAGAAAGGACACACAGACCCAAAGAAAGCCTAGGGTTTCTGTTTTTAGAACAAGACTAATCCCAAATGAAGGCTTGGGGGCCACAATGAAAGGAGCCAAAGGCCTTTTGCACCAAATAGTCAAGACCCAATCCTACAGCTGTTTTGGGGGCACGATGTGGGTTTGCTTTTTTTTTTTCCTGCGGGGTGAGGGAGGCAATGGTTATTGCATGGGTGGAAAGCAGGCTTAAATGCAAGCCCATTAGAGAAGCAGAGCCTTAATTTATCAATTAGACGCCATCTGTGGATTGTGTTCCTTGAAATAATTGTTGAATTTGACAATGCACTGCAGCTTTACAAAGTTTCTGCCATCCTTGATGCCGTTTAATTAAATTTCTGCACTTAACTTTGATTGCGCTGGAAGCGCTGATGCCTTCCACAGATTGAGTTCCCCGGCCACCTGCTGGGAGGGAGCCAAGTGCCTTTCCAGAGAAAGGGAAAAATATGTATTTTCTTTTCTTTTCAGCCTCGCCTTTTCTCAGTCTTCACCCGAAGGGAATCAAGCCTGCGGCTGCACGGGAGGGAAGCGTGTCTCCAGACCCAGCCAGCAGAGCTGTGGGCCCCTCGCCACCTACGCGAGGTCTTTCTGCTCTTTTACTGTGTCTCACGGACGATGTTAACAAAACAGGATCCCAGACGGTTACCAAATGCAGAGACGCCGCTTAAAATAGAACACAGTAATTATCACAGAGAGCAACCAAGAACACAGGTTTCAGGTAGAAACTGCTTCTGTTTCCAAACTCCCTACCCAGAAGGACCCTAGAGGTCAGCAAAGGGATGGACCCCCTACACTGGGAGGTGGCCTGGGCCCGGGGTCCATGTTAGCTTGCTAATCCTGATAGATGAGCCTGGGCACTGCCATAGTTTCAAAGGACATCTGGAGGACAGTTTCTTACCTGCCTGGTTTCGGAGAAATAACGGCCTCTACCCACAAAGGGCTTCCGACTGGCCTTCATTGATTCCTCTGTCTCTGTCTCTCTCTGTGTCTCTCGCGCGCGCGCGTGTGCGCGCATGCGTATATGTGTTAAAATACGCATAACAGGGCTCCTGGGTGGCTCAGTTGGCTGGGCGACTGCCTTCGGCGCAGGTCATGATCCTGGAGTCCCGGGATCGAGTCCCACGTCGGGCTCCCTGCTCAGTGGGGAGTCTGCTTCCCCCTCTGACCGTTTTCCCTCTCGTGCTCTCTATCTCTCATTCTCTCTCTCTCAAATAAATAAATAAAATCTTAAAACAAACAAACAAAAAATACGCATAACATAAAACCACCACTCCTGTCTCCATGGATCTGACAACTCTAGGAACCTCACAGAAGCAGAATCACACCATATTTCTCTTTTCATGCCTGGCTTATTTCACTTAGCATAATGTCCTCAAGGTTTATCCATACTGTGGCATGTGTCAGTTTCCTTCCTTTTTAAGGTCAAATAATATTCCATTGTGTGCATATACACATTTTGTTTATGTGTATATCTGTCAATAGATATCTGGGTTGTTTCCACCTTCTGGCTATTGTGAACAACACTGCTAGGACACTGGTATATAAATATCTCTTCAAGTCCTCCCTTTTCTGTTCTTTTGGGTATATAACCAGATGTGGAATTTCTGGATCTATAGTAATTCTATGTTTCACCTTTCTGAGGATCTGCCATACTGTTCTTCATTGCAGCTGCACCATTTTAGAATCCCACCAGCAATATGCAGGAGCTCCAAGACACTTCATTTTAAATAGAAACTTTACAATTATAACGCATGCACTTGCACTGAACATTGCCCTCTCCTGATTTTTTCTCTTCATACGAATATTGTATGAGTGGGTATTACAAGAAGATGAACACTTTAGTGTGGTGTTTTTTGTTTTTTTTTTTTGGAGGAAATATCAGGGGGGTGGCACATAATGAAAGAAACAAATGTGAGAAAGGCAGAGCTAACAGGTGTGAAAAATAAACTTGGCACCTTTATTTTCCTAGAACCACACAGCTCCTCTAACTCAAACCCTCAAGTTCAAAAGATTGATGGACTATAACTTCAGAACTATAAAATAAAATTCTCAGGAAACACAGTCAATAGATCATTACAAGAGCCATTTATGCAAGCCATAAACTCACAGGGCAAACAGAACTGGGTCAGATATTAATTTTCCACAATGGGCAGGGTAACTAGAGAGAAGTTACTTCACCATGTCCTGTGTCCTATTATCCAGTGAGCATTCATCTCAAGAAAGCCAAAAATCCTTGCTTTAGGAAAGGAAGGCTGCAGGTCTCCCCAAATTACAAGCAAAGACTTCCCATTATAATGCCGTATCACACTGCGATATTGAATGGAAATGGAAATTTACATTTAATTTAAATGCCTGAGTCCAACTTTGCTGCTACAAACTGCAATTTCGATTCCACATTCCTTCTCTGACTACTGAAAGTCAACCTCACTTTGTTACAAAGATCTCGGGCCATCCACACAGCTCTGGGGCCCAGGCAGAGGTAAGGGTTTGCTCAGTTTCAGAAGGAAAGGTCAGGATCACAGGTCACCATGGGATGAGTATCCTTCTCAATACCCAATTACCCCAACCCCAGAGAGAAATTCAGGCTTTTCAAGGAGAGCTCAGATTTTATGTATTTTCTTATTTATTTTCAGCAAAGATAATTTGTGGACCATGTAAGAAAAGAGAATTTCCTTTGTTCCACCTTTGTAAGCCTGATCAAATATATATATATATATATATATATATATATATATATATGTAGACTGACACAGGGATCTTATGGTAATCACGTGTTCCAATTTTGGGTTCTGAAAGTTCATGAGCCATTCACAACGCAGACCCCATTCAGTGCCACTGAGCTCCCTTCAGAAGGGAACCAAAAGGGGAGATATTTCTGGACCTCCCCCACCACACACAGAGTCAATATTCCACTTGCTACAATCCATAGCAAATTTTATGGACAAGTTATAAACCATCAGAATTAAGTAGTTCACACAGAAACCTGTTTCTTCACCCTAACCGTGCGGCACCTTCACGCCCTGTAATTAGCCTCTGCTGAATGAATATTAAGTCCGGTGGAAGTATGAAGGGTCAATTATATCACCGAATGAAGAAAAGACAAGACACTTGTCTTGGGCTCGGGCTGTGTCTTAAATTAACTTTTAATTTGGAACAAAATGTTATATGCGTTTTTCCTATATTCTATTTTTTCCTCTGTGGAAGCAGTAAGGTATTTTAAAAATTTAAGAGAACTGAGAAACCAGAAAAGAATCACTCCACGGGCATAAAGCTGAGTTTCAACATTTTCTCTTCGTGAGTTCGCATCAACGTCTGGAAACAGCACCCCCCTAAGTGCTACCGGATTAAACAAGGCGGGGTCCCGCGGGCCCTTACAGGCCGGGGGAGATTCAGGGACAGGGGGCAGGGTCAGCCCTGCAGCTGGAAAAGGGAACTCAGAGCCCCTGGACAGGTTTTCCTCTGGCTGACCCCGAGGCCACCTCTGCTAGGCCCTTCTTAGTCTCCTCAATGAAGCCAAACCTAGCAGACGAGAGCCCCTAACCTCCTGCCAAGTGGCCTCTCCTTGAGACGAGAGGCTTCTGAGAAAAGTTAGGGAAAAGCGAAATTGTTAAAGAGAGAAAGTTTCAACTGTGGCGCCCCTGAGCCCCAATCCCCTGTGATACGAGGCAGGGTATAAATCCCACTGACACACAAATTAAACACACTAGCACCAGCATGTGACAGAAGCCCAGCTCCTTCCATAAGCCCCAAAGGCTCAGTGTTTGGAAGACTCCGGCTGGCTCCACATGGCTGCAGGCGGCTGGCTTCTGAAGCCCCATCCTAACAAAACAAGGGTCCAACCTCAGTTGTCTCTTCACTTGCTTCAAGTACCCACTTCTTCACCATGCATGAAGGCAAAGAACATTCTAGAAAACCGTCCTAAACCATTTCTCCGGTGCTGAACCCTAGGACACCTCAAGGGGACCTCCTACTCAGTAAGACAGAGGGCCAGGCTCCCTTAAGTTGCTGGAGAGGAGTTTCCCAAAATACCCTAAGTAACAAATAATAGTGCTGAGTGACATCTCATGGGCTAGGGAGCGAAGCATAGGGGCTGACAGGCTAAGACTAAAGGATGACTAAAGGAAAATAATAAGGGGACTGAAAATTATCTTCACTGCAGAGAGCAGAGTAGGTCAACTCTAGAGGAAATGGTAGCAGGAATCCCCGTGGGCCCAGCAGGATTTCAGCAACGGGGATTTCCCTCTAGCTTGGGTTGTCACTGGCTGACCACAGATGTGGCAAATAAAACTCCCCCACCTGCCCCACCATCAATTAGCATTAATAAAGCCACTACCAGCTGTTCTGGATGGCTCACTCACACAACCTTGGGGAAGAGGCAGTACCTTCGGGCATTCTGGGAGGTCCATTTTATAGATGAAGAAACTGAGGCTCAGGCAGGTGGTCCCTGGATATTGAACGCTTGTTTTTCTGACTTCAAGGTCCATGCTCTTGTCAACCCGTTTTTCTCTCCCTTATGGCTAGATTTATAATAACATTAATAGAACAAAGATTTGCCACGGTGGGGACCTGAACCGCTTTTGACTGGGAGGCTATCAGCAGATTCTCCCCAGCTCCCACCCCAAGCAGTGGGACCTCAGGGGTTCCAGGACGTGGGGAGGGTGGATAAGAAGCAAAACCTTTTCTCCTGCCACTGGGATGTCTGAAAAGCAGTTCCCCTTCTCCTACAAATTCTGAAAGACAGTGGCATCGAGGGACTTCTGTGGGTGAATATAGCTGTCTTCCACAAAACCATCTCAAAGTATCAGGAACATCCCTCAAATGATCCTAGTGATGTACCACCTTTGAATTTACCCATACGGTTACATTTCAACGTTTCAGGTATGATAACTTTCTACACAACTGTTAGAAGTGCTGTGAAAACCAGTACTTCTTTTCTTTGCCTTAAATTATTTTCCTCAAGCCTTGCACTCGTATTCACAGAATCACTGTGTGACCTTTAGTCTTCAACTCCCCTGGGCCCATTCATCTGCACAATGAGTGTTCTGACCTAATCAATCTCCAAGGTCCCCTCCGACTCTATCAATCAGGATCCCAAATCCCATATTTACCTTCTGATATACCATCTTGATCCTGAAACCAACCCAATCTCCCCTTTCCAAAACATCTTTGTACTTAAGTGATGCCTCTCCAATGTGACCACTAACCCATAAAACACCTTCGTGGGAATTAGAAAATGATGCTGCTGTGGACACAGCCTTGCCTCAGAGCAAACCTTGGCTTTCAGCCCACAGTCGATCAGAAACCTTGTTCAGTGGACCACCTGAACAACCATGCATGGCAGCCTCGTACAGTTTCATTGAAGGTTACAGAGGGTTACTAGTAACTCAATTCTGCCACCAATAACAAAAATAGCAATTAATAAACATTGTGTTATATGCCCTGGACACTGAGGAAGCTGTGTTGTTTTAAATGCTATTGAACAGACATAAAAAATACACGTACACTATACAATCCACACCCATATACCTACCAGCCAGTTTGAGAAACGAAAAAATATTAACTTTGCCTTTTCCTAATCCCATCCCCTTCCCTCCTTACTTATACTGAATTTTGTGCGTACCACTCTCTCACTTTTCCTTATACTTTTGCACTATGAAGTCTGCATATTTTTGAACATTCCTGTAAAAGGAATCACAGTTTAAGTACTCTCCCATGCTTGCGTGTCCCCTTCAATACACATTTGTAAAGCATCAGTGTTAAAAGCGGCTATAGTAATAAAGCATGTGCCACACACCATTCAGCGCTCACAGTAGCTATAACATGGGTACCAACAGCCCCATTCTGCACGTGAGGAAACCGAAGGCTCAGGAAGTTAAATGACTTGCCCGAAGTCACACAGATGGTTAGTGGTGCAGCTGGGATTCAAACTCAGTGATGCAAGATAATAATAATAACAACAATAATAATGCAACCAGGTAGTGTGGCTAAAGGGAGAGATAACCGAAGCAGACCCAGCCCTGCTCTCAAGGCACCCGACTCTATAAAGTTCTGTCTGAATGCAGACCCCTCGTTCTTACCTAATAGAGGAAGCTACCTTCCCACCTGCTTGAGAAGCTCTGGTCAGAACCACACCTGAGGATTCTGCAGCAGAAGCATCTTCATTTGTCAGGGCAGACCACTTCTAAATTCTTTTTCTTAATAAAGGTTTTATTTATTCGAGAGAGAGAGAGCACAGGCATACACACGAACAGGGGAGGGGCAGAGGGGGAGGGAGAGGGACAAGCAGACTCCGCGCAGATCACAAGCCCAAGGCTGGGCTCAATCCCACGACCCTAAGATCATAACCTGAGCCAAAATCAGGAGTCGGATGCTCAACCAACTGAGCCACCCAGATGCCCTAGACCACTTCTAAATTCTAAAAGTGATCCTCACCATTACATTCTTATTCCAACACCAAAAAAAAAAAAAAAAAAAAGAATAAGAAAAACAAACACCCACATAGGGAGAATAGCTCTAAGTTTCCAAGAAAAGGCAGATTGTAGCTGATGAGGCTCCAACTACAGACTTGAGTCATTAAACGTGTTACCTGGCAAACACTTAACCTTAAACATCATTGCAGTCATCAGAAAAGCCAACTTCAGCCCATGACTGGAACCAGACTACAGAAAAACGCCCGAAGGAGTCATTCTGGTTTTACAGGTACCAAATGCTGTCCAGTAGAAAAAAGAAAGAAAGAAAAAAAGAAAAACCCACAAAGGCTCCCTCTTCTTCCCTTTGCCCTTGATTTCTCGCCAATGCTCTTCTTCAGGTGCACTTGCCAAGGTCTGTGACTGGGAGCCTTGTAACTCCCTTTGAAGCCAAGCCGGCTAAGTTGTGGGTCCCTGGAACAGCAGCCCCCCACGAGTACCACTGGGGTACATGGAAATGCCATTCAGGAAAGGAACAAGAAAGCACCAGTGTGACCAGCTGACCCCCAGACGAGAGATGGGCATGGAGAGGAATCCTGGCTGAGTTACCCAGCCAGCCAAGGTCAAAAGTAAGGCCAAACCGCAGCCTTGGTCAAGAGGAAACAGCAAAGTGACTTTGGCTCATCAAAAATGAATGAATGAATGAATGAATGAATGAATGAATATTCATTTATTAATCTGGACAGCAAGCCTTTCTCCTTGAGCATTTTCTCTCTGTATTTACTGATCAAATCTCTGTGAATGAGAGCACAACCCTCTTCCTGGATCAAGAAAGACATACATACACACACACACACACACACACACACACACACACGAGCCCCTCAAATGAAAACTCGAGTCCAGCAGGTCGTGATTTCACCTCTGCATGACCAGGAAGCAGCCACAAAGGGCTGGAAAGGGAGCCAGTAGCGCGGCTCCCACAGGCGTCACCGTCAATAAGTAAGGGCAGCAGCCTGTGCAAGGCTCCCCTCCCCTGGTGAGCACGAGTGAGCGCGGCCCACCGCCACCAAGGAAGCCCACGATTCGGAGCCCAGAGAGCCGAGGTCTCTGGCAGCTGCCCAAGTGCGACTGGGTGACAGAGCCCAGCCCCAAAGCCCCAGCATCCTTCCCCGGTGCCCTGCCACGCCGCCCACGTCCTGCTGCTTCTCCCACCAGCACAGACCCCGAAGCTGGGGGCCTTGGAGGGTCCTGGAGCTTAAAGCCATCCAGTAGTTCAGAGGGCCTGGCCTGTGGTTCTTGGCGGCTCCAGGAGGCTACTCTTCTGCAAGGGGCCCAGGGGGGCCTTTGTGGCAATGAATGAGGCTGTCCTCAAGGAGAAACGGGGCCAGGCCTGCTTTGTTTTCTCAGGAAGGCCTGAATCATGAGGGAGAGAGCAAGTGCCGTGCACACTAGCGTGGGGTGGGGGAGGGGGGAACAAATCTGCCTGAAGAACTGGGGCAGGGTCCATTGGATGGGGCGGGCAGCTGGCCCGGGGCGTGCGCTGTTGGGGCATCTCACCCACTCCAAAATAACCCCACCAATTTGCACACGAATAAGCAAACACAAAACCCCAAAGCGAAGACATTCAAAACCGAAAGCAGCTGCTAATCACCTGTTTAATTTTTTTTTTCTTAAATTAGCTGCAACGAAGAATTTTCAAACTCTCAAGTACAATACACAGCTTAACATTTTCATACACCTGTAAAACCACTAAGTTAAATCCCATTACAAAAGACTCCAACTTATAAAGGAGCAGTTCAAATACAGTTCTTATCAAATACAAACAATGGAAAATGATTTAGGCAGAGAACATCAGTCACTGGAAATTAACATTTGAAAAAAATTTTTTACATAAAAACCATCTGTGTATTGAGAAGGTGCACTCTGCTAAACCACAGGCCTAATTAAGGAACTAGGAATCAAGGCATTACGTAGTAATGCAGTAAGTTTTGCGTGTTTTCTTTTTTTTTTTTTTTGAGTCTTGCTGAAATCTTATCAATATGGAACGTGTTGTCCTTTCTTTGCAAATCTAAGATGATGTCTGGGTCAAATTGCTAAGTGCGCTTGCGGCTGACAGACAAAACACAACTCGTCTTAATCTTGGTGGTTCTCCGTTCCCAGCACCCCCACCCAAGGATAGCTGCTTAAAAGTCCAGCCCGGGCATAAAAGTATCAAGAAGATAAAAATGAAGAAGCATGCCCACTGGGAAAGAAGTTGCGCCAAGAGCGGAGAGCTGGTACGGATGGGTAACAAGGTCCAGAATTAAAATGTTACATCTCTCCCCCCAGCAACGTTCTCTCCTGAGCAAAGGATTAAAAAAAGACCAATTAACAGTTATCATCCAAATGGCACTTTAAATCTTACAAAGCACTTGGTGGATATCTTAGTTGATGCATATGGCAACTCAGTGACCTGAAGATAAGGAAATGAGGTCTCCAAAAGGTTACACAGCCCATCCAGGGTCGCAGAGCTAGTTAGGAAGAGACAGACCAGAACCTGGAACCCTGCCAGGCCCGGCCTGCCCCACTGCTTCTCAAAATAGCATTGTCAGAACAAGGGAGGGGATTTGGCCCGGCCCGTGGAGCAAGAGAATGATGCGGTCTGAACAGTGGTAACCAAGAACCCACACGTGATTGTACTTCTCCGTGAGTCTGTGCCTTGAGGGTAACAACACGGTACTTACTTGAGCTTTGGCATGACCCCCAACAGAAAGGCCCCAGGGAGAGAAAGATAAGACAGACCAAAGGGGACAACCACCGTATCATGGACATGGGGTGTTTTGTCTGCTCAGCACCCCTACCTCTGGGGAAGCAGCCCTCCCTCACCCCATGCAGTTCTAATGGGGACTGTCCATCAGAGACTGGTCCCAAGGCTGGGTCTGTGATCTACACAAGGCTCATCGGGGAACTTTCCTGAAAGTGATACACAGATGCTGAAGGAAAGTAGTAATATTTCCACTGGAACTGCCAAGCTAATATGTGAATCCAGGACTCTGGTGGCCATCTTATCAACTCCTGGAAAACATTTATCTACAAAAGGAGCAAATGAAGCCAACCCACAGAGGGACGGAAGGAACAGAGATTGATGAGGGTCAGAGAGAGCCATAATGACATCATTTGAGTCCTCTGGAACCAACTACGATGAAGGCAGGTAAACTCCTGGTCTTGACAGTTACATGGGCCAAAAGCTTCCCTTTTCTCCTTGGGATCACTGCAGTGGGTCATCTATAACCCAAAGGATGCTGACTTATGACCCGTAAGACAACGTAAAATATACACTGACGACACACATCATGTTTTTCAGACTATCTCCACTTTCGATGCCCAGTGTTGTGGCTCCATAAAACCACTTCCACTCTGGCCTTCTGGAAGCTACTGTTGGCCCAGCAGCTGGAGCACTCCTCTTCAACAGTTAATCATCTTACATCATTCTCTGGCTCAGATCCTTCCCATGATGTCCCTTCATAATCTCCTTTTTATGGACTTCAAGGTTTCTCTTATCTGGCCCCTGCCTTCCTCTCCAAATTCCCCTCCTATCTTCCCCACCGATACCCGGCCCCACATCTACCACTCTGTACTTCCTGCCGGTGCCTCAAGGCTGCTTCACCCAGAGCTTTGGTGGCTCCTTCCCTCCCTTAACTAGGGTCTCAGTCACCTCCTAGAGTCCCTTAAACACCTTGCTGGCATGACTTATAACCTCTTATTCCACTTCTTCAATCACCACTACCTAGAATCATATTTATTGGTTTATGGTCTCTCCAATGTCAGTTAGAATGTCAGCTCTCCGGGGAGGGGACTTTAATCATCTTACTCACTTCTGTATCCCCAGTGCCTACCCTCTCTGGTGCTATTTATTGAACAAATAAACAAAATTCCAGTATCATGGCATCCACGCATCTCCCAGGCACCCAAAAAAGGCCAGCATGGAATCCTGGGCCATTCCATATCCTCAGGCTTTCTATCCCAAAACGAAGATTGCCAGAGTGTATGTTCTTGACCAGGGGTTGGGAAACTACAGCCTGTGAGCGCAGCTGTCTACTTTTATACAATCTGTAAACCAAGAATGTTTTTTTTTTTTTTTTACAGAGGAACAGTGTGATTGATTGGATGCTAGAAAAAATAACTTTGAACTCCAATTCAGCAAAATGTTATCCACTGCCCCAAAATAATAATACCCATTCTTCTCACTACTAAAATGGTATTACAAAAAATTGTACTGTTTTTGTTACATTTTTTATTTCATCAGTAAAAAAAAAAAAAAACCTGTATAAATTTGTTTTCTCTCTTATTATATAAGTACTTACATAATAGCCTCAATATTGCCTCTTGACCCACAAAACCTAAAATATTTACTGTTTGGCCCCTTCACCAAGAAAAAAAAAAAAAAAAAGGTTTGCCAACCCCTGCTATAATCTTACTAAAAATCAAGGGAAGAAAGGAGATTTAATAGGTCAGTCCAACCCCTGCACTATCCAGAATGGACTAAGGAAACAAGACCGGGTCATAAATTGTTCTTAACGTCCTGGGACCCAGGAAAAAATAATCAGATTAAGTCCTCAATGGAAAGCTCTTAAAATTCAAAGACACTCCGTAGGAAACAGATAATTTGGGTTCAGCAAAGACTCCTACAGGAGAAATGACCACCTTCCTTGCCCCGCCCTCCATCTCCACCTACCTCCTAAATCAATAAGGAAAGAACCATGTTTTATCTTAGAGTCTCTGAGGGGCTTCTCTATGTGTTCCTAACTGAGGTTCCTAACATCAGTGCCTTTAGCCTGCCATTAGCCGTATGGTCCTTGAGACAACCCCAAAAAACCCAGCACTTCAGAACCACATTAAATCAACCAACACGCCTCCATCCAATGTGGAAGGCGCAGGGCTCCTGCTTCACCCCACAGTTGGTCCAAGGATGATTTAAACAGCAGCAGGGGTCAGAGGCTAAATCCACTCCCACCCTGGCCAGCAAAAGTCCAAGAATGGTCTGGGAAACACAGGAGCCTGGACCCAATTTGAGTTGCCAGAATCTGAAAGGGAAGAAACATGTCCCTCCCTGGAAAGGGAGCACACTGACGGGGAGCCGTCTGGGGAAAGATGGGCCAGTGGGCTGTTGATATTCAAATCATCATTAAATGACTCAAATTTCCAGAAATAAAAGGCGTCACAGTGGGAAATGCTCCATCTTGACTTTTCTAAATTCTGGCTTTGGCAGAATAAAGCCGTGGAGTAGAGAACCAATTAATTTTTAAGCATTTCTTTTAAAATTACAAGAACCACCCTCACCCAGTCCAGGCATTGCTAATTTCCAGCTTTCCACACCCGGATCCTTCACACCACCCTGTAAAACTGCCCTGTGCCCGCGACCACAAAGGAGGCAGGGGAGAGCCCTCGCAGCCAGAGCAAACTGCTCGCCTCAGGGACCCCATCCAAATTACATCCACGTGGCAAGAGACCGAGAGGCTTAAACACATGAAAACAAACTCCTTCAAGACCTAAAACCTAGTCCAGGTACAGCCTTTGCAAGGAATGAGCTAACATTTATTCCACTGACATAGCCCTTGGTCTCTTGTCCAGGGTCCCTCAATACCTGTCCCAAAATTACAGACCCAGGTGAGCCTAGAAGAGCAGTTAGAGACACGCCGCTGCTCTGCACTGGGCAAGGCCACCCAAACATGTTCCCATTAGGGATGGGGCTTCCGGGCACGTCGCCAGGAGCCCCTCTGCCTCCCTCCTCTTTCCTGAAGTCCTAGACAGAGCCCTATTTTCTCCACTCTTTCCTCTCCAAAACAAGAGGAGCAAACTTAAGAGTCCTCTATTCAGACTTCTACATTCCAGAAATCCAAAGAACCAACTGAAAGGGCAGCCATAGATTTCTTTAGTTTGGAGAAATACCAAAGTGGCCCTAGGTCCCAAAAGAGAGACGGTGGCCCAAGACTCACTCATGCGCTGATGAACTTCGGAGGATAGCCCGTTTCAATAAACCACCGGCCAGGTCTGTGACTTCACATCCAGATTCATTCATCTGACAAATATTTGCTGAGTGCCCCCTGTGTGCCGGCACTGGGCAGGGGACACGACAGCAAACAAAACACCGAAACGCCTGCCTTTTCCTGGGACTTGCATTTGGATGCCTCAGGCACCACCTGGATGTGAAAGGAATGCAGAGAAGCCAGCCCACATCCCACCTTTCCCTTGGCCTTTCTCCTCACGGCAGATCGCACTCATTTACTGACTCACTCACTCATTCATTCATCCCATCAGCCTTGGGGCAGGCCCTAAGCCAGGTCAGTGGGGGCTCCAGAATTTACAGACAGCAGGGGCTTCGGAGCAGCAACGTCTGAAATGGGAAAGGGGATCTGTCTTGAAGCTCCACGAGCCCTCGGTATCTGCTTCAATGGTGTCTGTAGTAGAGAGGCACTGGGGAAGACTGGGGAAACCAGCAAAGCCCCTGGCCCAGCACCCCACACTAATGGGCGCCAGCAATCTGGAAATGAGGACAATCAGGCCGATGCCCTTCCTGAGATACTCCCATGGACAACCTAAGCGTGTGCTGGCAATGCTGCACCCGACCCTCCAGAACCATTATCTGCTCTCTTCCTCTCCGCTTGGTGCCTGGCAAGACTGATCTCTCTGGAATGGGTCTCCCCTGGGCTCCCCGGCTCTCTGGCTTCTGGCTGGGTCTGGCCAACAGCAGACACTGTCAGGAGAAAGTGGGAAGAGAGAGAAGTGGGGTATGGTCCCCATCCCTGCTCCCTCTTCCTCTGCCACGGCTCCTGTCAGGGAGTCTCTTCCCACAGCTTCATTCCAGTAACTGCGCCCCCGTCTTGCCCCTTCAGACTGAGGGGTGGTGACTGCTCGGCGCTGCTGACAATCCCTGGGTGCCTCATCATTGCTCGCTGAAACTTTAACTCTGTCTACACCTCTGTAAATAGTCTTCCCACTCAATCTTTTCAATCACCCCCTTCCACGAAGCATCTGTTTCCTACAGGGACACTGACTAATACGCTACAGTGGGTGAACAGAAAGTCTCAAGAATGGTGTGGGTACTGGCAGAGAAAGCCACAGCCTTCCAGGCACAAGAGGAGAAGGGAGAGAGGTTGAGAGAAGTTCATAGACAAGGGGATGCTTCGGCCAAATAAGCAAGATGGAGGCAAGAGCATTCCAGGCCAAAGGGCCCCAACCACAAAGGCACAGAAGCATCACACCGGAGGGACCAGGGAACTTGCAGCAGCATCTTGTAGATGGGGGGTGGGGAAGCCAGGCGATGACGCTCGAGAGGAGGAGATCATAACGGCATGCCTTATTAGCAATGCTAAGGCAGTTGGACTTCATCCCGAAGCAATGGGCGGTCTCCCATGCCAATCACATGGCGATGCCATCCAATACTCCATGTGTTTCCAGACACATCCTTCCTTGGACAAACTGAAAACTGGCATTCGTTTAGGACAAATAAACATAATCCCTAAAACGGCTATTTCAGAGCACTGTGTCTGGAATCTAAGGCAAAAAAAAAAATAAAAAAATAAAAGCCATCAGACCATGAAATATGGTTCACTGTAATATCCTTCTACGAACACACACACACACACCCTCGGCACTGTTAACAACAGGCTTTGGAGCATTAACAACCTCAGGTGAAAACATACCAGTCATTAACAACAGATTTTGAGAAGATTACAACCTAAATAACTATCATCGGAACTCGTAAGTTACTTAATATAAAGTGGTTCCATATGGTTCATTTATAATTCACGTGGCATCAGGCAGCAAGACTCCGTTCAGATGACTCCTACTACTGGAGTCACTAGATAATGCTTTCCTTTTTCCAAAAGGGCAGTAAAGGGCATACTCAAGAGATTTTCAGGTACTACCGGATCCTAGAATATTCTTGGATTTAAACATTATTTTCTTGGCCTCCCTCTCTTCTTTTGGATTTTTAGGTACATATATATTTGAAATTGGCTTTAACGAGACTTCAGGTAGAATAATTTTTTAAAGTCCATCTGCTTGAGTTCACCGTGACCAGCATTTTCACTCTTCTCGTGGCTCCTGGGCTGCAAGCAGACAGGCTGGAACATAAGCATGCACGTGTACCGAACTGACCACTGTTGTTAAACTAATAAAAGGTAATCTTCTCATCTCTTTAAGTATTTATGCCTCTGTCGTTGGTTACATGGTACTCAGACACAAATGTACACCATCCATGCTTCCAAAGCAGGTTATCCAAACGCTTCGTTTTTCCTCTCCCGTCTTCTTTCTTCTTCCCCCAGCATACAGGATGGACTCGAAAGCTGAGAGCTTTCCCATATTTCTTTAATCACCGTCAGGATCGCTCATAAATGTTAATTAAGAAGAAAACTTAAATGTTACTCCCCAACTGTGCCAAATGGAGAACCTCTGAGTGTCTTATGCACTTCCGCGAGCTTTCCCTCTCCGGATCTGCTCCTTTACCCCCTCCGACGGCCCGTGCGCACACGCACGCCAACCAAGCACACGCACACGCATGTACGCACGCCCACGCGCCCTGACCCAGCTGCGTCAGGAGCCGGGCAGCAGTGGTCACCACAGGAGAGAGGATGGCGGAGGAGGAGAAACCCAGCAGCGGGAGGGGGTGCTTCAGAGACAAGCACTCAGCCCCCTCCAGCTGAGACCTCTCGACCCAGGACAGAGGGAAGCGTGGCCCAGCCAGGAACCCAGATGGAGGGCCAGCCCAAGACTGCTCTTACTTCAGAAAGTTCAAGGAGGCTTCTCTGTACTCCCAGTAGCTCCTCAGCCTGCTGGCCAGGACTCGAAGCCTCTAAACTAAAGACAAGGTCTTTGGGTCCATAATTTGAGATAAAAGGCTTACCTGGGAGAGCTAACATGCCAGAGTATACCCCTCTTCCAAACTGACGTGTAGCAGAAAACCAAGAAGCCAGAATATCCTAGGATGGGGTGTGGTTGGGGGAAAGGGGACACCAATTTAGGAGTGTTACCACTCCCCACGGGTCACCTTCTCTGGGTACAAAAGCAACCTGAACGCTGAGCCGTGGCCTTAGTCTGCTGCAGCTCAGGCACCCGTCACTACCCCTGCCCATCTCCCCAGAGCCCCCATCCCAGCCCCCCTGCCCAACAGGCCTTACGCTGGGCAGCACAGCCATATCCCAGCCGTTGTGAGATGTACTGCACGTCACCTGGGCCACAAGGAACAAAGCACATAAAGAACTTAGCACTGAAGAAGGCTGAGTCTACATTCTTCCTATAGCGTCACCCTCTTCTACTACAATGTGAGCGTCCGTGAATAGGACAGAAAGGGCCAGACGTGCAGCAAGCCTAGGGAACTGTGCCCACATCCTGTGTATGACCCATGAGCTCCGGGAAGGCAGAAACCAAGTGCATTCATCTCACTCAGTGCTGAATCCTCCCAGCTGGCCCAGGGCCTGGCAGAGGGCACAGAGTGTGAGTGTGGCTTCAGTGAAGGAAGGAAGGAAGGAACAACCAGACATGTGGAACCCTAAAGTCCTAAAGAAGACTGAAGGATCACTGAGACAACGTGAGGAGGAACTGCGAACATCTATCCCACCTAATTCCACTGAAGCAGGTGATGTGGGGAACCTAGACACAAACTTACTGTCGAGAGAGACCCAAGAACAAAATCCCACTTCTCTGCTCACTCACACCAGGGGGCGTGGGGTGCTCCGGGTAGAAACCCTGGGAGGTGACCTCACTGAACATCCCATTCACACTCATGGAGACAGAACCACCCCCAATAGAAAAGCCATGGGGTGCAACCCACGAGAGGCTAAGAAGGAAGATGGGGACAGAAGACCATGCATCTGAATTACAGCAACACCCACCCAGATGGGCTCATGCACAGGGGACAGCCCCGGCAAGCAAGGAGAGCATAAAGAAGATGGCGCGTGAACACTTTCTCTTCCTTCCCTTAGCACTGGAAAAGTGCTCTTACAATGTGGCATCCATTATTTAAAAATAAGAATGGTTAAGATCATTTTTAAAGAACTAAACTAAACTTAAAGTCTCATGCTTCAAATCTAGATAACATGGCACACTGCGGCATGCTCCATTAATTCCCACTTCATTTCTAGAATGCAAGTGCAGAACACATCCCATCACTATTATCTATGGCACCATAAGAACAAGTAGGAAGGGCCAGGACTGTCATGACTCATTTCCAGGAACAATGGAGAAGAGGGGTATTGACTATTGGCTGGCTTAATTAAGCAATCTACTACTGTAAAATGCTGGCAAATTCTCTTCTGGAGCTCCCTGACAAAGACAGGAGCAGAACTGGTTATGTATTCGACATGGCTACAATGTAGAACCCAGACTCTCTGTAATGCATTATCTTAAAGATAACCAGAGTAAATTTAAAATGCACACACACACACAAACATACGTATATTCTGCACCACTCTATATTCTGTTCAAATTTTATTATAAACGGGACACTGTGCAAAATGTTTAAGTAATGGTTTGAACAACAACAAAAAAGAAGAAATACTTTGTTTTAACAGCATTTAACTCATGGACTATAGTCATTCATGTTTTTATTTTATGCCCTGTAGGAAACAGCTTTCTCAAATCCCAACAGGCCAGCCACACTTTCTCACACATATTAGATCAGTGGGTCAGATCAATGAACTCAACGGGTTTGCATCTTCATTAAGAAAAAATTAGACCAAAAAAAGTTTATTATTATCTGTTTCAAATCTTGCTAAGAATAAACATTAGAAGGGGATACTTCACTTGTAAGTTTTCAAACTTCAAAAGATTGCGATTTTCATGCACCTCTCAGGAGATACAAGTAGACGGTGGTTTCTCATTTCTGATAGTTGACATCAAGTCTTCCTATAAAAGGTCCTCTGGCCGAAAGTGAATCAATATAAAGAAAAGTATGAAGTAATAATAAATATAGCATGAGGATATGGTAAAAATCACGAAGGTGAAAACATCTGGGGGATATGGACCTAACATTTTTCATCTCTCATCTTGGACCTTCCTTTCTCCTCCATCCACCACCTAATCTATCTCGAAAAATAAGATGCAACTGTCACAACGAAGGGGAACCTGGGAACCAGGTGATGTGATGTGATGTCCTGGATGGGGTCTTGGAACAGAAAAAGGGCAGTAAAGAAAAACTGAGGAAATTAGGAGTAGAGTATGAACTTTAGTTAATTATTAAAAATAATAACATGCCTTAAGGACACTCGGGTGGCTCAGTTGGTTGAGCGTCTGCCTTCGGCTCGGGTCATGATCCCGGGGTCCTGGGATCGAGCCCCGCACCGGGCTCCTTGCTCAGCGGGGAGACTGCTTCTCCCTCTCCCACTCCTCCTGCTTGTGTGCACTCTCTCTCTCTCTGACAAATGAAATCTTTTTTAAAAAATAAAATTAATCATTAATTTTTTTAAATAAAAATAATAAGATGCCTTAAAGAATATATACTTTGCTAACTCTTGTATAAGAAAAAAGGGCATATAAAACAAATGCAAATATCTGTTTATTTTTACAAAACAAATGCAAGGGTAACCCCTGGCTACCTCTCAGGGGTAGGGAGGTAGAGGCAGGGTAGAGAGGATATGGGAGTAGCAGGTCCCTAAGTGAACTTCTAAATATATGTTAATGTCCCACATAGTAAATAAAATTCAGTTAACAAAGATGAGAGGAGGAAAAAAAAAATCATTAAAAAAAAAACCATTAACCATGATGAAAGCTAGGCAGCTGGGTGGGACAGCTACTCTAAGTATCTTAGGGACACAGGATCTGACTGTATACCCTCAGCTTTTAGCTGGGGTGGGCGGGGGAGGCAGATGGGGCCAACTGCTAACAAATCCTGAACTCTTCTAAGTAGAATTTTGTGTTTTTTGTAAGTAGTGGAATGGGCAAGCAATTCTGGTTCTACCGGAGATGTATTTCGGGACTGAGAAAAGCACTCACTGTACTGGTGTTGCAAGCCAGCATTCTCACTGTGGGAAGAAGGGCACACGAATATGGAACGGGGGAGTGAAGGAAGAAACCTATCCCAGAGGGACTGGAAACGGAGGTATGACATGAACTCAAGATTTCTAAAACATGTATGTGTGTGGTGCAAGTACATGTCCATATGTATGTGTGCATGTGTGTGTCAATATGTTCGCACTCCTCTGTTTCCTCCATCTCTCCAAGGACATGACCTGGAAGCAAGGACATCCAGTAACAATAAGCAAAGACACTGCAGGAACAATAAACATACCTTGTACTCAGTCCACGCTCTCTAAATCCAGTCCCCAGTAAAAGAAACCATCTCTTTGGAGAAATGACTAACTCCAGGGCTGGGGCATGGTGGACACAAGATAAGCCTGAACATCTTGTTATGCCAGAAAGTAGTGTTCCAAACAATGTTTGTGGGGCATGTTCTAAGGAAGCAGATGAAAGGCTCTCCCAGGGCGCCTGGGTGGCTCAGTCGTTAAGCGTCTGCCTTCGGCTCAGGTCATGATCCCAGGGTCCTGGGATCAATCCCCACATCGGGCTCCCTGCTCAGCGGGAAGCCTGCTTCTCCCTCTCCCACTCCCCCTGCTTGTGTTCCTGCTCTCGCTGTCTTTCTCTGTCAAATAAATAAATAAAATCTTTAAAAAAAAAAAAAGGCTCTCCCACTAGCCAAATCTGAGACAATTTTAGCACCAAAATAATTAAGCATGGTAATGAATTATAAGCTACTGAAAAAAAAAAAAAAAAACAGGATTCCGTGAACCCATACCTCTGCAAGTAGATCAACAGATGAATGGAAGAGAAGGAAGGGCTCTTGCTTCCGGCAGAATGCCAAGGGCCAACTGGTAAACACGGATGGGGTGTAGGAGTTGAAAAATCATTTGGCAACCCTCACAGAAATGCTAGCTCTGGCAAAAATCATCAGTGAATGCTACTAAGTGGAAATTTTGATGGGTCTCCCCACGGGCTACATATTAGGGAAAACATAATAACGATATAGGGGAGAAAACCAAAAACAACAGCTGGACAACAATGATCAAAATTAACACCATTACAGAGGGGGAGATGGACATCAAGTGCCTGCAGATGTGATCCCCTGGGGAGGATGTAAAAACATTTGTGTAGCAACCTGGCCAGGAATGCATAACTTGAATCTAATCATGAAGAAATATTAGGCAAGAATGTTCTCCCGGACAAAATGAGATTACAGTTGACCCTTGAACAATGTGGGAGTTAGGAGCACTGAACCCACATGAAGTCGAAAATCCACATACAACTTTGGACTCCCCTCAAAACTTAACTACTAATGGCCTACTGTTGACCAGAAGACTTAACTTATAACACAAACAGTGGATTAACATAACTTTTGTACATTACATGTATTATATGCCATATTCTTACAATCAAGTAAACTACCGACAAAAAATGCTAACAAAATCACAAGGGTGAAAACATACATTTATACCATACCATACTGTATCTATCGAAAAAAAAAAAAAAAAACACATGTAAGTGCGCCCAGGCAGTTCAAACCTGTGTCATTCAAGAGCCAACTGTTATATTGCTTATAAATGTCATAAAAGACCAAGAAAGTCTTCTGTAGAAATATTCCAGATTACAGCAGAGACGGAGGACACATTTAAAAACTACATGTACTACCTGGTCCTGCAGAACATCCTGTGCTTGAAGGAAAAAGAATTCTACAAGCAAGATCGGGCGCACCGACAAAATTGGAGTATGGATGGTAGGTAGATCACATAAAAAGCACTGTACAAATGTTGAATTTCCCAAAGGCCAGTGTAACTGGACAGGAGTTGTGTAAGGGAATATTCCTATTCTTAGGAACACGGATGTATGTAGGAGTGAAGGGTCATGACGTATACATTTATTCCCAAAGGATTCAAGGGGGGGGAGGAACTGTCTATATAAAGACAAAAGAGCACCTAACAGGGCGCCTGGGTGGCTCCGTCGGTTAAGCGTCTGCCTTCGGCTCAGGTCATGATCCCAGGGCCCTGGGATCGAGCCCCATGTCGGGCTCTCTGCTCAGCAGGAAGCCTGCCTCTGCCTGCCACTCCACCTGCTTGTGCTCTCTCTCTCTGTCAAATAAATAAATAAATAAAATCTTAAAAAAAAGCACCGAACAGAGCATGGGGGGGAATGGGGGTACAACAGATCACTGACAAAGGTCCGAGTGGAGGATATATGGGTGTTCTTCCTACTTACTCTTGATTTTTTTTAAGTTTTAAGTTATTTCCCAATAAAAAGTAGGGGAAGAGGAGAAGAAAGAGGGAGTAGAGAGGAGGGGGGGAGAGGGAGAAAAGGGGGAGGAGGGAGGGGAGGGGAGGATCCCGTGGCTAAGCCCAGACCTAGGACTACCTACAGGCTTAGCATCCCATCTACCACTCCCCTTCAACCAAGATCCATTTCCTCATCTGTAAAGTGGGGCAAGATGGCTTAACCCTTACCTACCTCACGAGTTTTGCAGAAAGAGAAAAATAATAAACACACAAAGACAGGATTTCTTTTAATCCTATTTTCTGAGGGAGAGCATTACCACCCGTATCCTCCTTATTTGGCATCAGATTTTGCAAGATTCAATACTGAACTTTTGCAAATTTGGGTGACTTCAGAAAAGGAATCAAGGTCACAGAACTCTTTCGTCGGTATTATCAAATAAACATTTGCCTAAACACAATCCCCAAAGAAATCAATGCGTCCTACGATTGTTTCAAAACGTGTGTGCATGCCCAGGTGCATGCATGTGCCTGTGTGAGTGCGTGCCCATACGCACGTGTGTGTGAGAATTATGGGGACAAAAGATTGGGTAACTCACTAAAATTTATTTTTCTTTTTAAAGATTTTATTTATTTATTTTACAGGGGGAGACACAGCGAGAGAGGGAACACCAGCAGGGGGAGTGGGAGAGGGAGAAGCAGGCTCGGGGAGCCCGATGTGGGGCTCGATCCCAGGACCCTGGGATCATGACCTGAGCCGAAGGCAGACGCTTAAGGACTGAGCCATCCAGGCGCCCAGGTAACTCGCTAAAATTTAAACAGTTGTTTAGAGCGATACAATTATAGCTCATTCTCCCCTCCTTTCTTCCAAGTTTATACAGTGTTATTTATTTCACTTTTTTAATTTTTAAAGATATTTTTGTGGCCACTGAAACATGACTGAACGTCTTCAAAAACGCATCCCATTTTCACATTACTGTAGGGTACCATCGATGCTGGTGAACTTCAGGAGGGAGAGAGAACAGCACTGTGCAAGCTGACAAAGCTATTTCTGCATATGAAACGGGCAATCTGGAGCTTTTTGCCTGATTTGCTGCCAATTTCCTAGTCCAGACTTGGATCTTCTCCCTCTGACCAAGGGAAAAAGTCATCTTCCAACTCACATCCTCACTAAAATCCTGCAAATCAACGACTGGACATTTCTTCGCTAGAAGTCAAACATCAGCCAAGGAAGTCTCTACTAAACTCTGCCCCACAGAGTCCCCATGGACGATACCCACAGGATAGAGGCCCAGCCCAAAGGTCTGGAGAAAGACCAGAAGCTCAGCGGTGGCATTCCACTCAGAAAGTAAACTGAGTTTCAGTGGCACCTCTTTCTTACCGACCAACCCTCCTGCTGATACAGGATTAGGATGTCCATGTCCCAACGAGGTGTTTTGCCAACATCCCTCAGATCCACATCAAATATAATTTTCAAACCAATTAGCTCGAAAAGCCTCACAACCAAAGCAGTATCTCCCACATCCTCATTATGGGGCCATCCTATTCAATTCCTAATGAGAGGAAAGACAAAGGCAGTAGATGTGATAGGGTCTACTTCAAAAATTCTTTTTCTTTTAGAAAACAGATCCTCTTTTGTTCTGGTTAAACACCAATTACTCTGCTCTCTCTAACATGCAAATCAGCCGAAAATAGGGCAATATGGAGCTCACTCTGGTTCCACCAGCAAGTCAGAATGAAGCAACGAAGCAACAGAAAGGGGACAGGGAGGCACAGGGCAAGAAGAGAGGGGAGGGGGAGGACAGAAAGGGGAAGGAGAAAAGAGAGAAAAGATGAGCGACTCAGGCCGATCCCTGGGGGCCTTCAATTCCCAGTACTTTGTGCTCAGATAAAGCTCTTTTCAAAGGGCCTTTTTGTGTTTTCTGTGGCAATGCCCACAAGTGGTGATGTTGCCATTATCCAAGAAAAGCGGTAGCGCATTAAGGTCTGCAATATAAGCAAGAAAAGCAAAAGTGGCCAGCAAAGCAACCTACCTGCAGCTCCCACCGGCTACTGACACTCACCCATGAACCAGGGGAAGAGAACAGAGTAGAACCGAAGGACCGCCAGCATCCTGGCCTTAGAGGGTGCCAGTGCCCAGACAGGTGAGTGCATGAGGACCAAGCCAGGAACTCCGTCTTGATTCCGTCTCCCGCTCAGGCACCGGGTGGTGCCTGGCTTCATTCTGTTTTCCTTCATTCTAGTTAAACTGAACTAATTTCAATCTTCTAAGAGCATTATGACTTTTTAACTTCTCTTAATGCAGGCATGTGGCAGGGTGTAATCCGAGTTCCCAACAGCTCCAAAGAAAGCCTAAGGCAGGGCTGTTCACACCTTCCCCTGCACAGTCCCTGGGGATGCCTGAGTCTGGGGTGGGGTCTGAGCTTCTGCACATCTAACAGGCTCCCAGGTGAGGCTGGGACCCCACAGAGTCAAGGGTCACCTTCCCAGTCCCCCCTCCGCCACGGTTTCACTGTCGTTCCAGCCTCTGTCCTGACTTGACCCCCTTCCCTGGCCCACCCCAGCCCCGGTTCTGAGTGGGGAGCCCCTCCCTGCCCTCCCACAATGCCTGTGTTCTAGAAGAACAACAAAGAGGGCCAGGGAAAAGTCAAGCCACCTTCCCATGCCAGGCCTGGAACAGTCCCACCCCCATCCCCCACCAGCAGTACCTGAACTTCTCTATAATGTACCACAGAATGGGATCTTTAGAGAGCAAGGCAGATCCAGGTTCAGAGGAGAGCCTATTCCTGCCGAGACTCCCTCCTGGCACCGTGGCAGGGACAACTATGGTGCGGGGAGGGAGCAGCCCAAAATGACAACAGTGACCGGAGACCAGCCTCTCACACTGATGAGAGCATGGGCTACACTGGAAATCTTGGAAGAAGGACACATGCTCCATCTCCAGGGCCCAATGCCAAGCCCACTCCAGAGTCAGGACAAACACCCAATCTCCACCCCAATAAGTCCCCAGTGTCTACCTGCCCACATTTCCTACTACACGTTCCTGCAGAAAGAAGTTTCTGGCTGACCACCCTGTGCCCCAGAACACTGCAGGCCAGTGCTGGGAAGACTTCTATGGTGAAATGACTGGCCGCAAAGATGGGGGTCCCCCAGCTCTCCCCTTCTGGTCCTGCCTTCCTCCTAACAACCAAGGCTGCCAAGCAGGGCATGAATGTCCCTCTGTTTCCCGAGCCTCACCCCTCATCCCAGGGGAACAAAAGAAAGGAACTAACATTTGCTGGGCTCCCCCTATGTGCCAAGGACTGAGCCATTACATTCCATCTCATTCTATCCTCAAGAGAACCCTACAGTATTGACACTGGGTCTCCATCCCACAGACGGGGAAACGGAGGCTCTGAGAGGCGAACCTTCGTGGCGCACAGGGGTCAGGGTCACAGTGCCGCGGCTGTCAGGGTGCGGGATCTGGAGGCACATTCCATGAGTGGGGACAGCCATCCACCCGCTGGCCGTGTGAATCCGGTCCTCGTTAAGCCAAATAAAATGGGGTAAAGAATATAACTTCTTCATAGGCTTGTCGTGAGGACTAAAAGGGACATCATAAAGTGAAGGTGAGCTGGCCTATGGCAAATGATCAAAGAAATGTTCACTATCACCCACGGCCAACAAGTGAGGCAGAGCTTGTTCTGGCAGAGCAGGTTCCAGCACTCCAGCTGTGCATCATGTGACTACTGGGTTTCCGGCAGGCCCACAACTTGACAGCAGTAGAATCCATTCCTGTTGAAGGAAGGGCTCTTGGGGGACCACCATGTGGGGGTGGGGGCCCTTGGGGGGCCGCCTTCCAAGAGACCGTGGTCCGAAACACACGGAGCACAGACGGTGGGGAGCTAGGAAGGGCTCCAGGAGGGACAGGTCCAAAGATCCTCCCTGGCGCTGGAGACCACCGGTGCAACAGGGAAGCAGCTACAAGTAAGCGCGGGAGATGAAGGATCTTGCCCGGGAGGGAAAAGGGCTGTAGAGGAGCAAGGCTGGGAAGCCATACTCTACCCCTCTCCGCCCCGGAGCAGAATCTACGACAGCAGAGCCTGCGACCCCGAAGGGGGGAAGGAGTGGAGCACAGCGGATCCCCCAGATCCCCCAGATCCGCCGATCCTCAGCTGGCAGACGAAGAACCACAGGAGTGGAGGCAGACACAGAGGGCTAGTCAGCAGGGATCAAACACAAGAAAACAGAAATGGCTTTTACGTTTCTAAGTGTCCGTGTAAGATGAAACATTTGGAAAACTGGTTGGCTTTGAAGACACTCCTGAATCAATCCATGAGACAATGACCCAAATCCGCGACCCCTTGGAGGCTGCCCCAGAGCAAAGCCCCCCCACCACCCCGCAGGAGCGGCTGTGCCTACCCGCCTTTCCCAGGAGCACGCGGGTGACGGACAGTTCTAAGAAATACCCTATAATCTGCATTTATGCCATTTGTGTCTTTGATACAGAAAATACAGATATTTGCATCATTTATTTTAACATGCATGATTTTCTTCTGAAAGCCACAAAGAGAAAGAAAGTCTGATCCCCAGCCCCCCCACACCCCCTGCCATTCCCGCCCCCCCTTCTTTAGGAAGACTCAAAACTTAAGCCTGGCACTCTTGACAAGCCAAATTGATCTGGAAAGGATCTTCACAGGCCAGTTGCGTTAAAAGAACAAATAAAGGACTCTCCTTGCAAAGGCGACAAGGAAGACAAAGGCAAGCGCATCTCCTCCCCTGTGGCTGGCCTCCTAGAGGGGATGGCAGGGGGTGTCTGAGGGAGGGCAGGAAGTCGCCCCGCGAACTGCTCATCCCACATTATCGGCCTTTGTGGTAGAACTCAATGGTGCACCCTAAAACCGCAGGCTTGAACAAAAAACCATGCCGGGGGCCGAAATGAGGAAGAGAAGTTTACTCGCCACCAGGAGGGAGAGGCCTGCAGGCTGGGGTGGCTACCCTGGGTCAGTGAACGAACAAGGCAGAGGCCGGGCTCTGAGTTATGCAGCCAGCAGGGTCCCCGGCAAATGGGACGCAGGAAGGGTTCCAAGGACTGCCAGCCACTTAAGTCTTTATTTTCGCTCTCACGGACACCTGAACACAAATGTGGGCATGGAATGGCCACACGTCCCGTATTTCCTCATCAATGAACTCCAGAGGCACCAACACGGCTGCGTGGCCGGCACATCGTCTCTGCCTTGCCCACAGGCCTCCTGTTTGCCCAGTGATCAGGGCTCCCGTGACTCCTTGGGGACAGAACACAGCATATAGGTTCTCGCCACCCCTCACCCCCTACAGGGTGGGTTTATCATGCCCACTCATCCGAGGAGCAACCCGAGCCCAGGGCGACTGCCCTCGACCCCCCCAGCTCCTCCTGGACCCCTGGGTCTGTACTCTCAACCTTCTTTGCTACACACTTCAATGGCCTCTGGCTGGGCTGGTCACCTTTCTCTTTGGACGTTTTCCTTTCCTCAGCCACTCAGCCAGCACTCATTGGTTGAGCACCTGTGCTATGGAGAACAGTGTTCTAGGCACTGAGAACGCAGTGCAGTCAAGATGGGCAGGGGGTTCTCTCCCAGGAAACCGATCTTCGACGTGGAGAGGGACAAAAGGATCAAAATGGACAAAATCGGTCGAGCGTGACCGTGTGTGAGTCCACAAATGCCGACAAGTGCTCCTCCATCAGCCACAGGGAGCCCACGCAGGCTCTAATTTCCCCTCCCTTTCTCTTAACTCAAGACCCATCTATGCCTGGCCGCCCCTGCCACTGTCCCTTCTAGAGAAGCCCCAGCACGGTCCACAGGCGATGAACAGCTACAGGATGCTCCTTGCTGTCGAAAACAGCCCTCACACAACCACCACCTGGGGGCCCTACAGTCCCACCAGGAAAGGGCTCCCTCCCTGGTTCTTTCCCTATTCCCACCAGAGACATGTCCAGAAAGATGATTCTCCCATTTGTCTATCTGACTAGAAACAGTGTCGGGGCGCCTGGGCGGCTCAGTCGGTTAAGCGTCTGCCTTCAGTTCAGTCATGATCCCGGGGTCCTGGGATAGAGCCCCGCATCGGGCTCCCTGCTCAGCAGGGAGCCTGCTTCTCCCTCTGCTTCTCCCCCTGCTTGTGCTCTCTCTCTCTCTCTGTTAAATAAATAAAATCTTTAATAAAGGAAGGAAGGAAGGAAAGAGTGTTGACCCCCATGTCAAACAAACCCCAAACCAGTCAGGGTCAAGCTCAGCCTGGACACCTCTTGCAGCACCAGCCCCACACTGTGACTCCCTGCACCTGCCCTAAGCTCCCCTCCATCGTCAAAACTTGCTGGCGCTATCTGCTCACCCAAGGGGCATCATCTAATCTAATACTACCCTTCCATAACTTAAACACAACCCCCTGTAATGGGTCTTCTGAAAACCATACCGACAGCAAACATTCAAAAGCCTTGACTCCAAAGGCTTGAGTGCGGGACATCCAGGAGACTGGCAGGGAAGAAATGGAACCAGGGTCTTGAACAAAAATAACACAACTTTAGTTTATGAACGATTGGTAAAGGCAATAGCTCATTTACTCCGCACACTATAAGGCACATAATGTTATCCGTGTGTGACAGATAAGAAAACTCAGAATTTATCCCTTATTTATTAAATAAGGAGGTTCAGAATTGAAATAATTTGTGAAGGAACAAAATCGGGATTCAGATCCAGGACCTCCACCTTCCAAGCTGCATCACTTTTCTGCTCTACCCTGTGCCATACCATGTGGTAGGAAATTAAATCCATACACATTTTGTCCTTGGCAGTAAGGTGTATTTAAAATATACCTGTGTTTTTCATTGAGATGATGGAGTGGTAGGCAGCAATTAAAACTGTGGTTTTACAACATCTAACGACATGTAAAAATTATTATAAAGTGCTATTGAATGAGAAAAGCTGAATACACACACACACACACACACACACACACACACACCCTGGTATGATTCCAATTCTGGCTTTTTTCCAATTCTGTTTTTAAACAGACATGTACACACAAAAATGATAATACACCAAAACATCAAATTGTGTTATCTCTAAGTAATGGGATTATGAACTTTTTTCTTTATGCTTTTCTATATGCGGTACAGCTTCTGTAAGGAGCAGGCATTCATTCTCTAATTTGGAAAAAAATAATAACCATTACTTCTGGAAAGACAGAAGCCACAGTTTTGGCCTGGCAGCAGGCCAACCCATGATATGAAGTCAGATCCCTCCCCCAACCCAAGTCACCGCCCAGCCGAGGACTGGGCAGCGGTGCCAACACCAGCCGCTGGGTGCCAAGGGGCCCCCCCACCAACAGCCGCCAGGGAGTCTCGCCACACCTGAGCACCATGGCTAGCCAGCGACACGGGGGCAAGTGCCTTCCCGAAGGACAGAACCCCACCTCTGGGACACCCCAGCCACAGGGGTTGGAGACTGAGAAAAGAAAGTGAAGAATATGGGGTGAGAGCTGAAGACAAAACTGCCCTCAAAGACAAGACGATTTCTAAGCTGTGCCTATTAGCATGGACCCCACCAACGCCACCAAACAGCACCAGCGAGACATGACCCCAAAGGGGTTCCTGGTGTCAATCCTAGATCACAGCCCTGGAAGAACACGAGCAACACTGTAGGGCCTTAGAAAAGAAAACAAGGTCCCTCTTAGCAAGGGCGGTGTCCCAGTCCAATTAGAGGGCTTCTGTGTAGCCAATGTCTCCGAGCCTCAGTTTGCTCATCTGGAAACCTAGGCTAAAAAGTTGAGCCAAGAAGATAATTTTACGAGCTGAAAGAAATCGTGGTAATGAAGTTCCAGGGGAAGCCAGAAGCAATGCTGTGAGGACTCTCAGGCCCTCTGCAGAGGCCCACATGCCTCTAGCCAAAAACTCTGGCGGGGTACTTGGAAGCAGACCCTCCAGCCCCAGTCGAGCTTCCAGAGGACTGCAGCCCTGAATCACTGCTAACTGCAGCCTTCCGAGTGACCTTGAGCCAGAACCACCCCACTGAACCCAGTCCACATTCCTGACCCTCAGATGCTCTGTGAGATAACACGTTTACTATTTTAAGCTGCTAAATTCTGGGGTAATTTGTTACAGAGCAATACATAACTAATTCAGAGTTTGGTTCCAGCGTAGAAGAGCTCAACAAACTCTTGGTTTCAGCTCAGGCCATGATCTCAGGATCGTGAGATCGAGTCCTGTGTCAGGCTCCATGCTCAACGTGGAGTCTGCTTCGGTTCCTCTCTCCTTCTCCCTCTGCCTCCCTGCTCTCTCAAAATAAATAAATAAATCTTAAAAAAAAAAAAAAAAGAAGAGCTCAATAGACGATTCCTACGACATCTCTTCAATCCCTGTATGTCAAAACAACCATAATATGCAACACTGATTACTAACAGCTTTAAAAAAAAAAAAAAAAGCCACTGCATTAATTGCAAGATGCACCCAGAGTGGAAAGGTTTTCAAATGCTGAGTTTCACCTCCACAGCTGTTCCTGTCAGTCTTCCCCATCAGTGGGACAGGCCTCTAGTCGCTCAGGCCAAAAACCTTGGCCTTACTCTGGATTCTCCTTTTTCTACACTTGCCACATCCCAGTTTTCAAAGCATCCCCTAGGCTCTAGCCTCAAGACATAATCTGGACTCGAACTACTTCTCACCACCTCCCCCCCCCCACCACCCCGTCCCTGGACAACTACGGTGGCCTCCGAGCTGGCCTCCTTGCCCTCACCTTTGCCCTTTTGCAGTCTGCATGCCACGCAACAGCCGGCGGGCCTTCTAAGGTGTAATCCATCTCTTATCAACCCTCTGCTCAAATCCTACTGTGGCTTCCCCCTTACGTGCAGAATAAACGCCCACGTCCTTACCAGGGCGTCTGTGACCTGGTCTTCCTGCCTGTCCAAGCTCGGCACCTTCCACTAGCCCCTAACTCCGTCCACACCACCCTCCCTGCTGGTCCTCATACAAGCAGGCCTCTGCCGCCAGGGTTGTGCCCTCCACCTGGAGCACTGTCCCCAGAGAGCACTCACAAGGGTTTCCACACAAACGACATCTCCCAGTAAAGGTCCTGCCTGACGATCCTACCTAAATCAACACTTTCCTCCCCCTCTCAGTCTCTATGCCCTTACTCTGCTCTGTTTTTTTCATAATTGACATATTATATTCATTTCTCTTCATGTTTCATTGTCAAGACACTGTGAAGTTCACTGCAGCATCACCAGTGCCTGAAACAGCTCCTGGCACAGAGAAGGTGCTCCTTATTTACGCCAAGAGTCAGCAAACCTTTTCATAAAGAGCCAGACAGTACATCCCTTACAACCTCCGTTGCAACTACCCAACTCTGCTGCTGTAGCACGAAATCAGGGGCAGATGATACGTAAACAAATGAGTGTGGACGAGTTCCAATAAAACTTTATTTATGAAAACAAGTAGTGGGCCACACGTGACCCTCGGGCTATACTGCGCCAACCCTGACATACCTCATTCATTCATTCATTCATTAAACATATATTTGCCTCTCAAACATGACTGTTTTCCATCTTCAAGCTGGATAATAAGGGAAGGACGGATGGAAAACACATCTTAGGGCTCTGGGCAGAATTCAACAAGAGCTCTCTCACAGTGAAACGCTTAATAAAAACCCCAATGGACAACAGGCTGTCTCATCATTTTCTGGGGTCTTTCAGCAAAGATTAGATGCTCTCATCCAGTTTAGGAGGTGGCTATTCTAACGACAGGGCGGTGGACCAGCTCACTTCTTTCAGAGTCTCTTGAGGACTGCAAGGCAGGGCCAGGTCTTAGTTCTAGCATGTCCCACCTCTGCTAGAACCACACCAACCAGTTATTACATTCTCCACTTCCGGAGAAAATCTACGATTGATGCTTGCTAATTTCTCAAGGACGGGGTCAGGGGTGAGCTGGGGGGGTTCAGGAGGACATCAATGCCCCCAAAATACGTCACTGATGGATTCCCGTGCAACGCCGAAGAACAAGCATGAAAATAAACATGCAACCTGGCAGCCAGGCTACTCGACAAAGGCTATGCTTATGTTAAATTCACCACCAAGAACAAAGGTGGATACCTACAGGGCACTGCTTAAAAGAAAAAAAAAATGCACATGCTCAAGTCTTTCTGCTTTAATTGTCGCTAAATTCATAGTTCGGTGTCTCCTACCAGCCTTAGCTTGTTTCTCTTCCCAAGTCCTTTTGCTCCAGCTCAATCCATTGGAGGAAACATTTTAATGAGATCTTGGAGAGTGCTGCCTTCAAAGGTGCTCCCCAGCCACCCTACCAGTCCTCAGGCAGCCCCGAAAGCTGAGGCCCTGTGCACACTCACCTTCGGTGGCCGCCCAGACAGCCCTCCTGGGGAAGCTGTGAGGCTTGCCATTTTTAATCACCACCTACCCAGATGGCAGGGGACCCTGATGGGCTGTTTCATTTCATCCCACTCTCAGATTTTATCAGCATTTTGCCACTGTCAAAGAGCAGGGAAGAAACAGGAATCAAAAAACGCTTTCATTCGAGGGTACCTCTGACTTTCTAAACCCACTCTCAACTTTGGTTATCTTATTTCAAACTCAGAAGAAACTCAAGAGGCAGCAGAGCAGAGGCTTAAATCTCCATCCACCCATGTGTTCTGCAAATCTCTACTGTGTGGCCACGGAGTATGTGGAGGGGTGAGGGAGGATAGGCCTGGCTTCCCGGGAGGGAACGGGGGGTGAACGGATCTCCACGGTACCATGAGGAAAAGTGAGGTACAGAGAGGAGTGAAGTCACCTTCCAAGGTCAAGTGGCCAGTGAGGGTGACGCCCCCACTGCCAAGCCAAACAGATAAATGGGGGCCGGGCCAGCCACGTGGTAGCTGAAAACAAGGGGAAGTACTTTATCATTTTCTTAATCTTCTGGAGAAGTACGTCAAGCCTAAAAGACAAATCTTTTTTTTTTTCCTTACTAAAAAAAAAAAATTGTTTTTAAGGTACAACCACACCCTGGCTAATTACACCAGAATAAAATGGGCTTGGCAGAGCAAGACTTAGTCTAAGAAAAATCAGAGCTGGAGGACAAGGGGAAAAAGGATCAAATGTTATTGTGAAATTTCCAAGGAAATGGAAAAACTAATGCCAGAGAGGGCCGCCCGGGCGGCTCAGTCGGTTAAGCGGCTGCCTTCAAGGTCCCAGGGTCCTCAGATAGAGCCCCACATCGGGTGCCTGCTCAGCGGGGAGCCTGCTTCTCCCTCTGCCTCTGCCCCTCTCCCCACTCGTGCTGGCACAGGCGATCTGTCAAATAAATAAAATCTTTAAAAAAAAAAAATGCCAGAGAGTAGTAATTTGCTAGTAATAGGTGAAACGTTTAGGCTGTCCATATGTGCTAAAGGCACAATTCTTTAGGGTCTTAGGTTTACCTAATTCATTAATCCTCCCTGCGATCCTCTGAGGAGGAAATATTATCATCCCTATTTTGCAGACGAGAAAACTGGGGAATAGAGAAGTTAAATAATTTGCCCAGGGTCACACAGCCAATAAAGTGACAGAGCCAGGATTTGAGACTTCACTGTCTGACTCCTAAATCCATGCTCTTAAGTATTACACTGATCAGAATTCACCTCGGTCTCTCTCAGAAAGTTTTTGCATTTTTCCAGCAGCATGAAATCTTTGCAACCTCCTTTTTATTTGTGTGTGTGTGTGTGTGTGTGTTTGAAGTATTTTTTACCCCCATTCTTTGCACAAGGGCTCTGAGATGACTAACAAAAAGAGACATAAAACAACAAAATTAAAATTTAAAACAATCATGCACATGGCAAGGTATGTTATTCATACACCAATAATTAGGCTGATGACTGTTCACATCTGGTGCTAAGCTTCCTGGCAGCCCAGGTAAAAAGGGCAACATGATCAGTTATAGAACTGTTTTCATCAAAAGGAGAAAAGCTGATCAGTTTCTTTAAGAGAACCAAACTTTCTTATTACTAAATTTCCACAGAATTTCTCACTGAGTAATATGAAAAGGATACAATGAGGTGGTAGACAAATGTCCTCGCTGACATTTTCCTTGGTAGGATTTTAAAAACAAGGTTGTAACACTAAAAAGCAAATCAGGAGAAGGCAATTCTATAAACAACTGGGGTCAGAGTGGGAGGATGTAGCTTTCTGGGGAGACAACATCACCGTAGATGCTAGAGTGGCGTAAAGTTACAAAATCGAAAGAATTACAAAAAACTTTATAAATAAGCAGATCATTGGGAGTGACTGATGTGCCTTCACTGCTCTAAGACAGGGGAACACAGGACAGTGAGGTAAGTGAATAGAAAGTAAGTTTACACACCAGGCAGCCCCGTGAAATGGGGCTTCAGGAATCACTAGGGCATCCACGCCCACATCCCTACAGCACAGATGCATCTCCCTGGGTTTTCAGGTCTCGATTAGCGGTGGCAGAAGGAAAGCCACAGCCATCTGAATGATCAGCCCCAACGTGGCTTACCCACGGTAAGTGACAGTCTACTCATGCCACATACTCCCTTCCGTGACATCTCAACTCTGCCACTGAAGAAGCAACTGGAAACTCAAGTTCCTACCCCCTCAGCCCTGCCCATTTGCCGGCTCAGAGGACTGAAGAAACAAAGTGTCTGCATTTGGTTCAGAGTTCTTCAAGAAACTCCTTGGAGACAGAGATGGGCAGACTGGACAGTGTGTCCTGGGTCAGTACTTCCAGAAGTCTCATTATTTGGTTTCAAGTGCTTTGAGACACAAAGACACAGAACCTCTTTTGAGTTAGGAACCGAATGTGATCCAAGCCTCCATTTCACCAAGAAAAGACATCAAAGTCTTATTCCAGGTCACGTGCACTAGAAACTCGAACTCCAGGGTCCCCACCTCCAGCCTGGGCTCCTTCTAGCACATTATGATGCTGCTTTGAAACATGAACCCCAAGTGTGTTTGAAACTCCCCCTCGTCTTCAACGCTCTATTAGGATAGAGACCAAGGACTCCTAGGGCCTGGGGATGAGGAACACCTGAGACAAAAGTCTTACCAGGCTCTGAATCATGCAGGTGTCCTTCACCTGTTTAGAAGGCAGAAATGAATTGAGGCTTTTTGGAGCACAAGTGGGGCGCAGAGGGCAATCAAGAGGCACAGACACGCTGTAGGCAACATGCCCCCAACCCAGAACCCAGTCACAGGAAACCACGGCAGCGCGGAACACGTAAGCCCATAGCTTTCCTCTGCACTGCACACCTTCTGTCCAGTTTGCTGACTGAAAGAAGTTGGAAACTCTACCATCCACCCTCCCAAGTCATTATTCAACAACAAACAGGAGCTATTTTTAGAACTTTTTCCATGAAGGCGCCATAGGCAAAGGCCACCAACCTCTGAGACGCAGGAAGGTTAAACAAGGCTATCTGGCAAAAAAAAAAAAAAAAAAAAAAAAAAATTAATAGGCAAGTTCCATTTCATATTCCTCTGCTCAACACAGCTTCTGATTTTATAAATGGACCTTAAAATTAACAGGAGGACAGGCAGCTTTTCCCAGGAGCCTCTGTGTCCGTTCTGCAAAATTACATAACTCAGAAAGCGAAGGCTCTGATTCGATTATGCTTTCAGCAGCCTGCTGGCTGAGCCGAACTCACTGTGCACATCGTCGGCTCCCCGAAAGGGACTCAAACACGGAGAAGCCAGGCAGGAGAGAGGGAAGCAGCACAAACCCTTTTTCACTAACTCATGTAAATACATCTTTGAGAAACCTCTTTACACCTTCAGTGACCCCCTCCCCAAACACCCAGACTTACTCCCCAGTAAAACCCCACCATGTGTTTCTGGCCCACCCACACTGGGTGAGAACTGACAAATTTTGGAGCTTGGGTTCACCATGTTGTCCGCCCCTAATGGAAGTTTATACATGCCTCCCACATAGGGGCATCATTAGAAGGAATCAAATAATTTACTGTTGAACACTCTGAGGTTAAAGGACAGAACATGCTCTTGGGAATGCAAAATATTACCATTTACCTTTAAAAAAAAAATTTATTTACTTGTCTTTTACAACCAAGCCAAAGGAAACACAGCTTTTTCCAAATGTAGTTGGAGGTGCTGAAAACCTCTTTAGTAATCCCATTTCTACAAAATGTAGAGCTGTTTTGCAGGAAAAAATTCAAATAAGCCCCTGGAGTCGTCTTCCTCTGCAGGTGAGGTAACTCGCGTTCCCAGCATCCGCCAGGTATCTCATTCCCCGGGGGTACCTCCCACAGCACAATTTCTGGGCACACACTCGTTGCTGTCCCCCCTCCCCTCCTGCCCATGACAGGTCTCCTCTCTTATCATCCACAAATCTTGAAATGAGCTTAGATTCCTAGCACAGGGCCCCGAAGCCAAATGAGTGAAGAACCACCAGCAAGATAACCAAAATGCACTCACGTAATTTGGCAGAATATATCAAAAGCCCTCACTCCCCCCCACCCCAAACACACAAACTTGGACCCAGCAATTCCACCTAGAGGAATGTCTCCTCAGGCAATAATCAAACAAGTGGGTTTTTAAAAGGGGGGGGGGGTTGGGGGAGGCTATCAAGGGGCTTCCCTGTCACACTGTTTATCCAGGCAAAGCTGAGCCACCCAGCTGTCCAACCACAGAGGATTAAAGGTTATATCCATACAATGGAGCGTTCTGCAGCCACTGAAAACGTCCACGGTGAGGTGTGTACGCAGAGTGAACATGGCAGGCAGAGCAAGTTAGAAACCGTGTATAATGTGATCTAATTTTTTAAAGAGAAATAGATGCACATTCACGAGGCCAAAGAAGCCAGTGTGAGAACAGCTATCTGCTGCATGATTCCAACTAGATGACATGTTGGAAAAGGTAAAACTAGCGAGACGATAAAAAGATTAGCAGTCGCCAGGGAGGGTGTGGGGATGAATTTTTATAGAGTGAAAACACTGTATGATATTTTAATGATGGCGACATATGCCATTTTACATTTGTCCAAACCCAAAGAATGTACACCACCGAGAGTGAACCCTAAGGTGACCTACACACGTTGGGTGATTGCGATGTGTCAGTGCCAGTTTGTCAATTGTAACAAACGTCCCACTCTGGTGGGGGCATGGATGATGGGGGAATCTATGCAGGTGTGGGGATGGGGGAATAGATGGGAAATCTCTGAATCTTCCTCTCAATTTTATTATAAACCTAATACCACTCTAAAAAATTAAGTCTTGGGGCATCTGGGTGGCTCGGTCGGTTAAGTGTCTGCCTTCAACTTAGGTCATGATCCCAGGGTTCTGGGATAGGGTCCCGTGTCAGGCTCCCCGCTCCGAGCGGAGCCTGCTTCTCCCTCTCCCTTTAATGCTCCCCTCATTGCTCATGCTCCGCCTCTGTTTCTCTCTCTCAAATAAATAAAATCTTTAAAAAATAAAATTTAAAAATTAAGTCTTAATTTTTTTTAATTTTTAAAGAGAGGAATACATACAAAGTTGCATCTATAGTTACATTGGAGTGCCTAGAAGGAGAGAAATATAGACAACAGCTAGCCAGATGCATGGACTACAGAGACAGGTAAGAGCTGATACTGGTATTTTGGGAGATTTTATCAAAAATCTTTTTATGATATGTTACTTTTGAGCCCAGTGTATTTTTTAGAACGTGAACTTTGCTGAGGACAACGGGCAGTAAAAAATATTAATAAAGATGGGGCGCCTGGCTGGCTCAGTCGGTGCAGCATGTGACTCTTGATCTCAGGGTTGTTAGTTTGAGCCCCACACTGGGTGTAGAGATTACTTAAAAGTAAAATCTTTGAAAAAAAATATATTAATAAGGAAAATGAGAAAAAAAAACCTCCCCCTACCCCCACGAACAGCAAAGCCTCTGCATACTGAATTCTAAGGGGGGGGGGGGAGGCAAGTTCTCACCCATTCCCGGAAAAGGCAGTTTGGCTCTCCCCGTGGAGACTGAAAGAACTATCTATTTGCAGTCAAGGGCAAATTTCTGGTCCTGAGCAGAATGAGGAGCCTGTGCTACAGGTCCCCCTTAGCTGGCTCTACTCACAAACCAGGGCCCTCCCAGCACAACCCAATCAGCCAGTGACCTCAAGGGCATCTCGGAGAAGCTCGGGTTTTGTGACATGATTATAAAAGCAGCTCCTACTATAACTGTTGAAACAGACACAATCAATCCTCAGTTTTGTCTGCACTAAAGCTCAGAGAATAGATCCTCCCCCAAACACACACACACACCCCACACTCCTCCTTGATGCTGCAGAAAAGGCGGTGTTGAGTGTGGAACACTTCTGTTCTCAAACTCTGATACCTATGCACGAGTCAGGTGGTCAGACGACAAACTAACCAATCATAGTAGCATTTCCACAGTCAGGGCTGAAAACCACACATCCCAGCCCTCCTCCCCAGGGACTGCCCTGGGGCAAGAGAAAAGGCACCCACCCACTGAGCGGGGTATCAGAGTTGGGTCCCTGCAGGGCACAGTGGCTGTGCAACCTCAGGCAAGTCACCCTACCTCTCCGGGTCTCAGGTTTGTCATCTTTCTAGATACTGGACAAGATGATCGCAAAGATAGTTGTTACTCTAGATGATCTGTTTCTGTGAGTGCTGAGGTCCATTTCATACTCAGGAAAACACTCAATGACCACTGAGATTTTTTCTTTTTTAATTCCCACATCCAATCACTTTATTACCCTATCAAAGATGCCCCAGGGATGAAGCACACAATTCCAACTCTGTGACAACAAGAAACCTCAAACCACTGCAGTTAAGACAAGGCAGAGAGTCCTTCCAAATGCTTCCACGTTCTCCCACAACTTCGCCTGAACTGCTAAGCACAACACCCCAAGCCTCCATGGAGGCAGAGGAGCCCAGTGGTTAAAAATTCGGCTGCCTGAATTTAAATCCCACCCCTCCACTTCCTGGCCATGCGATCCTGGGCAAACTACCTAAGCAGCAGATGCCTCAATATCCCCATCTATAAAACAGGGATAAAATAAGTACCTTCTCATCAGACCGTTGTGAAGATCAAATGAGCAGAAATAAGCAGGCATTTAGCACGAAGTCTGGCACACAATGAGCCCTTAATAAATGTTAATAAATGCTAGCTGTTATTATCCATTCATCCAATGGACTCTCACTGTGTATTTATTCTAACAGTGCCAGTTACTCTTGAAGACTCTAAGGGAACACAAAAATGTTGAACAGGACACAGTCCAAGACCTTTAGTGTCTAGTGGGAAAAAGCCAACGTGAACCAGTAAATACAGGTCCATGCTACCTTATCCAAAGCTCTTGGGCCAGAAAGGTTCGGGTTGAGACGTTTCTGTTCAGACAGGTAACAGGTGCACGTGCCATATATATCATGGATTACATAGCACCCAGCACCCCTCTCTTCTTCCCCCGCCCCACCTCCAGGGCCTGGAACAGCACTTGTGATCAAACACTTTGGGATTTCTTCAGCAAAACACTTGTATAGACACATTAAGCCGAGATCGAGGACACTACAAAGAGTCACAAGACAGTTCAAGTCAGATTTTACAGCTAAATGAGTTGCCAAAGAAGTTCTGGTTTTCAGAGCTTTCTGGATATCAGAATTGCAGATTAAGGGCCATACAGTAACAAGGTATTGGGAGGTCTTCAAATAAAGCAAAGGCAAACCACCAAATGGGGGTGACAGAAAAGGCTTCACCAAAAAGGCACCATTTAAGATGAAACTTGAGTGGGAAATAGGAGCCCCAGTGAACTAGGTGGGGCCAAGGAGCCAGGGGATGCCAAAGCGGGGAGGTCAGAGCCAGCAGAGAATGTTCAGAACCGGCAACAGGTCGAAGGGCCCAACCTCAGATGTGTGTGCAGCAGGGGCAAGAGGAGAAACTGAAAATGGGGACAGAGTCAGATCCTGAATGGCCCGGGAGCCCTGAAGACCTCCCATCGGTGCCCACGGGCCACCCGGAAGGCAGTTTCGGAATCTGAAGCAGGGAGAACAGGATCAGATTTGCATTTCTGTGAAATCCCCCTGGGTGGCCGCCCAGTAAACAGACAGGAAGAGGGAGAGAGGGAGGAGATGCCTGGCCAGGAGGCCATGCCAGTGGTCAGGGAAGAGACAATGATGCCAACGCAGGCCACGCAGGGGGTGAAGGAAAGGGACAGCCCCTGCGAGGTGCATACACTCACCTCCAACTGTGCTAAGGAGGGTAGTGTCAGACAGCCCATACTTGTCCCAGGCAAGGTCCCACCGAGTCCCTCTTTTCAGAGGCTACGTTCTGATGTACCAAGTGACAAAGGGACAATTTTAACAGCACCAGATCTGAGCTGCAGCAGCCCGAATCCTTACTCCCTTTCCCCTCCCGGTTACAGCTGGTTAGCAAAGTACACTGGTCAGGTGCACGTGACCTCAGTCGGTCCCGGCACCTGCAGCTCAGAAGTCTGAGAAGATCCAGCAGTGGGTCACAGAGGTGGGTGCAGCATCTGCCACCCGTCCTTCTGAGCCACAGGGCTGACACTACATTTGCCAAGCAGGGCGACCAGGAGATACTAGAGGTGAAGGTCCAGGTCGGGATGGAGCAGGCCTCGACTGACCGTGAGGATGACCTACAGCCATCCACTCGGACGTGGTCACTACCCTCCCCCGATGAAAAGCAAAACTAACTAAAACAGAACACTAGCCTGAAGCCAGGGAGGAAGAGGAGCTATTTCAGGGTAATGGGAGAGCTCCGAGCGGCCATTTGGGAGACGGCAGCACCAGTTTTCCCTCCCACCCCTCAACTTACCTGCCAATTCCTCCAGGTACTGAAAAGCCGAGGGCTGAAAAGAAGGGTCCAACCATCAGAGAACGGAGAGGATGTGATGGAGCAGGCCAAGGAACACTCGGAGGAACCACTTAGTGACTCAAAAGCCCCACCTGCCACCCCTACCCCAGGCTTGGGGCTCCACACACAAGACCTCCAGATCCTTTAGAACAGGGACCACCCGTTTCTCCTTTTAGCGTCCTAAAAAAAATCCCCTGAGAAACTGGGCCATCCCCAAGAAGAAAACCATCTCAGGAGAACCTGTGGGAAGAATGCTCCTTGTAGAGCAGGAACAAACGGGGGCGATGAGTAATTGATGAGCACGCGCGCGCACGCACGAAGGCGAAGCCTAGAGAGCGTTTCACATTAGCAGCGCTGGTGCAGCCCATAGCCAGCACGCGGTCCACCTGGAGGCCTCTCCTGACCCCTGCAGGGGCCGGTGGTTTGCGGGCTCCCATCTCTCTCTTGCCCTCCCCACCCTGGCAACTGGGAAGAGTCCCTCCCGTTGAGGCCACAAGGCGCTGGCTTGGACAAGCGCCCTCCACACAGCCACGGTGGCCCCTCTGGGGGCCCGAGCCCCAGCACTGCCAGGGAAGGGGTGCCCGTGAGAGCAAGCGCACGCTCCCCAACGGGCTGCTGGGGAAACAGCGAAGGCCTCCTCTGGAACTGGGAACTTGGAGCTTTGGCAGCATCCACCCAGTGTCCAGCTGGCCTCCCCATCTCCCTCCCTGGACGTTTACCAAGCTCCATCAACCCCGGGGGCAGGGAAAACCCAAAGTACTTCTCCGAAAGCGTGGATCTCCCAAAAGCCCAACGGGACAAAGCGATGCTCTCGGTCAAAACCCTGATAAAGTTTGTCTCACGTTTTTTTTTTTCTTTCCTACTTCCCTACAGGATTTGGGACCTGCGCCTTTGAAGAGTCGGTCTGTGTCGAAGAGATGAGGAAAGAGACTTAACACTTGACACGAGGGGGTGATTTCTGGAGCAGGGTAGGGGGCTGGTGGTGGGGAATTCTTGGGGTCAGCTGCTTTTGTTTTATGACCTTTTATTATGGACACTTGCAAACGTTCACAAAAGTAAAGAGATGAATACGATAAGCCCCCTGTACTCACCACCCAGTATCAATCGTTACCAATCACCACCCAGTATCAATCGTTACCAATGCATGGTTCATCTTGCTTCACCTACCCCCCCACCCCCAGCCTCCAGATTATTCTAATCAATGGCTTCCTTCTCAACCTGTCTTTACCCGACATGACACACAACTCCCAAGTGGGCTCTGCTCCCTGCCATGCGCCCCTCACACTGTCACCTGGAAACCCTCCAAGTGTCCAACTAATCCAGAGACCTACGACCTTCACAACCGGGTTTTCCAGCTTGAAAACAGTGCGGGGGTACGAAAGAGCGGATACGCTTCTGCGCGCTCTGAGAAGCTGTTATCAACAGCTCCCTTGCAGGAGAAGGAAGAAAACCCAGGACTTCTCAGGTACCCGGGGCTCTCCTGGGTGACACCTCAGTCTCATAACCAAGCTCAAAACCCCACCTACCACTGATGCCAGTGAGTTGCACAGGGCTGGCTGTTTATGTTTGATTAAGGGCTGGTTTACGTTTCCTCAGGGAGTTTTTATTTCTATGCTGTTATTTCACCCCTAAAATGTACAGTGCCTGAATTCTTCCGCCCTGTTTGAGTCAACCCACTCCCCCCTCCTCCTAGTCTGTGAATGGCCAGAAATAGTTTCCATTGTCATTGACTTAAATTTCCCCTTTGATGATGGGAACAAATATTTTTCTTGCCCTTTCCTGAAACAGGAATAAATTTTTTCCATTCAAGTTCTTCTAATCGGACTCTGCAGGCCAAAACCTGAGCAGAAAGTGCAGAGGACACCCAAAGAGAAGAGACGAGGTCCGTCTGCCTCCTGCCCTTGGGGCTGGAGGAGCTGGCATCAGCAACCTGCTTTGTGGCCACAGCAGGCTGGATCCATTCCTGAATTCTGCTCTCACAAATATGCCCCGAGCTCTGGCCTAGGCTCTGTAGGTACAGCTGCAAACAAGACCAAGCCTGACCTACCCTCATGGAACTTAAAATTTAAAACTACAGCAAAGCTTCCCAGCCCAACACAAAAGAATGTCTTTGGAGGCTCTTCCAAAAGAACAGCCAACAAACAGCACGGCCCTTCCTCCTATGACCACATCTCCCTCTCCAGCTCACCTCCTCTCCCCGTGTGCTCCTTTAGCACAAATTTGAGGGCTCCCCAGGGGAGCAGGCACAAGCCAGAAGACAAAGCACCCCCCCCCCACCCGCCCGCGGGGAAATCTGCAGGCCTCATCCAGGAGAAAGCACAGAATGAATTCTGCTATGACAGAGCTCCGTGTCTCCAGAGAAGCTGGCTCTGTTTCCATAACTGATATTGTGGACGGAGCACTAGAGAGCTGGGACGTCACAGGAGGGTGGGGTGGGGGGCTTCCTTGGATCGCTTTTTCTCCTTCCCTAATTCTGATCTAATGTTCTGAGTCACCTTGCCAAGCGAGGCGAATGGCGGCTCTCAAAGTGTTTATAATTACCATTGCTATCTGCTTGGTGGTGCACAGTAATAACAGACAGATTAGGCCTGGAAGCCACAGGAGTGAGCTCAACAAGAACACGGCTTTCTCAGAAGCTGAAATAAGAGGCTCCTTCATGGTCACTCTTCCCAGCCTGTACAGGGCCAAGCCACGCTCAGAGGGTTCAGGGATACTCAGGGTTCACTGAGTGCCCACAGACTCCAAATCTATGGCTCCCCATTATAGCCCAGAGTAAGGGAACCAGTGGAATGTCCTTGCATCCTCCCCACCTTGGTCCAGGCGGGCTGCATGCAGAACAGGAGGGAGGAAGAGCACCCGGATGGAAGTAGGGCAGCGTGGCAGGGAATGGGCTAAGGGGAGACTTAGATGCCCCTTTTTCATGTCCGGGGAATGACCTCAGGGCTCAGGCAGCTGCCAAAGCCTTTTTAGGTCCCATGTGTCTTCCTGTTCCCTGCCCGGGCCACCCTCCGCAGGGCCCCTGCCTAGTTACAAAGACAGCGGGAGTCTGCTGAGTATTTCCTTCTATCTGCACCTTAAGCTGGGGACCAGAGGCATCCCTCTACACGAATCGCCTATTTCAACGAGAAGAAAGCAAAGGAAGCTTAGGACTCAGAATTCTGGAAGAATTATTCATCCCCTTTGGGCGTCACTTAGCTCTTTGATGAGACTCTAAGAGTAGGGACCCCTGACCCTCCCCAGCTGTCTTGCAAACCAGCAAGAAATATCTGACAGTGCCCCCCACTCCGCCCCGTGCCCTCCCCTGAGGCCACTCCAAACAGCCCCGGCATACCTAACGATCCCCTCTGCTACCTTCCTACAAATTGGCTTGCACCTGAAGGAAGTGAGAGATCACCCCGGCCCCGGATTCAGGTCCCCATATCAACGCTTAAATAAAAATAACTCTCTCCCCTCCCCCTGGAGAGACACGAAGCTGACCATCCCGGTCCCCACAATAGAGCCAAACGCCATACAGATCATTCTCCACCCAAAGACAGCTTTCCAGTCCTCTCCAGAGAAAACACTCCAAGAAGTATTGAACAAGAAGGCAGACTGCAAGTGTTCACAATTGCCCTCAAGTCTCAGAGTAATTGTGTTTCTTTCGATCGGAACACAGTTCAGCAGCGAGTGTCCTGAAGAGTGGCAGGCGGCAGCCTGGTGACCACTTGAAGGAAGAAAGCATTCTCCTTCCAGCGCAGCGGAGAGCAAGACAGAGCTGAGGGAGGGGCTGGCGGGGAGGAGCTGGAGGACTTGCACCCGCAACCTGTCTGAGGCCAGCCTTGAGGAGCAAGGCCCCAGTCCCTCCGAAAGGCAGCCCCGGGAGGAGACCCCGCACTGCCAAGGACCAGCAGCGTGGCTGGAAGGAGCTGAGACTTACCCCCATCAGAAATGGGCATCAAAAACCCCTACTCAACGGGGCTCGGTTTTGTTGAGGACGGAATCGGGCAGATGCATCCAATGCACCGTGCCCAACACCAGTCATAAAGCAAGCTCATGATAAAACTGTCTGGTTGAATCGAAGGCCCCGTGGATTGCCGGAGTCACCATTCTGACCCAATGCCTCCTGATTCTCCAATGCAAATGAAAATGCCCCTTGAACTGAGGTAATACGGTTTCCAGTGGGAATCTGGGCGTTCAAGTTCCTGTCCTGGCTGTGCCGCCAAACCACTTGTGGGAGCTTGGAAAGGTCCCTTCGCCTTCAGTCTCAGTTTCCCCGGTGCGCGCTGAAAGAATAACCATTTAAAGATCCTAGGGGCGCCCGGCTGGCTCGGTCGGTAGAGCATGAGACCCTCGATTTCAGGGTCGTGAGTTCAAGTCCCCACGTTGGGCATCGAGCTTACTTAAAATAAGTAATAAATTTTTTTAAATAATAAAAATTCTAACAGGGACCCCCAGTCTCCAGTGACAGCACAGGCTTTGGGTATTTCGGAACACCTTCCTCATGACCATGTGAAGAATGATCTCAGCCCACCCGGCCAGGAGGCGCGGTTCTGCATAACCACCGGCCACCCTCTCACCAAGCTTAGAAGGTGGCGCCACCAAGGCCGTAGCTCCCACGCCCTCTGGTCCCTTCAGGGCCCACGCACCCCACGGCGGAAGGCCAAGGCTGGGCAAAGAGCGAGCAGTGGCCTTGCACTTGCCCTTCCTCAAGGCTGGGCCCAGGAGCCGCAGGTAGCACACGAAGCCTCGTGGAGAGAGCTGTTTCCCCAGCCAGCTTCCCTGTTCCTCTCCTCCACCAGCTCCATAACCTACATTAGGACATTTACATTTAACAAATCAGCCACAGAATCCTAAGGAGCACAGATGTTCCTGCTGTGCAGCATCTTCTTTGCACTTAAAAGGCAAAACAACACAAGAAAACACAGAAGGGGAAACTTGCAACTCAGACATTCCCTTTTCTCTAAGACCTGGATTCGGGGACAAGCTTTAAGTGCTCTGACGTCTGGCTACCTTTTCTCCCCAAGCTCCCGAAACCCAAGACCCCCACAGGCACCTTTTCCCACCCGGGTTTCAGAGAGGAGGTCCCCCCACGTCGTTTCTGCTCAAGCTACTCACGAACAAGGCCAGCGCCCTCAAAGCCGTCCAACCGCCGAGGTCACTGGCCTCTGCGGGTCCTCCATGACAAAGTGGAGGGGAAGAAAATGATGCTGGAGCAGCTCCCCAAGGCCAGAGCTGGGGGCGACCTCAGAAGTAAGGCAAAAACCCCTAGACTGCCATTCAGAACACTGTCTCTTGAGGAAGACGCAGATAAAACCAGCAAAGAGTCTAGAATGTAAGAAAGGCTCCAGAAGAACACCCAGTGGGGATGCCCACGCGCCAGCAGTGAAAACCCTCACTGGACCTTCTACCTCCCCTTCGGCGTCCTCCTCGCCGACCTGCAATCCTACTTTAAATCCCAGCTTGGGGCACCTTTCCCAAGACGCACGACAGAGGCCACGGGGCTCCACAGCCCCACGCACCCTGGACTCCGTGGCTGCCGGCTGCGTGGCCTCAGGAACGAAGTGCCTACCTCAGCGTCCTGACTCCTTTGTCTGTCATCTAAGTCCATTTCTATCCTATCCACTCCGTGTGTCAAAACTACAAAATGTGATCCAGTCTTAGAGGGCAGTTATTACCAAATTATGCTAATAGTGCTAATTGAGATTGTCGAAATTCTTTTAGGCATTAAGGCTTCTTTGTGCATATATTCTGCCTCCCTGATGGGACTGTAATTTCCCCCAACGGCAGAGGTTATGTCTCTTTCTTTTTTTCAAAATGCCACACATCACAGTCTCATTTGGTGGCGGGGGCTGAAGAGGTGGCAATGGAGGGCAAGCCCGCTGCCGCCCCACCTGCTGGCCTTGACAGGCATGACTAATCGAGTGCGTGCTCCTTCCGCTGATCAGCAGCACTCTGGTAGGCAAGCCACTTCCAATCAATCAGACATGGCAGAGGGGAAGCAAAGGGAAACTAAACCCCTAGTCTAGAAGGTAACCAAGAACTCTGACAAGCACAAGTCCCAACTGTTGACAGGCACTCCAAAAACACAGCCCACCTACACAGATGGCGTTGGGGCACGCCTATGACCGGTGGAGACAAACAGCCCGATTTATCTACCTTTCTTTTTTGCTGCCTCAAAGCCTTTTGAGAAGATCAGCAGGATGTAAATTATTAAATTATGATGCCTGGTGTCATATCACTAACAAGCAGTCTATAATCTCTGACACAGGAGAAAGGGAACAAAGGACAGAATTTGTGATGAATCCATAAAACTGGACCCCACGCTGTCACTCCGATCCTACAGCTGCCTCTCAAATATCCCCACAGTCAGATAAACCTCCCTCCCTTGCTTCCTGCCTATCCAAAGACTAGGGATGTAGAGGAGAGGCAACCACAAGGAAAACGAAGCAAAGCATATGCTTTTCCAAAGCCAAAAGCAGGAATGACCCCAGGCCTCATCCTCCTGGGCTTGTAAAGGAAAGAGAGGCAGAGATCTCACTCGGAAGGTCCCTCTCAGTTCCCAGAGGTTGAAGGATGGTGGATTTATGACTTTGCATTATCTCCAACTACGTGCCTTCCAAATAGATCTCTCTTGTCGTCACCGTTGCAACCTTGGGCTGACAATACAACAGGACATCGGCTGTCTTTCGAGAGGCACGTAACAAGGCCACAGTGTAGTCACAGGCTGCCCTTCTCTGAAGAACACCTCCATCCACTCGGTGGGCCCTCAGAAACTCCGTCATAATGATGATGATGACAAATGGCGATTTCAAAGCCCTCTCCTGTTTACTGTCTAGAGGCCTCTCAATACCCCGTGTGAGTCTATATTCACATATCCCGTGTACACCCTCCACCATGGCAAAGACCTAATTTAGACGGAGGCAAATTAGCTCCGTGGGGTGAAATGCATTAACCAAGTCTCCCAAACAGCACAAATCTAATTAACTGAAAATCAAAATTGCAAAGCTGCCGAAAAAGATTTCCACGGAAGAAGTCTCCTAAGGACTGAAGAAAAGTTGTAGGCCATGTGACCTGCCTAATCCAAGTCTCACCGCTAAACTGGGATAAACGCTGTTTGGGTGTTTGGGTCTGTTTGCTTTTCCACTCATGTTTGTTTTCTCTAGATCACCTTTATCACCAGTGGGCTTTAGAGAGCTTATCTGGTGCATGCAACAGCCATAAAAAGCATCCTTTCCGAGGAGTGGGCTCAGCCTTCAAAAACCTTCAGTGCTATGGGAAATAAGAATACCATTTCCAGAAAACTGGGCTGAGAATTCCTCTTCTACCCACGCACATCTGCCCCACCTCCCCCATTAGAGGCTCATCTCCACACAACCTCCAGGACCCTGAGGTGTTAGAAGCAGTGGAATCTAGTGCCGTGCACTCTGGGGTCCCTGTGGTCCCCCCAATCCCTGACACAGGTAGGTGAGCAGGGCGTGGGGTCTGCCCATCACTCTTCTGACCTGCCCCATGCAAAAGACAGCAGGACAGTCACTGGGGTAGGATGGGGCTCCTTTTCCCTCCGAAGCCTATGAGTTCCTGCTCTTAGAAAAAGAGAGGACCGGAGCAGTTTCTGTGCCTTCTACCCCCACACCACACCCTGCCATGGCTCCCCACTCCCCGAAACAGTGGTTCTCAATCCTGGTGGCAACTAGAAAAAAAATTGGGGAGATTTAAAAACAAACACAAACACAAGAACATAAAACAAAGCCCAGGCCACACCCCAAGCCAAGTAAATCAGAACACTGGGAGGGAACCACCCGTCCCCAGCCAGGCGACCAAGGCGGAGAACCACTGTGCACCAGGCTCTAGACCTGAGGGCTTCTCAAACTTGAACGTGCACCTGAATTTCTTGGAGATCCTGTTGAAATGCAGATGGTGACTGAGCAGGTCTTGGGTGGGGCCTAAGATTCTGCATCCCACAGAGGGCTCCCTGCGGCCCCTGCCGGTCCAGAGACCATTCTCTAGCTGCAGGGCTCTAGAATCAAAGTCTAAACTCTCTGGCTCAAGACATCTACGATCCGACTTCTCTATTTTTCCTTTTCCATCTCTTGCCCCTGCCCAACTCATTTACCCCAAAATGCATACAGCTCCCAAAATACACGGTGCTATTTCTCTCCTTGGTAGCTGTGCACCTGCTATTCCCTTTAGTGGGAAAGCCCTTCTTCCCACAACTACTCCATCTCCTAGAAAACTCCTACCATCTGTTATAGGCTGAATTGTGATCCCCCATCCCCAAAATTCCTAGGTTGAAATCCTAGCCCCATAGCACCTCAAAATTAACTGTTTATTATAGAGGTGGAGAAAGAATCTTTAGAGAGGTAGTTAAGTTAAAATGGGGTCATCGGGGTGGTCCCTAATCAGGATGACCGGCCTCCTTACAAGAGGAAATGTGGACCCAGACACACACACATACATGCACATGTACAGAGGGAAGACACGGGGAGGACACCTACAAGCCAGAGAGAGTCCGGAACGGACCCTTCCCTCCCGGTCCTCAGGAGGAAGCGACCCTGCCCACCACACCTTGACCTCGGGCTTCTGGCCTCCAGAACTTATAAGACAATATAATCTTCTGTTGTGTAAACCACCCGGCGTGAGGTGCTTTGTTAGGACAGCCCCAGGAAACTAACTCACCTTCTTTCCAGACCCAATCCAGGCACTGCCTCCTTTGGGAGGTGGCGCGGAACGGCCCCAGCAGGCCCATCACCGTGGCTACCCTTTGTGGCTCCAGCCGTGGCCGCCTGTCCTGCCATCCTGCTTTTCGGACTCCCCACTCCAGGTGAGCTCTCGGGGGGGGGGCTGGGACCCCTCACCCCCGCATCCAACACCCCCCCGCCGCCCCGGTCCAGGGCTCGGGCACCTCGCACGGTGCAGGGCACAGGGAAGGTGTCCACAGATGTGAACCAGACTGAACTGCAGGACATCAGGCCTCACCTTGCAAGCTGTCTCTTCGGGCCAGGCTCCCCTGCTCGCCAGCATGGGGGGGGAAGGGGGACAGGGAGCACCCTGCAGCCTCCCCAGTTCTGGTTTCCCAGTAGGCAGCCAAGAATGATCACTGTTTTGAGCTGGATTTTGTTTTTTATTGTGTGTGGTTTTTAAGCCACCATATTGAAATGCAAACTGCCAGGTGTTAAAAATGTTGCCCCCAGCCATGAGGGGCAGCTGGTTTCTACAGACTAGCATTTATCACATTTGCAGTAAATACACAAAAGGTCCCAATTCAAAACCAGGAAGAGAAAGTAATCCTTTTGTCAAAAGGCAGTGGTAACTGAACGCTGGGCAGGGAGGGATCTGAGCTGAAGCTTCCCGTCCCGGGGTTATGCAGAGAGAGAGGAGAGCAAAGAACATCAGATGGGCACATTTTAACCGTGTGCTCTACGACCGAGCCCTTGCCTAACCCCACTGCATTTAAACTTCGCCCCCATCCGAGAGCAGGGCTGGCGCGTCACAAAAGGAACTCCACCTTTTGCAAAACGGAACTTTTACCCCTTCTTCACAGCTAAGATGGTGGCCTGAAAACCTGTGCCTTAAAGGAGGATCCAAAACAGGTCCATTAATTCATACGAATATAAAATACCGAAACCCTTCCTGTTCAAAGAGCAGAGAGGAGAGTCGAGTTAAAAGTTACAGGGCCCTCCACACCGGTAAGGAACAGCTCAAGCACCTTCCTAGAATTTTTGTTTTTCCTTTTCACACAGAACCTGAAATATGAAAGGGTCACTTTTTATTTGGGGTCGATTTATACTCCGAAGACTGCAGGGTTTGCTCTTTTGAAGGTTACGAGGCTGGCCAGCCTTGAAACTCCAGCACAGCGTTTCATCCCTGGGCTGGCGCCTCCCTTTCCAGCTGGGCCCCCAGGGAGCCTGCGGCCTTGAATCCAGAGGTCTGTGCCCACCGGGAGCCCCCCAGACCCCACCAGAGCAGGTTTCCTCCACTTGCTCCTTTGAAAACAAGAGATTTGGGCAGGGAACGTAGAGAGGGTAGGCAGGAAATGCTACCCAACCCGACACAGGCTTCAGATTTAAGGCACTTCCCTTCTTGCGAAGTTGCCTTCAGGCACAAATAAACCATAAATGAATGCAGTTCGGTTCCCCCAGTCATGGCGTTCTCGGTGACTCTGACAGCAAAGCCAGGGGCCCCCCAGCAGCACGCTCCCCAACACGGATGAGGGTGCGGATGCTCCCACCATGCTCTGCTCCCACCTGAACTCAACAGTGGCCCTTCCAGATGTGAGCATGGCAGCTCGTCTCTCAAGAGAACAGATGTCAAAGATACCACCGTGGCTTGAGTTCTTTTTTTTTTTCCTTAAAGATTGTATTTTATTTATTTGACAGAGAGAGCACACCTAGGCAGAGCGGCCAGGCAAAGGGAGAGGGAGAAGCAGGCTCCCCCTGGAGCAGGGAGCCCAATGCGGGGCTCGATCCCAGGACTCTGGGATCATGACCTGAGCTGAAGGCAGACGCTTAACCACCTGAGCCACCCAGGCGCCCTATGGCTTGAATTCTCTCCTCCAGCCTTCCCACCTCTCTTGAGCCAAGGGCATCATACCACCAATCCTCAGTAGGTCGGACCTCCTAGAACCTCCTAGAACCCAAGTGCAGGGTCTCTTACCGCACACGAAACTGCTATAATTTCCGTCTTTTCTCTCTTTATCCTTTGCAAGATGGGATTTCAAAATCCAGGGAAACCTGCTCCTTAGCAAAGAAGCACGTCTATCCCTGAGCTATTCAAGCTACTCTCTAAGCACCCCTCTATCATGTGCTAAGGGGGGACCACAGACATGATGCTTCGTACACACGCACAACTGGTCTCAATGGCCAAAACTCCCCTCGCCTCAGTGAGCACCAGCTACCAGGGGAATGGGCCCGCAAGCCCGATTTTCTGCAGACCACCACCCAGCACAACAATAGCAGGAGTCCTACCAGGGCCACTCCTGACCGAGCATCTGCTGTGCTCTGGGCACTGCAGGAATTTGACTTGTGTTACACAGAAACTCGTGGAACCCTCACGGCATTGAGAGGCAGGCATCACCACTCCACTCGATAAAGCTAGCTATTGGTTTTATTCTTACTTTCTTTTTTTGCCTTAATGTTATTCCTTTTATATTGAGAAGAAAACTGAAGTAGAGAAAGAACGAGCAACTTGCCCAGGATCCCCAGAGAATGAAGCAGCAGAAAAGGGATTTGAACTCAGCCCTGTCTGACACCGAAGCTCCCCTTAGCAGCGCCCCAAAGCTTCTGGGCCTCTCCTTGTCCACCCTTGATCTGCATGGAACCCGGGTCGGGGAGAGAGGCAGGTGGGGTACTCACTAACAGCCACCACTGCCCTGCTGGGTGAACTGAGGCCTTGTGAAGAAGCAGAGTGCCCCTCACCCTCACTTGGAGGGAGAAGACCAGTCCCTTCGAGTGCCTCAAATACAAGAGGCCAAGGTCTGCGAGGCCACGCCTCTCTGCTGAGCTCGGCTCTTGGGCCTGCGGTGGGCAGCCTGCAGGTGCTCGGCTCCAGGCCCACCCAGGATAAGGAGCCGAGCGACACCTGCCCCCGGGGACGCCTGCGCTGCCGATCGGCAGGGCACAGCCCGCAGCACGTGATGGGTAGTCCACAGTGCCGAAGTGGGATGCAGGTCCAGGCAGGCCTGCCAGGCCAGGAAGGATGACGGAAGCAGGGCCATAGAGGGGCTGACACGCCCTTTCCCACCCCGACTTCCAGGCCAGCACCGGCTGCACCCCCCCAACCCCCCCCACACACACCCACGCTAGCGCACTCACTCACTGAAGCCCACGGCCCCTCCCTCCTCCCTGCCCCCGTCACCATGTGCGCCAGGAGGGAGGCTGACGCCAGTGGACAGACACTGCCCACCTGTGTCTCACGGCAGCAGGCCCAGGCTCTTCCCGAGTCTATTGATTACTAATAGCACTTCACTCTGGCCTCAAGAACCCTTCTGCCACCGAGTCGTGACTTCTCCCTCCTCCAGCCTGGCTGCCCTCCAGTGAGCCTCCCCTTCCCCAACTGCTCCTTCCTGAGCAGCTCGGATCTCAGGGAACTGACACGTGACCATCTGGAGCCGACACCTGCTTTTCTGAAAAGGAATTCCCCTCAAGGACGATCAAGTCACAGAGACTAAATCCACTTTTATATGTGCAAATATTTCCTGATGCTTATGGCACACACCTTTGCAATACCACATGCACCCACCCACACACACACACACACACACACACACTCACACACACGCACAGATTCATGCTTTATTATATAGTTTTCCCCATGGTAAGGACCTATAATGAGTGGCCAAGAGAGGTTTGAAGCCACTTCTTCTGCAAGCCCGTCCTGGAAACTGACCAGTGGCAGAGGGGAAGGGAGCTATCAGAAGGCCCAAAGCAATTTCCGAATAAACTGGCACCAGGAGGGCAGGATCCAAGTAACAGGAGGAGCCTGCTCTGAACACAGCTTCCAGCTCGTAGAAAAGAGAGAAGCACTTACAAGTTCCTTAGCCCCCAACTTGAGGCTAAAATTCCCCGTGACGATTAAGCTCAGTAGGACAGATGATCTATAGACTTGCTTATGTTCAAAGAGTCTCTGTGCAGTACATTTTAACTTATTAAAGAGCATTAACGTTTCTTTTCAAAGGCTTTCTCCAGTCCACAGACAAGCTAGGGTAGCATTTCCCGGAAGGATCACACAGGCTCCCAGCCGAGGACACGCTGTCCCCACGTTGTGACAAACACACAGGCCGCCCTCCGTTCGGGAAACCTGCCAGGTGCTAGCAGGTGACCTTGGACAAGTCACTTACCCCAGCACTAGGCTTCAGTTTCTTCGTCATGAACAGGGGGCAGTTAAAACTGAACAGATGAAAGAGCTTGGTACTCAGAAGGGAATCAGCACTTAGGACCCTCTATTGTGTGCTAGGAAGCTTATATTCATCATCTCACTCACACGAATCCTTGAAACGACCTTGGAAGATGATGGTGGGCAGCGGTGACGGTGGTGGTGGTGCTAACAGGAGTAGCTATTACTCTTTGGTGTCCTCTGGCTTACAACGCCTACATGGCAGACACATCATCTCGTCTCATCCTTACAACCACGTGGGGGACAGATCTTATTCCCCCTCAGTTACAAATCAGGAACTGGGGATCCAACAGCTAATACGCGGTAAAGCCAGGACTGCAACTCAGGTCTGTGTGACCACAAAGAGGCAAAGTTCCACTGCCTCTCAGGGCATGCGGATGCCTTCACTCACCCTTCATGTATCTACTAACCAGCTTCCATGGGTCAGGCTCTAGGTGAGGCACCTGAAGTGGCACAGCGAACAACACAGACACTGTCCTTGCTCTCACGTAGCTTATGGTCCAACAGAGAGAAAAAGACAATTAAACAAGCAATTACTGTGATAGGGGGTGGATTAGTCAGGGGTCTCCAGAAAAACCAAACCCACAGGAAATTATTATATTATATTATATTATATTATATTATATTATATTATATTATATCATATAATAATATGTCATACTATATATTATATCATATTATGAGAAGCAGATATTTATTTCAAGGAATTGGCTCGGTTATGGGGACAGTCAAGTCTGAAATTCATGACAGGCCAGCAGGATGGAAAATTCACAGAGGGTTTTTCTAAGATCTATTCTGAGAGGCAGAATTGCTTTTTCCTCCAGAAGCCTCAGTCTTTCGAACCATGAGAGATGATGGACTCTGAAAAACAAACTGAGGGTTCTAGAGGGTAGGGGGGTGGGGGGATGGGTCAGCCTGGTGATGGGTATTGAGGAGGGCACGTTTTGCATGGTGCACTGGGTGTTATGAACAAACAATGAATCATGGAACACTGCATCAAAAACTAATGATGTAATATATGGTGATTAACATAACAATAAAAAATTAAAAAATAAAATAAAAAAAAAAGAAGCCTCAGTCTTTGCTCTTAAGGTCTTCAACTGATTAGATGAGGCCCACCCACATGATTGAGGGTAATTTGTTTCATTGAAAGTCAACTGATTAAAAATGTTAACCACAACTGGGGTGCCTGGGTGACTCAGTCGGTTACACATCTGACTTTGGCTCAGCTCATGACCTCAGGGTCCTGGAATCAAGCCCTGCATATGGCTCTGCACTCAGTAGGGAGTCCACTTCTCCCTCTCCCTCTCCCTTTACCCCACCCCCTGCTCATGCTCGCACACGCACTCTCTCTCTCAAATAAATGAAATCTTAAAAGAAAATGTAACCCCATCTACAAAATCCTTCACAGCAGTATCTAGACCAGTGGTTTGACCAAACGACTGTGCACCATGGCCACTAACCATCCAGGGGTATATGGAGTGTTAAGGAAACACAGAGAAGAAACCTGGGGGTTTAGGGGAAAATGCTAGAAAGCCTAAGGGTTATGCACACATCAGAGCTCAAATGTTTTCAAAACTCACGGAAATGTACTTATCAAAGAACAAGTCCTCATATCATTGTACGAGGGACACCCGGGCTACAAGAGCCCCAGTGAATCCTTCTGAGGACCAAAAAATTACTTAGTCCAACACTTTGCTTTTTAACATGATAGGGGAGGAATACTTACACCATATTCTCACAGTAAGTCAGTGTTGTGTACACCAAGGAATGTGGAGTCTAGCAGCAGAGTGTTTGAACAGTGACAAGCAAAGAAGAGGAGCATGTATGTGCGTCTATCAACAGGCGCCCCCCCGCCCCCCCGTTCCTGGGGATGGGAGGGCTCAGCAGGATCTCCCTCCCGCCCATCCACTTAGGGCAAACAGCAGCATCCCGCTCGACCCTTCCAACCTCATCCTCCTCTGAGCAACCGCAGACCCGAGACCAGCACTCTAGGACCCACCGCTGAGGAGTGGGAGAACAACAGGGCAGGGGAGATGTCCCCAAAGGAGACACAAAGAAGCGGACGAGACCCCATCTGGTGACTCAGTCACGGTAAGGTCATCTGTTCGGTGAAACTGCAGATGAGTCTCACTTTTTAACAAGCAGATCTCAGTGGGACCCTCTCTCTCTCTCTCATTAGCAGGCAGGAGAGGTACTTCTCTATAGGCAGCAGTGAACTCCAAGCCCCAGAAGGCCTGTGGGTGGTAAGGGACAAGCAGACTCAAAACACGAGAGGCAGCCAGGTCGCCGCATAAGCTCTCCCTCGTCCAGCGGAGGGATGGGTGGGGCCTGGCCCAGGCTCCCCGGCCCGTCTCCCCGCAGCAGACGGCAGGTGCCGGGCCTCTCTCCACTCCACGGGGATGGACAGAAGGCAAGGCCTATGTCTTGTTGGTGTCACTCACACGGCCGACATTCAGTAAATATCTGTGAATGAAGGAGTGTATCTAAACCTTAATACACTATTGGTATCGTATACTCTTCAGAGAGAGAGCAGATGTTTGGAAATGCCTTTCCAGTCAGAAGCGACAGTTTGTGCAGAGCCTTTCACGCTACTGTGTGGGTCACGCTACCTGCTTATAAAGAGCTAGAAGAAGGGGATCAAGGAAAGCCCAACTAAATGGTGGAAAAAAAACAGAATACACAAGCCTGGCCTCCACGGAGCCGCGGCTCTGACTTATTAGCAAGGGAGTCTTAACCTGTGCGTCCGATTCCACCTCTGGAAAATGGGCCCATCTCCTTACACGACCGTCGTGAGAGCCAGCTTTAACGCCCGCGGGCTGACTCTCCCCTCGTGCCCGAGCCTGTACTCGTGACGAGGAGGGCCTGCCGTCTGAGGCGGGCAGCCAGCCGCCCCCAACCTTGTCAGCACCCAAGCACTGCGATCAACGTGTGTCTGACGACATTAGCCAAGTCCCCGGCCCGGGCTGCTGAGGCAGATTCTTTTCCCAGAAGATTAATTTATTAATTCTTCCTGAAAGCTGTTTGTTTGGGAGAAGAATGCGCCAGCAGCTCCAGGTGAGCGAGTGTTGCTAAAGAAAAAAAAGCCCAGAAAACAACAGCGCTCCCACCCTCATCCTCAACGCCACAGGCCCCAGAGACACCTGCTTTCTCTGAGACCCTGGCGGAACGGCTCACCCTCCTGCACACTGAGCCATGACAAGGCTCGCCAGACACATGCAAGGTCCCTCTGGGGACGCCCTGTGAGGTTCTGCACCACCGCACCCCACACATCCCAGCCCTGAATCCTAACCGAGGGCACCTTTCCCAGAGGCCAGGGCGACTTAGGGCTCTTCTCAAGCATTCTGTTTGCCCACTAAGAACACGGTCCTGCCTGGAATCGCCTTCCCCATCAGACTGGAAGCTCCCCAGGGGGCAAAGACCTGGCCTGTCTAGTTCTGCTGGGTACCCAAATCCCGACAAAACATCGGGCTCACAGTAGGTGCTCAATATATGTTTATGACACTGAATTGGGCTCCCCAAGGATAGGGGACCCTGTATGCAAACCCCTCTGTGTGGGGGCCTCTTGTGGTTCTCAGTGCTTATGTATACAACCATTTTCCTTAGGAGAGGGTCCAAAGGCTTCACCAAAGGCTCAAAGATCACCTAACCAAAAAGAGCCTAAGACTGCTGACAAAGGGTGAGCTCCAAGGCTGGAGCTGTGGGTGAACTCCTATATAAGTTTCCCTTTGTCTTAGCAGTCAAGGAGTCCTTCATGGCCTCTTCCCTTCGTATGAAGCTCCCCCTCCCTCCCGACAACCTTCCCTCCTCCATGTAATTCAGATCCTCAGGTGCCCCAGGAGCTCCCTGGAGACGCTCTCCTCTCAGAGGTTCTCCCAAAAGCCCCCAACGAGAGCCTGCACTCTTGTCCGCTTGCATTGGCGGTGACCCGGGCACCACCTTGCATGACACCCATTGCCCTACTGGGAAACTATCGCTTACATCCTGCGTACGTACGTTCCAGGATCCCACAACAGTGTGTAAGCTTCAAGACAGGAACTAGGATCTTCCTCCTTCAAGTGCCCATCACACCAGGAACTCAGTAACTCAGCGTGCTGACAGGCATTCTGAGCAGTGTCATAAAGAACAGGCTGCCGAGTCCAGGTTCATTTTAGGTAAGTCTTATTCTTATACGATAATAATGCAAGAGCTTCTAAAACATTCACTAGCCTTCACACAAAATCTACTAATGTGATTTTTCCCGGTTCCCTCCCAGACCTTGTCCACAGCACAGGTAAGATTTATATAAACATAGCTGTGTTCATAATATAAACACAATGTTAGCCTCTGATACCCCCCCCCCCCCCCGCCGACTTAGCACTATGTCTCTCAATAGGCTTTCACTTGGGACTGGAAGCCTGTATTTTGCCCTGCAATTCTCCTCATGGGGTTACTAGAACAACCAACCCAGCATATGTTGAGTTGTGCAATTCCATTCTTTCCTAACAGAACATTTTTTTTCCATAGGCAGCTTCTCTTCCCCAGGTGTTAAAGCAGATTTTCTTTCTCGTTTTCCAGAACATCAAAGGTCTATTTTCACACGAGAGCATTCATTTGAACATGTAGTAAAACAGACTGTCCCCCAGAAGCCTCACCCATGGCAAGACCCTCCCTGGCCAACAGGTCCCTGGTGCCCATTTGGGAACCACCCCATGAAGACCCAACTCCTGTATGCCAACAATCCTGCCCAACCCTTCATGGACCCATGGACCTCTGACCCTCCCCCTCGCCTCCCCACTCCCCAGGGGAGTCTGGTCCCTTTTCTCTCTTCTATTCACATACAAGTGCGTAACTTCTCCCTCTCTCATCTCCCTCACTCAAGAGCAAGCCAGTCACCACCACTGTCCCTGGTATTTGCCTGGGACTATCCCCCAGGGCCTCCCTTGCCCAGGATCTGCTGCCACCAAACACCCCAGGGACTCTGCCTGGACTCTCCCTTATTTGCCAATTTACATAAAAAGGAACAACATGCTCCCATCAGATAAGGAAAAGGCTGCCTTGCTGTCATTCAGGAGATTCTCATAAAATAAAAGGGTCAACAAGACCGGGCATCCACTGAGTTCCCCAAACACAATACACAGAACCCAAGAAAAGTGTCACGAGCTAACAGATGCTCCCCAAATTCTCCCACTAAATGCAACGAATCCATCTGATTCTGTCCTCAAGGCAGGAAAACAGCATTAGGGAAGATGAGCGCTACCAAAGCAGCGGGTTTTGTAGCGCTGAATAAGAAGTATGTTTTAGTGTCCCCGTTCCTTTCCCTAAGAAAACAAGCATGCCGTTTGACCTCATTAGTGACTGGGGAAATGCAAATTAAAACCACAACAAGACACCTCAAGATTGGCAAAAATTTAGAAGTCTGATAATACCAACTGTTGGTGAGAATACGGAGCAATGACAGTGATAGGATGCTGCCAAAGGGGGAGGGGGAAATGCCTGGGTGGCTCAGTCGGTTAGGCGTCTACCTTCAGCTCAGGTCATGATCCCGGGGTCCTGGGATCAAGCCCCGCATTGGGCTCCCCGCTTGGCGGGGAGTCTGCTTCTCCCTCTCCCTCTGCCCCCCCCCAACCGCGCGTGCTCACGCTCTCTCACATAAATAAATAAAATCTGAAAAACAAAACAATGCTGCCAAAGGGGGATCTTTAGAACATGATTTCTAGTAAACTAAAGTTGTACATACCCCAACTCAGCAGCCCCACTCCTACATGTGTATTCTGGGGAACTGTGGCATACGTACACTGGAAGACGTGTCCGAGCATCTGCACAACAACACCGGGTGAACGAAAGAACACCACCAAGGACTCAAACGTCCATTCAAAAGGGAGAAGAATGATGACCCACGGCTGCAGCAAACCCTATCCAGCCCCGAACGCAAATGGACCACAGCTGCATGCGTCAACAGGAATGAAGGCACAGACATGCAGCTGAATAAAACAAAGTATTCTCATAAAGGCAGAAAGCAGGCCCACTTACCCATGGTGGGTGGCCAAAGGGGGCCTACACAGGAGGGGTGTGAACACCTGGAAATATTCCACTTCCCAGCCATGTCGTGAGCATGCGGGTATTTACTGTTGTTCATGCTTCATGCATGCATTTCACGTGTGTGTGTATATAAGCAATATTTTATACGTGGGGGAGAAAAAAAATCAACTACACTCAGGTTAAACGCCCCTTCCTCTCCCTACACCATTTTCCCTCTGGGACCTCTCATTCTCTCTAAAGGAATTGACTTGTTAAGGGCTCTCAGTACTTACTACCACCCTTTTCCCTCGAGTCAAGTCAAAATTCTATCAAGGAGATGCAAAACCAAAAGGGAAATGAATCTATTCATACCGCAAAGCAAAATCTACTCTAGAAAAATCTCTGCATCCACAGCGCATTGCTAACAGGAGTCCTATCAGTATGGACGGTGCTCCCGCGATTGCTCCTCCCAAGGATTCCTGCCCCTGGGCCACTCCACGCTGCCATGCCTCTTCCAGAGAAGAACCAGGACTTCCCAAGACTTCTTAGGACCCAGCAGGACAGAGGTGGACTCCATCTCCCGCTCCACGAGCACGACATCTTGCAGGCAGCTCCCAGAGCCTCCTTCAACAAGCTTCTCTCATGGAGCATTGCCAGTGGAAATAAGGCTCCCTCACCAAGAAACTCTTCAACGGGCTCACCCTCTTAACACCAACAAATTCCTAGTCGTTTTCTGCTCATTCACCCTTCAATCTGGCAAAACCTTCTTTGTATCACTATTGTCCCCTCTGCTCTGGGATGCCCCAAAAGCTACCGGTGGCCAAATGTCCATCCCTTGTACCTCTAGTCATCTTCTCAAACTGCCAAGAATCAACCCCTACTCTCCCGCCACCCACGACGCAAGCGATCCAGGATTTGGTGTGTACCCTTCCCTTTCCCAAATCACCCTCCCACCACCTGTCACAGTTCTAGCTCCTGAAATTCTAATGCTCTATCTGTTCCGGGAAGCTGATCCCAGATACTGAGCAGAAAAATACGCCTCTCTCCCAGTGAAAACAAGGCTGTATCGTAAACCACTCCCACATCTACCTGCACCTTCTCATCGGAGCACACACACCTACTATGTGTTCTCAATCAAGTCACCTGATCAAATATAATAACAATAACAATAATAATACATACCTGCTGCATGTTTACAGCGAGCCTAGCAACAGCGCTCTTTAAAATGGCGGTACACCGAAAAGGGGGAGACAGGGTGCCCAAATGCACAGGGATTCTGTTAACTGAAAAAAGACTGCAAAGCGGTATGTATAACAGGATCTCATATCTGGAAACCGTAATATATATTCATAGTTTACACAGGAAAAAAAAGTTACGAGAGAATGTATTCTAATTCATTAACAGCGGTAGAGAGGGGAGGGAGCCCCATGGGAAACTTTTACTTTGGATGCTATAAATTCTCTGATGTTTAATTTTTTGTTATGAAGATGCATTGTTTATATAGGAGAAACTTTTTTTAAAAAATAAATTTTAAAAGAAAGAGAACAGGACAGAATTCCAACTCTCAGGAAGCTTCCAATCTGGCTGCTAAAGTCAAAGTTGACATGTGGCGGCGGGGGGCGGGGGGGGGGTGGAGAGTGAACGAGACAAGATAATCCAATCACAGGCTCCCTCCAGGAGACGGACAGGGCATCACAGAATAACAGCTGTCCATGTCAGGCAATGAATACCCACGGAATGAGGAGGGCAGGTCAGCTGGGCCACACATTTTCAGAAGGCCATGCAGGCAGGGAGGGATCTGCCATGGGGTCCGATGGAGAAAGGTGGGGATGAGCGGCACGGAAAGGGGGACAAGCCAGGAGTGAGGGGCTCCCTGGGGACCTTCGGGTCTTCGTTCGCCAGTTTCCAAAACAGTAATGGAATGACTCGCCCTCCCTCCAGGCAGATGACATCTGAATGCACGCGAGACAACTATAATCCCAACCAAGCCAAAAGGAATACCCCCAATATCCCTTCTCTTTAGAACTGACTATTCTGTAGAGGGTAGGGGGTGGGGGGATGGGTTAGCCTGGTGATGGGTATTGAGGAGGGCACGTTTTGCATGGTGCACTGGGTGTTATGAACAAACAATGAATCATGGAACACTGCATCAAAAACTAATGATGTAATATATGGTGATTAACATAACAATAAAAAAATTAAAAAAAAAAAGAACTGACTATTCTGAAATAATTTTAGAGTGACAGAAGAAGTGAGAAGATAGACTGTTCCCCCATACCCTTCACCCAGCTCCCCCTAACATTACCATCTTAAGTTAACCATGATACCTCTACCAAACTAAGAAATTAACTTTGATTCAGTACCATTGACTACAAACATTTTTTGGATTTCACCAGTTTTTCCACTGATAGCCTTTTTCTGGTCCAGGATCCAATCTAGGCGACCACGTTGCATTTACTATGACTCATTTTCCCAAACAAGCAAACATTTTATGATTATTTATTCTCTCTTGGTAAGAAAATGTCCTGGCACTCAGGGCAAAGACTCAGCCCTTCTCCTCACCATCAAAGACAGCAATCTTTGACACAATCTGCCAACCTCCAAAGGGAACAGAATTTGATCTACAGTGAGATTAAAACCCAGACAATGACCAAACCTCTTCACCCTCCATAAGCAGCCACAACCCTGGCCTCTCTCCACGGCAACTAACTGGTATTTAAAAGTAATTTATGTTAATTGCAATCGGGCATATATGAACATTACAAAGCAAGCTGGCTTCAAACAAAAGGGCTCAAGAGAGGAGCCTAACAAAAAATTAATTTTGTAAAAGACCTATTTCTTATTCCAACTTGTTTTTAAATATATGTTCTGAGTCACACACCATTAACTGTCTCAATTTATTAATAATCTCAGGGCAACCGACTATCTCAGATCATGCAAAGATGAAATCTTGCATAAAAAAGAAAATGAAATATCTACACACAAACATTAAGCAGGTAGTCAGCTGTGATGACCAGAAAGGATGGTGTTTTTTTTTTTTTTTTTTTTTTTTAACCAGAATCTGCGGTAGGGCGAAAAGAGGAAGGTGCATGAAGCGGTAACTCAAACTGAAAATTCTTCTCCTCTGAGCAGATTATTTTAGAAACAACTGGTTCAAAGAAAGTTCTTTGGAATTCTGTCTTCCTCTCCCCATAAGAGAGGTCTGTGATGGGAAAAGGCCCCCATATTCTCAAAGACCCTTCTTTTAGCTGAGGAAATGACAGTGCTGTTTTGGCATTTTAAAGCAAGAACAAATACTTTAGCTATAAAATCCACTTTGTAGATTGAATCAGCAAGACAGCTGTTTATACAGAAACCCTTTCCTCTCTCCCTCCGAGCCCCTCAGTGATTCATATCAGTAATAAAACACTGGCTGGAACAAAGAAAAACAGAGTTTGAAAAAGACAGAGAGGCACCCCAGCATCAGAATACCAACTTATTAGCCCCTCTCCCTCTGAATGATGCCTTCGCAACCTACCCCACTTATAAAACAGACAAACAAACAGAATCTCCCCAAAGCAGACCAACTTTTTGTTGCAGAGCCAGAAACCGGGTTCTTATTTGTGTAAAACGCCCAGTGGGTGTGACACAATTCATCTTTGATATGCCTTAGGCTTTGAAGTCTGCTCTCTTTCTAGCCCCGGGGAACCTGGATGAGTCATCGGCACCCTTCTCGTTCCCTTCCCCTCTCTCACCAGGAGCAGGACTAACAGATTAATTCCCCCCGAGTGATGCCGGCTCCAGGAGGGAAGGAGGACAGGAAGGCACATGACCATCCATCATGGGAAACAAAACCCCAAGAACCCTGTTTGCCCTGGAGGGTGAGCATTTGCCCCACTGTAATTCTTTCCTGTTCCCTCCCCAAGGCCCATGTCAAATGTCACTTCCTCTGTGAAGCCTTCCCCCACTCTCCCCAACATGGACTCCCCCCTCAGAGGCCCTCTAACACCTGTAGCATCCTTCAGCTGTTGATTTAGCACGAGGCCTGTTGGTGACCCGCCCTCCCGAACAGACTGCACCCTCCAGAGCGGAGGAGGCCCCCTTCCCCAACTCTGTAACCCTCACACCATGCCCTGCACCCAGCCCAGAGCAGGGGATCAACAAATGTTTGTTCAGTGAATGAACACAACTCAACTACCCCCAGAAACCACATTACTCAATGCTAATCACCACTCGCTGCATGAATAATAAATGAAGAAATGAACCAACAAGTATCTCCTTGTTAGCTAAGTTGCCAAGTCCTCCGGGAGCACAAAGGACGGATCCATTGGCTTGTGGCTGTGATCCCAAGGTTCAAAGACAAGACGACTCCGTCTTGAAGGGGTGTGCGAGAGGCAGGGGGGAGGCGAGCCACCCCCGCCCCCACCCGCCGCCTGCAGGTGGCAGTGCCCTGAGACTTCACCAGCCACATTCACTGCCCTGCGGCGAGGAGCCCCCTGGGGCTGGGCTTTGTGTGGCGCACTCAGGAGAACCAACGAAGTCACCCAAGGACAAACTCAACTTGGTGTTCTCCCATGATACCCACCCCGATGGGGCCACGCCTCGACTCGCTCATCTGCCACAGCCCTCCTGCACCTGCCGGTACTTAAACCCCCAAGCCAGATGCTCAAACAGCACCCAACTGGAGTGCTGTATCAGAGCAAACAGCCAGGCAAGATTTATGATAATGGGAGCACCGGATCTCTTCCCACTCACTGGAATAAAAAGGTCAGACGAATATTCGATTTGGTGCTGATCAGAGCTGGATGCTCCCAAGTCTGGGATTCATTCTACCCGTCAAAAATAAACAAGCCCGCCTCGGGAAAGCCTTCATTTGGGTCATCTATAGGACCTGGTTCCTCCCTAATCCCACAGTCCTGGGGAGAGGCAGAACCAGAGATGCACAAACACCCTAGATAGAGACACAGGCACTTTGTTCAGTTTCTCTGAACGATCCTCAAAAGAGGTCAATATGGATCACCATCTATGACACCTGACATCCCGAATTCCTTTAAAAAAGGAGTAACAGAAGCGCTACTTATATATTCACGGGATGTGCTATGTACCCAGGAAAAAAGTTACGGTCAGATAGTTAGGCCTTTTCTAATTCTGCAAATAATCAAGTAATGGCAAGGTAGAGCCAAGCACTGCCTGGGCCTTGCAGGGACGAGGGGGCCGGGGGGTCGGGGGCAGGGAGGACTAGAGGGGAGAGGGAGGGCTTCACAGCTGGGGAGCGCACAGCAGACCCTCAGGGCAAGGAGCCCCGAACCCTGCATGTACCTCTTGGTGGTTCCACACTCCACACCAGAAGTGGGACACGTCACGTGAAGGTCCCTCCAACAGTAAGGGCCCTGATCTCTCTCCCCATCCTCAGCTGCGCCCCAGCCTCCAGAGCAAATACCACTCCAGATTCACCCAGGAGCAGCTGTGAAAACCACTGGCACTCAAGACCGCTGACCAAGTAGATAGATGGACCTTCTTTTTTTTAAACCTTCTTGAACATAAGCAGTAAATTGCTCAAACGTCTTCAGTTTTGCAATAGAGGCCCTCCACAGAGAAAACAAAATCTTATGTTTTGGTTTGAAAGATCGGCTCATTGCTCAAAAGGATCTTATTCTAAAACCTCTGGTACCAGGAATAATGATCTCCCCTTCACTTCGCTTGTTCCAGAAGTCAAGGTTTTTCTATAATGGGTTTTCTTGAAGTGGGGCACCCCTGTGAGAGGGAAGGTCCTTTCTCAGTTTTGGGGTACATGGGCCCTTCCTCCAGCTCCCTAAAGTCTGAAAGCCCCTAAGACAATTCAGAGAACGGTGGCAGGAACTCTTCCATCCTTCCTGGCCCCAAACACTCTTTGTGGAATAACCCATTCGATCCCAAGGGAACCTTGGAGCCGCCTCTCCAGGTGACATCTCTGAGGGCCCTGGTTACAATCCCAGACACCAGGGACCTCGGCAGCTGGAGATCCCAGGGGAGGGCCCCCCATCTCTGGTTCTAACAAGCTCCCAGGGGAAGTTCTTACAGCACCACGGGCTCAGCGCCGTTTCATCCTCTCTCCAGGTACTTCCATCCCACACACCTGCAGTCACCAGGCCTCAGGCACATGGGGGGTCCTAGCCCTCACCCCATTTTCATATTTACTGGCTCCGGCTCTTGTGTGGGCCCTGCCCTCTTAGCTAACTGGTCTCCCTCAATCCCCACAACGCTGCCAAGAATTTTACTTCTAAGACGTGAATTTGGTCCTGCTGGTGCTCACAAAACATAATTCCAGAACTGCCTTCAGGTACAGGCTCTGTATCACACCATAATTCCAGAACTGTATCAGGTACAGGCTGGAAACACAAAATCTTTCCTGCTCTTGCCCCTAAACCACCGTCTAACCTCCTCTCCCACCCAAACCCTGACCCCACCAACCTCCAGCCCCCTTCCCCCACAGGCCTCTGTCCCGCTTCTCTGGCCTGCACTCACGGGTACCCCCAAAGGTCTTCCCAGCCCCCAGTTGTTCCCCACAAATGCACCTTCCCCATGACTTCATCCCCTCCCCTATTTTCCTGCCTCTGCCTTGATGACAGCAATCTCCAGCCTTGAGGAGGGGTGCTGCTTTGCCTCTGTTTACAGCCCCATCTCCCCATCTCTAGCACAATGCTCAGCCTGTGGTGGGAGGAAGGGGAGGTCAGTGCGTGAATGCACCCACCCTCTCTTGTCAGTTAGTTAGAATGGGATGCTAATGAGACCACGGTCATGAGTTCCATACCCCTTGGCAGGCTTGCCCTTCACTTGCAAAAGGCCTGTTCCGTGGCTAGCCACCTGACTGCTGGTCACAAGAGGGGCGAGGCCAGAGAGCACACACAGCTCCACACAACCCTGTCCGAGTGCAGGGAAAACAACTCCAGCATACGCCCTGCTGAGAACGGGTCAGGCGTGTCACCTCCGCACACAAGAAAAAGCAGCAAAGGGAACCCATCTTTCCGCAGCCTGTGACGGTACTAAGCAGCATGGTTAGCTGTTATTTCAGTAAGCCTTATTAAGACCCAATTTTCTTGGGTCTTCTTTCAGATTCTGCAGCATTAAAAGCCTCGCTGCTTAATTACATTAGGAGCACCTGTATATATTATGTGCAATAAATCAACTTTAATTTACCACCACACAAGGCTATTCATCTTCTCCGGGTTATTTATTGCTCAGTATTATTGGTGCTGAATTGTATCCTCTCCACCGTAAGAAAGAACAGTTGGGGTAAGAAAAGCCGAAGCTGTATTTCAGAACGCTCCGGGATTCTGATCACACATGTACCCAGCAAAAAGGAAAGAAAGAAACATATAAGCAAGTCTTGGCAATCTGCTCCTTGCTATTTTCCTAAAACACTCCCCAAACATTTTGATGTTTTCTTTTACACGCGTGCACACACACACACACCAGCTCCCCACTGAAACAACACAACCTGCAACACAGGCCCGCTGTTCTCGCCAGCGAAGTGAGAGCCGGGTGTGGGACGCTAGCCTCGCCAGGGCCGGGGACTTGCTGCGGGCCAGGGCGGCCGGTCCTCGCTGGCCCCACGGCTGCCGGGACCGGCCCAGCGCTCCGACAGCACAGGCGGGACCCGGCCAGGGCAGAAGCGGGCAGCTTGCAACCATCCACACCCATCGCGCCCGGCAGGGCCCACATCCGGCAGCCTGTGTCCGGCCCATCGAAGGTGAAGAAGGGTGCCGTCATGACTTGGGGGAGCCTCATTCCTTGAGGATCTGAGAAATGCTGCCCTTCTAGAGTCGCAAAGTGCTCTGCAGAGCCCCGCATCTGAGGCGTTAAGTGCAGATTCCTGGGCCCCTCCGTTGAGACCCCGATTTCCACACATCCAGGGAAGGGCCCGTGCGATTTTTCCTTAGAGTGCCGTGTAAGAGCCACTGTCGTAAAACCAGGGAAGCAAAGCTAACCATCCATTCCAGAATAACATAACTACTAACAAGGAACCGAAGGGTGACTTCCTTACTCCCCGCTGGGCTCTAGGTTCGGACCTTTACTTCTGTTAATTCTTCGCAACCACCCAAAGTTGCTACTATAATCCTCACCCCATTTTATACAGATGAGGAAACTGAGGCACAGAGGAATTAAATAACTTGCCCAACGTCCCATCTTTATACCTGGCCGGGCGGTCCAGTCCCTGCACGTGTGCTCTCGGCCACTAGGCTATCCTGCCTCTCCGAGCCCAAGTGTCTTTGGTTCTAAATAAACGGGAGACAAAAGTCACTGAGACATCACGGGGCCCCACCTCCAGCCCATAAAGCCATCTGGTTCCCCCAAGTTTAAGATCTAAAGCTACTGCTTGGCACCTTGCTGGCAACACCTCCGTCCTGTCTCTAAGCTCCCCACCGACCAGATGCCTCTCCCTCACTCGCTTACCAAAACTAGAAAACAAGACCCCCGTACGCTGTGCCAACGGGCTGCCTCCTCCGGCACGGGAGCCAAACCGTTGGAAACTAAACTAACATCACTAAATATCCCCAGCCCTCTCCCCTCTCACCAAGGGAGCCATGATGGGTTTTATGGCACACAACTGACTTTTTTACAAGCACAGCAACCACATGCAACTTCCACTGGATAATTTGCCTTTAATCAGGGTCTAGGAAAACCCCTGGCCCACCAATCTCACCAGACAGCCCCTTCCAGGCTTGTCTTAACAGAAGACAGAGAAGGAAGAAAGGGGAGAGAGGACAGCAGAGTCCCGGCAAGGGGAAACTTTTTTTTTCCCCCCAATTGAATTTATTTCAAATAAAACTCCGTTCTGTCTGCACAGAGAAACCCGTTCCTCTGAGCTCTTTGGAACGCATGTGCGCAGAGAAGAGGGCTGATCAGACTCAGGAGCCTGCAGCCCCTCTCCTACTAGAGGCCGGGAACACGGGAGCGCCAAGAGCCCCCCGGAGCAAGAGGAAGCTGCCCCTGCGCAGTGCTCCGCCGAGAGGCTGGCCCAGGGAAATGGCCCTCTCCCTTGGCCACAAAGAGGACTGTCAGGGGCCATGGCCTGGCCCCGGCGAATTCTCTGGGTGCCTTCCAGCTCTTGAAATCCATGAATATTTCAGGGTCCAGGGTCCAACCCATGCCGGACAGAACCTCAGAACACACACCCACCCTTCCCCGTCCTCCTGTACCGAAGCCACCTGCGAGGCTGCACCCATGACTCTCAACCAGAGACGACTGTGCACCCCAGGAGGCATTTTTAATGGTCACAGCTGGGGAGGGGTGCCCCTGGCATCCGGTGGGTAGAGGCCAGGCATGCTGTTAAATATCTTCCCATATGCACAACACCCCCCACCGCTCCCCTCTCCCCAACCCCAGCAACAGAGAATTCTCCGGCCCAAAATGTCAACAGCGCCAAGGTCCAGAAACCCTGGGCTAACTACTGACAGTAATTAAATGTTCACATTCACACGAGCTTCCCACAGTCTCTGCCCCTTGCACCACCACCGTCTCCACCACCCCCCCTAAGTCAGAGCCCAGCCCGGAGCGACCTGTGACCTGCGTGCGGAGCCCTAGCCTCCCTCGGTTGCTGGAGCAAGGGGAGAGAAGGAGAGGTGCCCAGAAGCTGGGACTGTCTCGGATCGACTGGGAGGTAAACCCTCATTTCGGCAGACCTCGAGGGGGTGGGGGTACAGGGAGATTCTGGAGGGAAGAGCTAACCTCTGGGGGCCTGGAAGCCTCAACAGCACGTTGTGGCCCCTCGGTCCAAGTCAGCAGGATGAACCGACTGGCATAAGTCTGACTCCCGTACAACCTCCTGCTTTTCCCAACAACAGCTGGACCCAGCCCGGTTGAACTGGCACTACGTAAGCACCAACTGAATGCCAGGCATTGTACTAGGTGCTCTACTGAACGTGTACCTGTCCCCACGGCCACCAGGCAAGTCTTAATATCCTCATTTTACACGACACACACGCGGCTCAGAGAGGTTATATAACTTGGCCACAGGTCACACAGCCAGGATTCGATCCCAGAACTGTCTTCAAGAACAGGCCCTACCCACCACACCACATCGCCTCTATTCTCCCACAGAGGGATGGAGAAATAAAGAAAGAGAATGCTCCAAATCCCCGGGACTTCTCTGCTGCTCCTGGTACCACCCTAGGCCTGATCTCCCACAACCAGCCCTACTGCTGTTTCCCAAAGGGGAGAGTCTGACCATCCATTGGTCAGACGATAGGCTCCCTTTAGGGAGATGGCCCAGTGTGACCCTCCAGTCCTTTGACACAAGGCACTATCCGCAGGGGCTCTCTGACCAGACCAGGGGTGAGTGCAGGACTGGTTTCACTCACAGCCCCCTAAATCCTACATCCTGCCTCCCCGAGGCAGGGCCTGCGGAGGGAGCCCACTTGACTGCTTCTAACTCACAAAAGGGGGGGCTAGGAACTAGGGCTGGCCACAAGTACAACTGGGCGGTTCCAGCGAGGCCTGGGGAGGGCTTGCTAATGCCCCAGGTAAGAACAGAAAGGCCTCAGAAGCCCGGTGCACCTCTTCTGTGTGCTAAAGCCCCAGCTCCCAAGTGACTGGACGCCCAAAGCAAAGCAGAACATCAGGCACCAGACACAAACCGACCCCTACAGAATAGAAGCATGGGGCCAACCGAGTCATGGGGGAACCAGCACTCGGGGCGCTGGGAATCAGGATCCAAATTCGGACTGGCCCATCTCCGACGGCGGTCTTCCATCTGAAACCCCCCACCCCCTGCCATGCTCTCCTTCCTACAATTCCCCAGGACTGGCCACGAAGGACTTGTGGAAGAGACGAAAAGTGAACAAATCATATGGTACCCAAACTCAGGCACGAGGGGGTTCCAAACTCACTAGCTTCCAAGACACTCAGGTGACCCCTCCTCCCAGGGCTGGGTGTTCATGGAAGGAAGCAATCTGTGCTTCCTTTTCTCTGGGCCACGCGGACTTCCCACATTCACGCTGCAAGGCGGTACTCTTGGGCTCCTCAGGATGCCCGAGGGAAGGGCCTTATTATGATGGTTTAGCCAAGAAAAAAAAAAAAAGGAAAGACAAGGGAAAAAAAGAGCTTTCTGAGACCACTAATTTGCAGAGTACCATAGAAACCACGAATATGGAGCAAATGGGGTTGCTTTTTTTTTTTTTTTAATTCCTAATGCCAAGAGAAATGTTGCTTCAAAAATCCCTGCACTGTTTCTCCGCAGCCCACGCCCTCTCTCTGCCTCCTCTTTGTCCCCGGGCCTCTCACTGTAACACACAGGACCCCGCACTTCCCATCCGCCTAACCCTACCTTGGCATTTTAAATGAGTGGCTACTGGTTTCTCCTCCCAAAGCTGCCTGCTTTCTACTAGAACACACCTTTCCTAATTCTGTGTGTTCCCTTAAAAAAAAAAAAAAAAAAAAAAAAAAAAGGCAGGTTTACTGCGAGGTCATTTTGCCCTAGGAAAAGAACAAATTAAATTGAGGCCACAGTGGGCTGGGGAGTCCACTCTCCCTCAGACAAGCAACCTTGGGAAAGGTCACTCGCAGCCCCTTGTTCCTGAAGCCTGGAGACCAGTGGTGTGGTCACCTCTGAGAGCCCAGCGAGCAATGGGGGCACGCCAAACTCCTTTATGGGGTCCCTCTTAAACACTCCAGAACTCCGTCCAGTCCCCCGCAGAACTCGGAAAACAAAAGTGCTCTCGGCAGGAGGGGGAAGCCAGGACTCGATTATGAGCAATTAGCGAGTCAGTGATTCTCAGAGACACTGATGTAGGCTAGCAGTTCTTATTAGCGACCCTCGAGGAACACACAAGGGCGCCCAGCTTCAAGGAGAGGGGGGCTCAAAAAATCACCAAGACCCGCCTTCGGGGTCTTCTCCCTCAGACCCTTAAAGTCTGCGCTCAGCCTTTAAAGAGAAAGCTCTGGTAATCTGTTTCCTTAATGCCAAAAAAACAAGTGAAATTACAACCACCAGTGCTGTTGGCCAACATGAAATCACGCTCTCAAAATCCTGGACACGGGACAAGGAGTTAGGTATCGGTCAAAAGAGAGAAAGAAAGAAAAGAGAAGGGAGGGAGGGGCCGAGGGAGGGAGGCTAGCTGGCTCGGATGAGCAGTGTGACTCTCTTCTTGCCCTCCTCAGGGAGGCAGGGACGGAAAACAGATTGGGTCCCCACTCCCACTGCCTCCATTGAGGATGAAAAGGTATTGATTCCTGAGACAAAAAGTATCCTGCGGAATTTTTTTTCTTTTATTATCACCCCTCACCCATCCAAACACCTGTTCAGGAAGTCAGAACGACACAGCAGAACACTGACGGGCAACGAGAAAAGGAAACATTTCTCTAAAAATATAATGAGCCTTGCTGGGAAAACAGGGTTCCGTGTACACAGAAATTCGCGGGAATACCTCTTTGGGGAGATGTTCCTGTAACTGTTTCTAAACATTCAGTTCTATACCGCAGAATGCAAAACAAGCCCTGAGAACAGAGCAGCTTCCCAGACACAACTGGGGGTGCCCCCCTGTCCTCCACAGCCAACTCCCCTTGAAGGTGGCTAAGGGCACAACAGCTCTGCACCCCCGAACCGTGTGGGACCCGCTCTTCTGCTTTCGGATTGGAAGTACTAAAGGGAAGCATGCGGGTCAAGGGGAGACGGTAAAGACACAAACCAGCCCCCTACACAGACAGAGCACTGCAAACTTCTTTATTCCTTTGGTTTCAGCCCATTTGTTAATCTATTTACTCTAAGCAGTTAGAAGAAGACAGCAAAAGAAAACAAAACCAGGCTTTCTTCCTAGGAGGGAGAAAACACGTCTCCTTGAACCCAAAGAACTCTCCCTCGCTGATACTCGCCTCCCCTGCAAGCTTCTTGCTCCCTAACCTTGAAAACAGAGCGTGTCTACAGCCCTCTGTGCTTGGCTCCAACAACCAAGTTGAGGAATCCTTATCTAAAAGACGAGTCCCAGCTGAGAGATGCAAACCATTTTGTAAAAGTTGGAAAGAACAAAGTTCTGAGAAACTGAAGCTCATCTGTGCACAGAAACTTCCCTTCCTCCTACGAGGCTTCTAGAAAGGTGAAGGCAAAGGCACATCCAGAAACTGATCACTCCTCAGTGAGGCAGCTTCCATAAATTGTTACCAATTTGCCTCTTAAGAGTAAAAAAGGCAGTTTTCATGCTAGCTAAGAGCACAGGGGCCAAAGCCAGCTGAAGCCCTCTCCTGTCCCCCACAGATGCCCCTGAGCTTAGTTTAGGCCTCCCCCACCTCCACAGGAGAAGAAGATGGCACCGCGGAGCCCCCATGCCTCCCTAATCTCTATAGCAACGAAAAACACCCCAAACCAACCGTCAACCACAATAAACAGGAATCCCAAACAAAAACTTTCTCCTTCTCAATAACTGTCTTTTACAATATTCTAATTAAGTGCTTTCTTAAAAAGTTGGGGTCAGCGTGTTTGATGTGTGATTACCATCAAACCACACCGCCCCATCTCCTCCTCCTTCCAGCCTTACCCTCAGTCACTTCAAGAAAAAGAAAATGGTTTTTTTCCAGATTTCAAAGCCAGCTGTGGCTGCACAGCTGTAGGGAACAAACCTGTCGAGAGAACACACACACACGCGCGCGTGCGCGCGCGCCCCTCTAAGATACATACATAGAACACACGAGTTTATTTTTGTTTGGAGCGAGAGACACAGGACGAGCAGCTCTGGGCCTGCAAACGTGGTGGGGGGCGGGGGCGGCCAGCAAACACGGGCACGAGCCTTAAGGACACTCGCATTAAAGAGAAAAAATTCGACAAGTATGAAAAAGACACAGATACTCGGACATTGCTCAACTCCGCGGGCCCCTTTTTAGAATTAAAAAGGAAAATAAAATCTGGGGCCGTGCTGATCCAGAACATCAGAGCAACGGGCTTCCCTGGTGAGAGCCTCCCCTAACACACTTTAATCGTCCGAAGTTAGCTGTTTTTGTTGGCACCGGGTCCCTTTAAAGATTGTTTACAAATACTAAGCAATCAATATTTCCTAACTCAAGGGTATCCTGAATAGAAACAGAGTCCTGCTGGGCACAACAGGGATGCTCCCAGTGTGTCCCCACCAACCTGCCACCTCTGCTGGGAGTCTGGGGCACAGGGGGCCCCTGCTCTGGGAAAGCACCCACCCCCCACCCCCCGCCAGCGAGACCACGTTTCCAGGCGGCCACGAGTGTCCTCCACCCTTTGCACATCGTTCACCAATTCGGCTGGCTCTGAAGCCAAATTTCCTTTTTTTTTTTAAGATTTTATTTATTCATTCAAGAGAGAAGACAGAGAGACCATGAACAGGGGGAGGGGCAGAGGAAGAGGGAAAAGCAGACTCCCCGCTGAGCAGGGAGCCCAACTCAGGGCTCGATCCCAGGACCCCGGGATCATGACCTGAGCCAAAGGCAGATGCTTAACTGACTGAGCCATTCAGGCATCCCAGACAAATTTTCTCTTCCTATGCTTTATTGGGGCCTGGATTGAGGCCTTTTGTTGTTGCTATTATATACTGTCGTTTCAGGATTTTTTTTTTTTTTTGGTTGGGTTCAGGGGTATTTGGAAGAGCCTATTTCTTTCCTTTCTTCCGTCCCTTCTTTTGTATCTGTATTTTCACATGCTCTTTACACGGCTTAAGCCTTGGCATCCATCTCAAACACATCTATAATGGACCAGGAGCCAAAATCTGTTTCTGATTATCACAAAGAAATCAAGGTCCCCTGAAGGCTGGGGGGGTAGACGCAGGGAGAACCAGCTACAGGCCCCTTGAAAGGGTCAGGGACACAAACCGACTTCTGGGCTCTGCCCAGAGAGGAAGCACTTCAGCCCCAGGGGCTGACGTTACTGCCTGACCCCACTCGGCCTTTGCTTATAAACTTCCCAGCCACTCACTTTGCAGAGCTTATAGGTGGGGACTCCACACCTAGTGGAACAGTGCTTTCTAGAAATCCTGGTGACTCTGAAAGGGAAAAGGAGGGGAGTGGAGAGGGACACATGAGCTCCCTCTCCCCTCCCCAAAAACCACAAGCCCCCACACTGAGAACACAGCTGCAGGAAGATGAAAAACATTTTATTGTTTAAAGAGTACCAGAGGATTTCTGGACATGGGCAATTTAAAATTAAATACCACTCTGTCACAGCCGTTAGCAGTTAAAGGTGAACGCGTTACTTTAAAAGCAAAATCATCCCTGCCAGAAGGGTTGCCTTCCACTGAGGGACCTAGAGGCCTCCTCCGTTATTCAAACTTTAATAGCCGGCCACCCAACTGCTCTGGACGGCAAGCCTCTCCCATAGACATATTTTTCCAGGGGAGAAAAAAAAAAAAAAGTCTCGCTCCCTCCCTCCCTCCCTCCCTCCCTCCACAGAGCATAAAGTAAACGCTTTAGAGAAAGTGAGTAATATACTGCGGCTGAGGTAAAAGACTCAATTATAAAACCTTCAGGAGGATTCTCAAAGAACATCTACCCACTGTGACAGCAAGTTATGCAAAACCCAAAGTGGAGCTCAAATATTTCCCCTCTACCCGCCCCCTGCCTCCTCCCACCCCTGCAAAACACAGGGTAGGAAGAGGAAGCAGGCAAATGGGGGGGATGCTGCCATGAAAAATCGCTTCTGAGGCCTGGACACTCATCCGACGTAAAGCAACAGCCCTCAGTCCTGAAAGACAAGCCGGCCACACGCACACGCTTCTTTATCACCTCAGCAAGAACTACGGCTCAGGAGGCCGGCACTAATTTTAGTATCAGATTTATTATGCAGCTGGGGGCAGGGATTCTTCAGCCTGTCCCTTGAACTATGCTGCCTTCAGGACGGCCCCTCCGAGGAGCAGCGAGGCTAACGCACAGAAAGCTTCCAGACTTCTGAGATCCGGGAATCCTTGGAAAACGCGGGGCTGGCCCTCCAGGGTGCTTTCCGGTCCTTTCTGGGCGTTCCTAAGAGCTCCCTCTAACTACAAGACTGCAACACACCTCCTACTTAGTGTCGGAAACAAAGTCACCCCAAGCAAAGACATGTAACCCCAAGGTCACAAAGCAAGGGACACCAACGTCGCCTGAAACCGAGCCCGGGACTGGCAACTACGGTCTCCCGGCTTTGATCTCAAAGGAAATAAAGCCAGAGAAGTCAAAGCGGGGACAAATTGTCACTGTTGACGTCCTCGGGCGGCCACTTCAACCTGGCTCCGTGGAACGTCCGAACTGAAGACAGACTCTCGGGGTTGTTTTATCTCCATCAGGCTTTTCCACTTGGGGTGCTGGGCGTCCTTTGGTCTGCTGTTGGCCCCGGTTTCTCTCGGCGTCCCCCCACAGAGCAGGTCTGTCACTGGGTAGCTCTGGCGGATGGCAGTCATCCTGACTGCTTTACTCCAGAAGGGCCTTTTCACACAAAAGGCCTCACTGAGGCAGAACGGGCTCACCTTTGATTTGCTCACCTCTCACATGTAAAAACAGCTCAGAGGCCTCTGCTGAGCACGGCTGCGCTCCGGGAAAGACTGAAATTCAGTCTGTTGAGAAACAAGCGTTTTTTAAAGCACTCTCTGGAAGGTGAGATCCTCGCTCGGGTTCTGCTCCAAGGAAGAGCTAAATGGAGCGGGCTGGAACGGAATTAGCCTCCGAGAACCCAGCCATACCCTCTGAGTAGCAATACCAATTTGCTGGAAGCGACTGGGAGAGTAAAGTCAGAGGTGCGTTTGAATTGCAAAGACAGAAACAATTGGCTCTGAATCATTTTCAGCCTTTGGAGTTTGATAGGGAAGTATTATTATCAACCCAGCAGACACAAGGGAACGAGAGGCCCAGCAGGACTCCGGATTGGCTGGGGTCACACCGCAGGTAGCGGAAGGGCCGCGGCCAGAATCTATACCCCTCACTTATGCCAAGCTCTCTCTGTAAGATCCACTCTTCATGGCCAAGTGTGGCCTTGGCCCTCTCAACTGAACAGGACAGGCGACACCGGGATACCTCGCCGTCTATTCCATTGGATGAGCCCACGCAGACTAGCAAAGGCCAAGCCCCAGGGAGCCCACCCTCCTGCGACAACACCACATCCACCTCTGGGGGATGTTACCGTGTGGTCTCGTGCCCAACTCAGCAGGCCACACGCGGTGACGGGACCGTGCAGGTACCTCCTCATGGACCCCCAGCACGCACAGAACTTATCCAAGGGCCCCAAGATTGCAGAATGCCCTTTCCCCAACACCCACCTGTCCGCGCCAGCCCCACCCTAACTCCTTAATGGCTGTCCATGGCCTAAAGCTATGGTCCCCAAAGTAGGGTTTAGGAGGAAAAGACGAACTTTCATTTGTGTTTAGCTTTTTTTAAAAGATTTTATTTATTTGAGAGAGAGTGAAAGTGCCTCCATAAGCAGGGGGGAGGGGCAGAAGGAGAGGGAGAAGCAGACCCCCACCCTGCTGAGCAGGGAGTCCCATGAGGGGTTTGATCCCGGGACCCTGAGATCACAACCTGAGCCGAAGCCAGACGCTTAACCAACTGAGCCACCCAGGCGCCCTGTGTTTAACTTTCTTCTCATCCTTTTTAACTTTTAATTATTTCTCTATGACCTACAGGGTATGTAGACTTTTAACACAATAGCACGTGTATTAGTCGAAGTATACACTCAAAAAAAAAGATCTACCGAAAAAAAAAAAGGTCTACCAACATCACCATGAGTGTGCAAAATTCCCGCCAGAGGGTTACATTCAACCCTGAGTCCGGCCCATGTGTCCTGCCCATCTGCCATGGGCACCAACATTCCCCATCTCAGCCAGGTAGGGGCAGGGGGGCTCTGTCTACACACACCACAAGCCAAACCTGCCTCTCCCCGTTAGCACCACCCATTCAGCTACCAAATCACCCAGCTGCTGTGCTAATTCACAAACACACCTCCGTCAGCCTGCTGTCTCCACCTCCAGCCAGACCAGCCCTCTCCTTCAGGCCAGTCACAAACCGGTCTCCCCACATCTGCCTGGGGCTCCCACAAGCCCTCCTCCACACAGACTGCCACAGAGATCTTTCCAAAACGCAAAACTGATCAGTTCCCACCCCTTCCTAAGCCCTAAGTGGGCCCCCCAACAGCCCTCCTGGGGTAAGACTAGAACCCAACCCCACACACATGGCCCAGCCTAACTGCTCTGCTCTCTTCCTCCCTGCCCTCTGCCCTCCAGCACAGGAAATGCACCCCGATCCTCCCTCCTGAGGTCACGCTTACCTTCACCCTGCAAGCTCAGCCCCTGTGTACTTCTCCGGGAAGCCTTCCCAAGACCCTATAGGAGATCCGGTGTCTCCATCCCACCCCCTGGAACAGCCTACAGGCTTCTGTAGCAGTCACTGTAATTGTACGCCAATAACAGATCCTGTGATAGGTTGTTTCACAAATGTGCACATGCAAACGCAGGGACGGGGAGACCCTCCTCACAGCTGGACCCCACTCCCCAGCTCTGGGCCTGGCTCGGGACAGGGCAGACATCTGCTGTGTGGTGAGCGAATCGATCCTTCAGCCCGCCCTCCTCTGCAGTGTGCTCCGGCCTATACCTGGCCTGCGCTGTGCTCATTTGCAAGTATATCCTTTCTCCTGAACCAGCAAGATGCTCTCCACCACAGTCCCTCTTTCCACCCTCCCTTCAAGGGGGTAATAATAGTCTAACAAGGGGCGCCTGGGTGGCTCAGTCGGTTAAGCGTCTGCCTTCGGCTCGGGTCATGGTCCCAGGGTCCTGGGATGGAGCCCCGTGTCTGGGCTTCCCACTCAGCAGGGAGTCTTGCTTCTCCCTCTCTCTCTCTCCCTCTGCCTCTCCTCCCCTGCTCATGACCTCTCTCTCTCAAATAAATAAATAAAATTTATAACAACAAAAAAAAATAGTCTAACACCACCACCTAGGATTTCCCCATCTTCAACACCTACTCAGGCCTGCCCCCGACAAAGAGACTGACAAGCAGCTGGGGGACCCGGCTGGCCACAGCGAGCTGGCATCTGCAGCGGCCGCCCAGGGCCCGGACCTGCCCCCCTTCGGCGCTCCCGATGCACATGCAGGCCTGAGGGGCAGGTGCCACTGCCGACTCAGCACCACCTCACCCAAGTGGGGGAGTACAGTGGGAGGGGAAGCCATCAAAACACAGAACTCTGTCTGCCAAGCACACTTAGGAACATTCTGAGATTGCAAATGGCCTTTGATCGGTCCTGCCTCAGCCACGCAAAGCTTCTGTATTTCAGACAGTACCAGACGTGGGTTTCCGAAAACGAACGTGGGTCTCCAGGTCCCTCAGCATCAGTTCCCCTCCTTGTCCCCCCTCCTCCCCCTCCCGCCGCCGGGGGGCTAAGATGTCCAGCGAGGGCGGCCCGACCCCCATGCCCACGGCGCGGTCTGGCGCCTCCAGCTGGGGACCGCAGGCCGGCCTACTCCAGACATCCCTCTGCTCTGCAGGGCTCAGGGGCCAGTCACAGGCGCCCCAGCACCCAAAGCTCCAGACCAGGCAGTCCAGGCAGCCTTTGCTTCTTTGACCACAAATCTGCCTGTGTGGGAAGCTCCGTCCAGGTCAGAAAGTCAACCTTTGCAGCTCAACTGTTTTCTTGCTGTGGCCGCTTCTGTTCCACACCTTTGTGTCTCAGGAACCTTCGGCCAGGCCACTATGTAGCTGCAAGAGCAGCTCCCACACATAAAGTCCTAACCACCCTCAGGCGCTGTGATAAGCGCTGTCTGAACACTGGGGCATGCAGTCCTTGCAACAACCCTGTCAGGTAGATATTCGTATCCTATTCTCCCCACTTTACAGGTTGGGAAACTGAGGACCCACAAAGTTAAGCGAACTTCCCGACCTAAGAAATTATTGGTTTATAAATAAAAACCCTAACACCGCCTGCCTCCTGAGCCCGTTCTCTTAAACCCTAAGCACTGCTGATTCCCACCACATAGTCCCTCTTTCTCCTTCAGTCCACGGATGGGGAAACCGAGGCACAGAGCTGCAAGGCAACTGGCCTGAGGTCACATTCAGCTATTTGGCACCGAGCTAAGAACTAGAAGCCAGGTCTCTCCCACTAGAACTGGAACATTCACACCCACAGTCAGCCATCCTCCCTCCAGCCCCAAGCACCCCATCAAAAAGAGAACCAACTCAAACCCACAGGCCAAAGAAGAAAGATCCCTAAGGCGAGCCAACCTAAGGAGAGCAGGGCACTTCCTCCCTAGGTCCCCTGTCTCCTAACTGTACAGTGGAGCTCGCAGGCTCCCTGTGTCTTTGTCCTTTGTACCATCTGCCCCAAAAAGACCCAGTCAGCACTGGGAAAGCTTGGGAAGCAGGGATCTTGAGCCTCAGCACACACTGAAGAGCCTCCCGGTGACCTGGCACTGAACGGGGGACCGCCTCAGAGAAATCCGAGCGTCCCCCGATTTGGAAACGGAGGACATGAGTCGTGCCTCTTTTTGGAAGCCACAGAAACGCACCTGCAGGGAAGGAAACTGAGGCAGAGAGCGGCGGTGGCCAGCTGGTCAAGGCCCCCGCCGCCCGCGAGAGGGAGTGGGTAGATAGAGGCAGAACTTCCTCGGGCCCCAGATGCCCCTGCGCGCCCATCCGGCTCCTCCCTGAAGACCAGGGAGGGTCTCTCCCAGTTCTCTAGGAGTAGCCCCTCATCGCCTTTCTCTGTATTTACCCTTTTGGCTTTTAAATCCAGAAAGTTTCACGAGGAGCAGGCACATGCGGAAAGGAGCTAACCTCGTCACCACGGCTGCAGCTCTCATCAAGCAAGCGAGGTCCAAACTGGCTCCTAATTAATATTAACCCTCCAAATCAGAGTCATGCTCAGAAAACCCTGGATGAAGAGACACAGGGCGGGAGGGGAGTCTCCAATTTTCTTTTTACTTCATCTGGAAAATTAAGAGCACCGCTGATTTGAACAAGAAACCATCAAGGAAAGCAATCACAACTCCACACAGCCCATAGCTCGATGGACTTGGATGTGTAACCTGCCACTTTTATGAGCTGAAATTAAAACGGCTGTGGCAAGAATAGCAATGATGGCACGGGTCTGTCCCTCCTCCTTCATCCTCAGAAAACACAAAAACCCCTGCAGAAGATTCTGCAGGAGATCGGGCAAGACATCCTCATTTGACAAAACAAGGCAGCAGAAAACTGGTCCAAGTCTCTACCTCGGTCCTTCAGAGGAGGGTGTCCCCCAAGACTCTGCACCTGAAAGGATAATGAGGGGGGCAGTGGACACAGAGCAGCAGAGTGGGGCAGGGGTGCCTGGAGACCCTCCACTCCAAACTTAACAGTTATTTGCTGTTTCTGCATTAATTACAATACACTGCTCCATAGCCTACCGATCACTTAATGGAGCAGCAAATATGGCTTTTTCCCTATAATTAGTCAATGTAATCTTCCACTCTTCCCCTCCTCCCGGCCACCCCCTTCCATCCTCCATACACTCACATTCACACATACCCCATCCCCTGCCCAGCATCCACTCATAACCATAATCTTGCTCCTCGCTCCCGGAAACATCTGGAAAATTCCACCTGATGGACATGGAGTGAAGGGGGCTAATCTGGAAAATGAGCACAGAGATCTGGACACACAGACTGTAGATGCCCTAAGACATCGGGGGGCTTTCCCAGCCCTGACAGTTGATCGGAGCGTCAGGGTTCACCAGGCTGATGGCGGGGCACTGGGGACATCTCCCGGAGCTCTGGTGCTCATGTCCATAGAGCAAAACCTACCGGTCTGTGTCCCCAAGTAAAAGGTTCTGTGAAAAGACACCATCCCCCACGCCAACATTCTCCCTCCCTCCCACTGTCCTCAGTCGCAGGCAGAAATCTAAGCAACCCCCAAACCTCTTCAACCATGCTGCCCTGTCCTCCTGGTTAGCGCCAAATGTCAAAAGTACAAACAAAGCCACCTTCAAAGGCTTGTGGACACCATCTAAGGTTCCTAACCAAACAAAATCATTTCCCACCACTGGAAATTTGGGTTTTGTGAAACAAAGCCCCTAAAACAGCCCTTTTGCATGTAGATTAAGGATAAGAGCACCCCCTCTTACTGTCAGCTTTCTAAAGACTCATCCACTAACTCCAGAATCTCCAGCAAGAGCAGAGTACTTTGTATCTTTCTCGTTTTCCAAGATACCAAAAAAAATAATAATAATAAATAACAACAACAACAACACCAAAACAAAGAAAAAACCCCCTTCCCTGCGAAGGAAGGAATTCACATGTTCTAAGTGCCAACCATACACCCGGTGCCTGATTTACAGTGTCTCATTTCATCCCACAACTCTATTACCCCCAGTTTTTAGGTATAGAATCGAAGCTTGGAAAAGTTTAGACACCTTCCCAAGGTCATAGAGTTAGTGGCAGCACCAAATTCACTCCAGAGGCTTGAGCCCCAGGGCCATGCGCCTACCAAACTACGTGCCTCATTTGTAACAGCACGAAACGCCTCTGAATCTGAATTACACCGTGATTCCACCTAATCACATATATTTACACACACACACACACACACACACACGTACGCTCTTTTGTATTCCTCAATTGCTGAAGAAAAAAATATGTTAAGGCCAGAGACCGCAGCACTGACCAGTTCTCCAACTACCAAGCAAGGCAGACGGTGAGCATTTTGCCGGACTCTTCCTAACAATACTAACTCACACACCCAAAGTGCCTACTATGTGTCAGACACCAGCACTTTCTCTGTCAACTCATGGAATCCTCACAACAAACCCAGGAAGGAGAGCCTGTTATTATGTCCATTTCGAAGACGACAAAACTAAGGCATGGAATATTTAGGTGATGTGCTCAAGGTCACACAGCCGGGAAGTGACAGAGCAAGGATTCAAACTCAGCCTGCTTCCAGAGTCCAGGCTCTTCAACACTAAGCTACACCACTTCAACAGAAAGGAATAAAAATAGGGGCGCCTGGGTGGCTCAGTTGGTTAAGCCACTGCCTTCGGCTCAGGTCATGATCCTGGAGTTCCGGGATCGAGTCCCCACATCGGGCTCCCTGCTCAGCGGGGAGTCTGCTTCTCCCTCTGACCCTCCCCCCTCTCATGCTCTCTCTCTCTATCTCACTCTCTCTCAAATAAATAAATAAAATCTTTAAAAAAAAGAAAGGAATAAAAATAATAAAGTGGATGACTGAACATGGGACGGGAGATGGGGTGGACTCAGGTCCACAGCTGGAGCTTTATTTTTCCCATATTTTCAGGTCCCTACCTAGATGACACCACCTCTTCCACAAGCTGTTTCCAGGATTTCTCTTCGGCGAACAATTGTTCTATTCAAGCTCTCCTGTGAAAATCTGAGAACAAGAGCCCAGGAAGACCGAGGCGTTGGCCTCTAGGCAGCTTTTAAAGCCCCTGCACAGGGGGAGATGTTTGAGGATGCTTGAGTTCAAACCTACAAAGCACTTCCCCGACACATGGGCGTTTTGTCTGGATGGCCCTGAGAAGCGGCCATTTCCCATTAACACAATCAGCCCTTCTTGGGAAAGCCCAGGGGGTCTGCTCATCCCCCTCTCCATCATCTCTTTGCAGCTTGGGCAAGAACTCAGGTGACTGTTTCCACGGTGCGTTCTCCTCTAATCTAGCGGGGTCCTGCTGAAGAGGGGCAGCTGAAGAGCGAAAGCTGTGAATGCACAGGCTCTGAGCAAACAGGGTGATGGGGGTTATAAAGGCAATCACAACACGCTAACGTGGCAGTGTGCCAAACACAGGCTGCCCAGGCAGGACTTGTGCTCAAAAAGAACTTTAATTGAATTCTTTCAGCAAGTGCAGCAGAAAAATTCATAATGAGGTACCCCCCCGCAACTATGTCACTCAGTTCTACACTTCTGTGGATCCACTGAAAAATCTTTTTTAACAAGGATATGGGAACGTGTGCGGACGTGAACCTGAACATCGTGTTCTGCAGGGAAAAACAATGATCCAATCCATGGATTTTTATTTTCAAAGTGATTTAAGTGAGGCATTCTGCCATAATCAGCTTTACTACCCCTATTAGTATAGGAAAACAAGTTCTGAACCTAGCTCCCTAGTGGAAAACGCAAAATTTGTATAATTAAAATTATACTTGTGAAATTCAAACACACTTTAATTTCCTAAGGGTCCCCTAATCAAGTCAGAAGTTCTTACTAAAACCAATTATCCGCTTTGAAAACAGAAAAGGAAACATACACATGTAACAGTCTTGTGGAGATTCACAGCCCAGTTTTTGCCTAGGCTCAAGCACCCCTAATTCAATCTTTTTTTCCCCCCAGGGTGAAAGAGAAGGTGAACTACCGGCTGTTGTGTGTATAAGTGTAAACATTTTTGTTTGTTGGTTTGCCTTTAACTACAAAAAGGACACACTTGAGAGAGATCCCAGAGGGAATGGAACTGAAGGGGTAAAAAAATAAACCAGGGGAGCATCAATAAATACACACTGTTTCCACCCACCTCGCCCCACTCCAGGCTCCCTGGAACTTTTCTGCTTAAGATCTCGCAGCAGTTTTTCAAACACCTGCCCAGGACAGTTCAGGATACTCAGGATGCTCACTCCAATGCTATGCTGAGGAATGAGGCAGCGGAGAGCAGTTTCATTCCTGGAATGAGTGGACAACAGACCAAGGGTCCCAAGGTCCCGCTGGGTAAGGCAGGTTTCTCACCTTCTGACCAGGTAATCTACCTGAAATGTGGCTGCTTTTCTTGAGTAACTGGAAAGTCTTGCCCAAGAGCAACATGGAAATACAGAATACATTCCAAGGCACTAAAATATTTAAGAAGCAGTGGTTGCAATGCTCCATTTATACCACCAATATGAAATGTTATCAGGAGCTAGGGCTTTAGAAAAAGAAAGTAAAGTTATAAGCAAACAGGTTTTCTCCTCCTGCTTCCCTAGAATCCATTCCCGGGACGAGAATACTGACTTTTCTTCGCCCTCTTGGCTTTGGTGTTCCCAACAGTGGCCCAGCACCGTGATGCAGGCTCCAGCAGGGACCCGGAAGGTAAAGCAAAATGCCTCCAGGTTTGAAACTTCACTTTTCAGTAGGTGGAATCTGAGAACCCGCCACACATGGCCTCCCTAGGATGGCGAGTACCGCAGCCAACGAAGCAGGGTTTGGTGTTAAAACTTTGACCGCAGGGCCCTGGGAGACAGAGCGTGGGCACGCACACACACACAGGCGCCCACGCGAGCATGCAGAAGGAGACACATTCAGCAGACAGCCAGTCATGGGAACCGCTGCTTTGCTGGTCCCTTGCTTCCCTCTCACCAGAGCGGTCACCTCATTAATGTCACTCAGCATCGCGTTTTGCTACACTAGGTCTTTCCGCGTGCTGTTCCCGCAGGCAGCCCAAAGCCGGCTTCCGTTGTAAACTTCTGTGCCTTGGGAAACTATCAAAAGCTTTGATTGGAGAAGAGAAAAAACTTCCAGAGGGCCTCTCTGCCCACTCCTCCAAGTTTTTCTCTGTGGTTGCTTTATTCAAAATCACTACACACACAAACCATGCTCTGAAAGTCATTTACAACATGGCAGCAAAAAAAAAAAAAAAAAAGAGAGAGAGAGAGAGAAAGAAAAGAAAAAGAAAAGGGAAAAAAAAGAGCTAGTGATCCCTATGGCCCATCTACGTGCAATTGCCCAAGGGGAATAATTCATTTCGGTGGAGGATATGGATGAAGCCCTGAATATTTCCAACACGGTTTTCTGTCCTTCAAAACAATAAAAATGTAAAAAACCCCGATGAAAGAAGGCCCGAGGTGGCAGGAATGAGAATCTCTTGACCCCAAGGAATTTATTCTCCTGGATCTTCTAAAGCACTCTCTCCCCAGAATGCATCATCAAGACCATTTTATTAGATTTTTCTAAAGCCTTGAAATTGTCACATAATTGAAACAGAAACAGCAATTTAGAGCTCCGAATGGATTTCTTAAAAAGAAGATTCTGGGCTGGCCCCAACATCCCCTCCTTGGCCCGCTCTCGCCCCTAACCTAAATTTAAGACCCTTGCACACAAAACCCTATTTATCTTTTAAATCCTCCCTTGCCATAAAAGTTACACATTCCCCTAATGCCTTAGATTTCAGGACATTTGGGAGAAACTCATCCCAGACAACAGGCTAAAAAAAGAATCCATTAGCATTAACTTGCCTGTCACAGTCAGTGACAAATAAATGAATGCGATGCTTTCAGATCAGTCATTGGTGGAACTACCCCCAGGCAGATAAAGACCAGGCCTGGGAGAGAGAAGGCTCATGGAGAGACCTCTCACACAGCAGTGTCTTAGCTGTCCCCTAGCTGCTCCCCAGGACTTCACTCTCAAAGGCAGCAAAAACACAGCTATCAGATACAGAAAAGGAAATGCATTCCCCATGCCCACCAAGCAACCCCAAGATGAAGGACGCATGCTATCTCCCCTTCAAGAGCCAGCACCCTGGGAGCAGACCCAGCCACTGGACATACCATTTCCCAAATCTCAACGTGCTATTCTATCCATCACCCCTAGGGAGGACAACAGTACCCACGAGCCGCTAGGTAAGGTCCTCGTACAATCTAGCCAATGCCATTTCTGGGAACAGTAAGAAAGTATAACAGACAACCAATGCTTATACTGGGTCACCCTAGGCCCTTCATGTGCATTAACCCATTTAATCTCCTGAACAATCTAGGATGGAAGTGCTATGAAAACCCCCATTTTACAGGTGAAGAAATAGAGCTAGGAAGTGGCATTCAACTGTGCCAAGAAGGTTCTTACAAAGTAAGCAATGGAAACTAACCTGAAGCTTCCCGCCAGACTACACCAAAATCTATTCTGATTCCTCGGCCTAAGCACTTTACAGGAGTCGGGCAAAGCACGAGAACCTAAAACTCTACCCACAGCGGGGGTAGATTTTATTGGATGCAGCAGGGCTTTGTGGTTGAGAGCTGAGACTTGGAATTCAGGCAGACTTTGGTCCAAAGGCCAACACTGACCCTTCCTAGGAGTACGGCCCCAGGAAAGCTGCTTACCCTCCCTGGGCCTCAGTTTACCATTCTGCAAGGCAGAGAAAACACGAAGCACTGCAAAGGACTGGTGTCAGGATGAAATTAAAGGAAATTAAGCATACAGAGGCTTAGCACAGTGCCTCGAACATACTGACTCACAACAAGTAACAGCCATTATTTTGGGTTAGGATTTTTCTTCTTCATCACTGAAGGTCTCAAAATAAAATAAAGAAGTATAGCAGGCAGACACACACCCTGAGAATAACTTCCCAGATCACTGGGAACTTGATGTTATCTACCCTTGAAAGAGAGAGAGAACAGAGATAGCTTGTTATATGCGTGGGACCCAGTGGGACACCTGCCCCAGGAGGACCAACCACCCTGGAGCCTGCTGCCCCTACCATGTACCACGAGGTGCTCAGGCCCAAGCCCACACTTGCTCACACCTCTCATATCACACGGTAGGCACAGGTCATGATTTCAAAATCTCATGTTCCTCACACCAGGCAGCCCCTCCGAGAGAAAGGTGACCCCAAGCAGACCTCTGAAGGCAGAGGCTACAGAGGTCTGAGCCCCAGGGCACACACCCTGGTGATACACAGACCATCTGTGATTTCCACACCAAGAAATGACCTCTCATCGTCTACACACAGCAAGGTCAACACCACGACTTAGACAAGGACAGAGTATAGAACTCTGGGATTTCGTCTCTATCACGGCCCCTAGTTAAGAAGGTAAAGAGGAGAGGAAGGGAAAACATGGAAGCAAGAGAAGAACAGAGCTCTTTGCGGTTGCCGCACACCCCAAAGGGCAGGGGTGGTATCTGCCAAGAACATCACTCCTAGAGAAGGCTCAGCAGCCAGAGAGAACACAGTATGAATGACGCAGAAGGCACAGGTCCAGGGTGGGAGGGTCTCCATGAAACCACACCAGCCACAGTCCTATCCCCAGCTTCCAGATTGATCCAGAAGAGCTCAGAACATTGTACGGGGCATCTCCGTGATCGTGCACACACAAAACAGGTTCCCCAGCACATGCCAAATAAAGCCCAGACTCGTTTGCTTTGCCTGGCATTCAAGGCAACCCAACCTGGCCCCAGCCTGCTCTCCACGCCTCCACCCCGAGCACCGCGCAACACACACCCTTCGCTGCAGCGGCCCACTGACCTCTCCTAGCCCCGCGCATTCCTGCCATTCTTCCCTCCTTCCTGTTCCTCAGGATCTGGGGCAAAGACCACCTCCTCTGAGAAGCTATCTTAGCTCTAACTTCCTCTGAAGACCGTTCCTGCGGCTCTGCTGTGCTTCTCACACCCTCTCCTGTACCACAGGTGGCAGCCCTCCTCCCAACCGGAAGCTAAGACCCTTGAAAACAAGAACTGTCACCTTTGCCATTTTGCATTCATTCCACCTACGTGGAGATCGATGGTGTGCGAAAGAGCGGCAGCAAAAGCTAAGGTTTGTTTTTTTGCAATTACTAAAACATGTTTGTGTCCTTAGACTTCATTGTCCAGTGCAGGCAATAAGGCATGAACCTAAATAACCATAAAACTCGGAACAAAGTGCCTAACATAGTTCCTGATGCTAAGCAGAAACTTGGTAAATGATTGCCCAAGGGCCGAGAGTGGCAAGTGAATGCACCGAAGATACAGGCTCTCCCCCCGCACCCTCACTCTTACTCTGCTGTGGTTGCACAGCTGTCGGCATGGCAGGTACTCATTCACTTGCTCACTACTTATTTGCCCCCGTAGAGTGAAAGCCCCATGAGGGCAGGGACTTTTTGGTCTTATTCTCCACACTGTCCCCAGAACCTCACACAGGCCCTGGCACACAGGAGGTGCTCAAGAATGTCTGGTGAATAAATAAGTGAATCCGTGCCCAGCACAATGCCTAACGAGTGTGTCAATAACTTTTTGCAAATTTATTATTGTTTATTACTTGCTAACTTATTATTACTGTTATTATTATTACAGTTTGCCATAACCAAAGAAAAGGCAAAACGCTAAGGAAATCCAGAGAAAGAAGTACTACATGGAAGAGGGAGCAGAAACAGCTCTGTGGAAAAGGTGACCCAAGTCAGGCTTTGAAAGAGAGGTGTGTGGTACACAGGCCAGAGCAGAAAGGACAGTGCAGGTAGGGATGCACAAAAGGGCAGCTATTCCCAGAAGGGGGAACATGCAATTTCAAGGCAGCAACGGGCAGAAGAGTTGAGAAGTAAGCTGGAAGAAGACACACCTTGTACAGATCTTGAACGACCCTGGCTACCTGGCTAAGAAGTTCAGACTTTGGTGGGCATTGAGGGTTTCCTGAATCCCCCCAAAAGTGGGTGCACAGAGTCAGCAATTAAAAACCATCAAACAAGCTCTTATTCAGTGAACACACCAGATCAAACGAGCAAACAGAGATGATGAACTACATCTCCCTTTTGGATTCCTGGGACTTCCGGCCAGAGAACGTTCAGGTTTAAAAACACGAAAGGACAGGAAGAATGGATGCCACCTCAGGGGGCACCCAAGAGGGTCGGCTGGTTCCTCAGAGAGTGCCTCCCTCCTCCTCTCTTCTCGGAGGGGCAGAGGGGTCTCACCTGCCCACCAAAGACGTGTGACATAGAACAGAGGAGCTCCGGCTTCTCGGCAGACTGACCTTAACGCTGAAAGGAAAGCATGCAAGGAAAGGCAAAAATCTCAGGAAAGGACATTTGGAGGACAGGATGCCCCTCCTCCTGAGCGGACACCTGCTGCTGACCGGAACGAAGGAAGGAGCCACGCTCCCCGACAAGAAAGCAGCTAAGCCACTAATCCCCCAGGGTCCTCGAGGTTGTGGACAAGCTACAGACACACCACCACGTCCCCGCTGGGAACCAGAAACCCACCAGCAGGCTGGGTAACTGTGGCCGGCGAGGTGACAGCCGCAGATCATCCAAGATGGCACGACGCTAGAATGACCCGACCCACCGCAGCAGGGGAAGGCCACATGCCGAAAACTCACCCCTCGCCCGCCCTTGAGAAGCTGCCAAGAAACCACTCCTCCGGAACAGGAGGTGCCTGTGTAAAACACTCGTGCTGTGCTGCACCCATCTGGACGGATGCATGCGTAACAGAGAACCTTCCAGGCCCTGGAGCCTCATCAGTGGACGAGACAGGAGCAGGAAAACCTGGCTTCTCTCAACCTTGCCACAACTTAGCTGTGTGACCTGGCGCTGCCAATCTAACTAACTTCCCTGCATGTCAGCTGCCTCCGCCCTGAAAAAGGTGGGCTGGATTCATCTAGAACACCGAAGTCAGCATCGGGCAAAGTCAGCCATCAACGGCTCCCTGCAGGCAGGGGGCTTACATTCCAATCAGGATTTTTCTTGGGTCATTTTCCATTGTAGCTTTTCTTATTCGACAAAGATAATTCGATAATGGGGCACCTGGCTGGCTCCGTCGCTTAGAGCACGTGACTCTTGATCTTGGGGTTATAGGTTCGGGCCCCACATCAGGCACAGAGATGACTTAAAAACGATAGTAATAATAAATAATTCTATAAATAATGATACCAGCGGACACCTGCTGGCACCACCTTGTGCCAGGCTCCCAGCAAAGAGCTCTGCATTCACGCTGAAAAGCACCCCACGTTGGACACTACACCCTGTTTTGAAGAGGAAGAAACTGAGGCGTAGAGGAGCCCACATGGGGTGCCCATGGTCACCCAGCTGCCACTGAAGCAACTGGAAATAGGCTGAAGAGATGAGACCTCCGTCGATCAACAGATAAGGTTCTGGCCTCTGACACGTAAGGAGGAAAATGGCAACCTGGGGAGCAGAGAAGGCTTTATGACACATGAGGGTAACTAGGGCAGATGGGTTGTTACACCCAGACTCGCCCGCGCCCCTAAGAGGTTCGACAGCCTCTTGGTTTTTCCGCACGAGAAAAAGAACCCACAGCCTTGAGCAAAAACTCTTGCAGGCAGCCAACGCTTCTGCCCAAAGGGACTGACAAAATGATATGACATGATTGATCCCAATCATGCCCGTTCCTCCAATGGCTTCAAATTAAGTCATCTTTTTTAGAATAGCACGACCATTTTAATTTTTTAAAAGACAGAGGGGAAGAAACTCTTACATATTTTACAAAATGAAATAATCATCCAGCGAAATAGGAAGGCACAGAACGGACCCATCATCTTCTGATCAAAATGTACTTCGCTAATTAACGGCCACTAGTCTCCAAAGAGTCGCCCCTCGACTAGTTAATAAAGCCCCATTATACTTCACTTGAGAGGTGAACATTTACATCGCAAAGGGGGATGAATGAACTGCAGGATTCAAAGCCCTTCCTTCAGATCGCTCATTAAAATTCTGGTCAAAACGGATTTTTATTTATATGATACATTAAAGAATATTATGACAGTACTAACATGAAATCTGCTCCTCACTGCCAGGGCTTTGCTTTCATATTAAGTTACAGTTTCTTTCCACTAGTCTTGTTTTAACACCTCCACGAATATTTCTCTGGCGAGTGCTAGCAAAGACGGATGGCCAGAAAGCAGAGAAATGCATTTTAACCGAAACCCGCGCTGACGTATCATTGACAAGCTCCTCACCCAGCCCCCGAGGAGGGGCGCAGTTCACCCCTCACCGGGACCCCGACACATCCACACACAGAAGTTTTATTGAAGGGAGATAAACAAAAAATAAACAAGGCTTGACTTAAACTCCTAGACTCCCTGCCAGCCAGAGTTTGGCCTCCAACACTAACTTCAGTCTGAAATCCCCGTGGCCAAGCTCAAATTCTATCGGAAAATAACCGTTGACAAGAAAGGCACTTTCTCCCCATCCTGCCCCAACTCCCAACCAGCACACACCTCGCCAATTCCCCAGCCGCTTCCCTGGAGCTGAGCAAAAGAGTCCTGTGAAAGGGTGCCCCTCCACACGGCCGGCCAGAGTCACCCCGCGGGATGGTATCACGGGGTCTGGGTGAATCACCCAACCAGGGACCTTCAAAGTCCACGCACGCTGGCTACGGTTCTGCTCCTCACAGCCTGCCCACCACCCTGCACCGGGTCCTTTGCCCGAACGGACAGGTGATACCCCTAGATCCCACCAAAGGATAGCTCACCGGGCAGGGGCCCGGTTCTGGAGCTAGGCTGCCCATACCCCACATCTCAGCCCACGTGTGCCTCGGTTTTCTCATCTATACATTGGACATAATCCTAGTGCCCACCTCTCAGGACACAGGCGAAGACTGGATGAGTCGATAGACATAAGGACCCTACAACGGTGCCTGGCACATAAATTCAATTAACGTCATTATGATCACTAGGCCTCTCTCGGCGACTGGTATGAGAGCCTAACAAAATTAACAGTAAAAACAGCAGGTAATACATACGGTATTACCACGCACCAGGTCTTTTTTTTTTTTAAGGACTTTACCTTTATTAACTTATTTAATCCTCAAAAAAACTCGGTAAGATGGGGTATATGAGATTCCAAGACACCAAATGATTTGCCCACATCCACGCAGCGAATGAGGGGCAGGGCCGGGATCCGAACCCAAGCTGCTGAGCTTGAAAATAACAAAAAGAAAGATGATTAAACCAACAAAAATAATGATAATGGTGACGATGAGGAGGGATGAGGCCCTCACCCCGTGCCGGGCTCTTTCACTTCTCCACAGCAACCTTGTGAGGGAGCTACCCCCATCACTCACCTTTTACAGAAGAGCAAACAGGCCGGGAGAGATGGTTTGCTCAGTGTCTTGGGACCTGAGATGCAGATGGAGATAACAGATAGGAAAGTCCTTGGGAAAGAGTGCCATAAAAAGCAAGGTATTGTTATGCAATCTCTAAAACTCGACGGAAAGATGTCCTCCCCCAACTGATATAATATTTGTTCACATCTAAACGTCTTGACAATCCACCTAAAACATCCCAGACTCCAGGTTGCGGGGGGGGGGGGAGGTGCACATTTTGACAAGGTCAAGAAATAGTCTATCTCGTTTTCAAGTTGAATGCATCACCGAAAAACCAAATGCCAGAGTATGTTAAAATGAAATACAGCTTTTCTGGTTTAAAAAAGAAAAAAAAGTGGTGGGGAGCGAGGGGTGGGCAACAAGAGGGAAGAGAAAACAGGTCAAACCCATGGTTTGACCAAGTCAGGGATTTTTCCAGTTTCCCTCTAGGTTAATCTGATCTAGTTCTGGGTGATCAAATGACTAACCTGGAAATTTGAAGATTCACACTTATGGAAGAAACAGCAATTCTTCCAAACCCAGGAAATACTGCTAATTCTGGAAAGCCTCTGAAATGTCAAGGATCACACACAGTTTACACAGTTAGCAGTCCGAAAGTTTGTGCTCAGTACGGAAATAATCTAACCTCTTCGGTTCCTTGATTCCTATTATTTGCTTAATCATTAGGGGGAAAAAATGCCTTAAGAAAGTATTTTTGCTCTATTTACTTAAGAGATTTGTGTTTCCTTTGAAAGAAAAGAAAGGAAAAGAAAAATTACATGGGGGAAAAAAAAAAAAGGAAGGAAGGATGGATCACATGGCAGGCTCCAGACCTGAAATTCTCAAAATGTCATCCACAAGTGCCAACTTTTTCTTCATTAAAGTGCTTCATCTTCTCTCCCTTTACACAATTAAAAGGTTCCACCTGTGGGAGACTATGCTTGAAGAAATAAATGGAATTTGCAAAAGCAACAACTCTCCCTTTATGACCTGTAATCGGAAGCTTCACCTTTTCTCCCCTTCCCTATAAGAATGCCAAGGCCACAAGCTACAGGAAAAGTCTACCTCTCAATATTACATAGGGAAGAAAAAAGTATAATTAAAACGTGCGATTTTAACATGTTAAGCCCATAAATTTCACCTTCAGTTCCAGGTAGCTCTGTTCTCATCCCCATAGCTGGCAAGCTCAGCAAAAACTATGTTAGCCACACACTCGTGAAAAAGTGAAGGCCGATCTCGACCCTCTAAGCAAATCTTGTAGTACCACTCCTCCAAGGTTATAACACACTCAGAGCTTCTCCCCCAGGCCCCAGCACTTGAAAATGTGCCCTGATTGATCCCACCAACCTGAAACCAAGACATCCAATGCCTCCTCTGTCAGATTCAGGGCTTTATGGGTCTACGAAGTTGTTTCTCCAAGGAAAGACAAGCTGTTTACTCAAATTCTACTCCTCTCCATAAACTCCAAGTTGTAAGGGCCTCAAAAGAGAACCCTCCAAAAGACAGTCACAAGGAAATGTCCACATTCTCCTGATAGGATCTTGGCAACGCTTAAAAAGTAAATAGAACATTTGCATAAATATTGCAACAGACGGAGCTCCGTCCTGCCACGAAGAATCAGGCTTGCCCCTGCCCCGTTGGATGCTCAGAACCCACCTTGGGATGGCTAAATTGCAGACGCACGCGATTATCTTGCGGAGCTCCTTGCCTGGCCTGGACTCTCACAGCCACATGCTGATACCCTGAAGGTACCTGAAGGCACCAGGTTTCAACACTTGATTGCCAGTACTCTGTTTGAAATTCAAAATCCTTGGCAACCATCTCTGAGTGCTAAAATCCTATTACTGATTCTCCTACTTACCTTGGGTTGCGCCCGACGAGGAAATGCAACTTTGGGGTCAATCTGGGGGGGGGGAAATGGGAAAGTAAGAGTCAATTCCAGTATTTGGAGGAGAGGGAGAAAAAAATATGATTAATCACCTAATTATTAATCACTCATTTCTCAGGCTTATAACCCAGCTTTTAGTAACTTCTCAGGCAACTCAAAAGTTCCTTAAACTTTGATCCAAACTTTACTCATCCCTCCCACAATGTAACAAATAAAGGAGCCTCTCTAAAATGTCCTACCATGTATTTCAACGTGTGATGTTCTTAATAAACCAGATCTCACATGTTCTTATCTAAGCAAGGGCTTCTCTTCTGCAGACACTGGACATTGAATGGTACCTGCATCTAATTTGCAATGCATGACTGGGAGAAAAGATGGGACCATCATCTCTGAAAAAAAAAAAGCGTAACTTGAAAAATTAAACGTAAGAATTTTTCAGCAGTCGGTAACTGGATAGGAGATCTTCTCGCCAGTGATGACTAAACAAGGCAGGTGGAAAAGGGGATTCTAAAAATTTTTTAAATCATCAACATCCAAAAACTCCCCATGGACATCCAACACTATGCTCGGCTTGAGTTCATTCATTCGTGTTGGCAAAAGTACAGTTACCTGAGTTAGCCAAAAAGTTCATTCTGTAGTTAGACCACAAGAGGAAGCAGGTGTCAAAAGCTATGGAGCCTAACCCAGTTCTTAAAAAATAATAATAATACTACAATAAGATAAAAGGAAACACACCCGCTAAAACTACCTGGATTTTAAAAATCACAGAGGGTAGAAATCTATCAGCAACCTAAACCCAAATTATAAAAGTAAGGCCATCATGGGGAGAGGGTAAAAAAAAAAAAAAAAAAAAAATTACTGAAAAAAAGAAATCGGAATCTACTGTAACAATTAGGGTATTCTTCCTACCCCAACCCTCGATCAGAATGGAAAAACATCCTCCACCCCCAGATCAGACACTCAGCAGAACACATGATTCTCAAAAGGGGAATGGCTTTAAAACTCAAAACAATTCCCATGGAAGTATTTGAATCTAATAGGCTGATCCGAGGTGGGGACAGAAAATACCGGGAGGGACAGAATTTTAAAAATCCCCATTATTGGTTTTCATTAGACTTCTAAATGTTACAAATCTTTGGGTAAAACTCAACACAGAATATTGCTACAAGTTATTTATTTATAGGCTCTGGCTTTCATAATACAATTTTTCCCTTTTAAAATGTAAACCTGAACCTTGTTTTCAGTTCTGCTGTGGGGCAGCAAAAAGAGTAAGGCTGTGGGACGAAGCACGGGGGCGGGGGGGGGGGGCAAGGCACACCAAAGACTTCTTGTGCCCAGACCTACATCCCTTAGGACACCCCAGCTGGTAAGACAAAGATTTACCACTTGTCTTAAGGTGGTTTAAAGACCTAATAAAAGTCCACAGCATGTTTTTTTACCTTTAAACATCACCTGAGAAATGAGGGATTACTTTTCAAAAACTAAAATAGACAAAAATCTCTGATCTAAGAAACTAACCTCTCATCAAGATTAACATTACCACATCTACAGGTGTATTCAGCACTGACTAGAGCTGTCTACAAGAGAGATACAACAGGTGTGGATTTTCCATTCTGTTGACCAAACATAAGACAGATGTGTCTTTTTATAAACACTCCCCCCAGAATACGGCTTTTGAGCTGACCAGCACACAATTGCAGTAAGAAGTCACCTTGTTTGTGGAGTAAAAGGTGCGAGACATGTCGGGAGAGAGACCAGGAGCTGCGGGGGAGGGACAGGAAGCCCTGAAGAAAGTGGAACACTCAAAAAATATCTAAAATTATAAAACTCAAAGCCAATTCAGAATTCCTGGATGGTGGGTTTGTGATAACAGCATGTCAGACCACCAGGCGCGTTCTTCGGTGTGCAAAGTTTACACGCTGAAATCTCCAAAGGAGAAGACAGGTCAAGGTAAGTATGGCAAATCCCAACCTTTTGCACATCCCTGTCAACTATTTTTTTTTAAACAAACGAAAAAGAAAACTACCAAAAATTAAAACATTAGTTAGTTAGGTACAGTTCTACTTACTGTAGCTACAAATCCTCTAGGAAAAGACTAGGGTACTATTTTGGATGTGAATGGCCGTTACCTAAACAAAGCTTTTAAGGTAACGGTAAACAAGATCCTCGTTTCCATGTCAATAAACCAACCGCTTCTGCCTCCTGCACTGAACGTTGAAACAAAGTCAAAATCTAGGTTATACTAATTAATAGTGACCAAAACATAAACAATTAGGGAGGGAAAACCGCACGTTTTGCACCTGATACTGAGGGCTATGACCCATCAGGCACCATAGAAACCACATACTATTTCTCCTACCCAGGGTGGGGAGACGGAGTGAATAATAAATTCCTGAATTTGCCTTGAAATATTTTCCTCTTTAATTTTGCTAGCTTTTTGAAACGTCTGACCAAGAAGTCAAGAGGAAAAAAACATTCCTCAGACATCCATTATCACCCTACAAATGACTGTCCCTAAAATTAAATTATCTAAAAGCGCAAAAAGGCTGGGCTGCAAGCTATGGCAAGTCCAGCACAATTGATAAAGCAACTTAAAGTGCCTGGGGTCCTCTCTTGGGGGCTAGGGAACATGCATCTGACCTCTGATCAGAGAAACAGGGTGAATTTGCAAAATAAATTCACGTGCACCAAAGGTGGCCAGGTTTCTTTCCCTTTTTTCCCTTCCCCTCAATGTTAAAGCCAAAAGGGGCTTGGAAGATCACCCTGTTCCACTCCTGTATTTTACAGAAAAGGAAACTGAGGCCCCGCCGAGGCAGGGAACAACTTGCCCAAATTCATAAAGGGCAGCTGGGACTAGACCCTGATCCTTTGCCTTACCCCACCACCTACCACACTCCCAAGCAACCCAGCACTGCATCCCAATGTCACCTCGGGGGCCCTGCTTTGGCAGATATATAAAAACTGTGGGGAGATTCTAACAGGCATAAAGGGAAGGGAGAGCCATAAAGCCAACACAGGGGTCTAAATGAAACACTACGAGCTATCCGCCCCCCCCCATGACTGTACTAACATCTTTCTTCCCTTCTCTAATCTCTACCTAGAGACTTTTCCCCCTCTCCACACGAGTCTCTGAAACCTTCTAATGCTATAGAAGTACCCACACTCAAAAAATAAAGGATCTAAGGGAAAAAAGCAAAACCAAATCACTTGGAAACCCAAGGCCTTATCAGTGTTAGATTTCAGCTCCATCTGGAGTCACCCACTGGATGCCCAGCGTGGCTCTGGGGGGTCTCCTTCCCTTCTCAAACCACATTCCAAATCCGAGGTGCCCCAGGAGAAACCTGTTGCCTGGACCTGGGATTAGCGCCCCCTCGCCTTCCTCCCGGCCCCAGTCCCTCCCGGCTGGCCACGAAGCGGGCTGTGCCTTCTAAAAGCCAATTCCCACAGCCACAGTTGGTAACGCGTGCTGTGCTCGGCTGACAAAGAAAAGTTGCCTTTGCTCTGTGGTGCAGTTTCCTTGCATGGTCCCTGGGCCCCATAGATAGCCTCTCCCCGCGCAGACCCCTCCCCCAGGCCTACGCTGGGCAGCATCTGGAGCTGCAGTGGGACAGGCTCTAAACAGAAAACCCCAAACCGAGCCATGGCAGAAAACTTTAGAGCCAACTCTCGAGCCCTGCTTATCACTACCCAGTTCTCAGCACAGAAGCAAAAGAAAGCACGGTCCCTTTAAATGGGGCTGTCAATGCCCAGATGGGTCCTGAACAGGGGCGAACAACAACAACGACAGAAAGCAACCTACCGTCTTGGAATCTAACTCATGGTGGGGCTGACCTAATACTTTATCTACACTTGCTGGGTCTGCGAACGTGACGAAACCGAAGCCTCTGAAATGAGACAAAGAGGGAGAAAAACAAACAAGAAAATGTGACACCATTGAAAGCAACAAGGAGTGAGCCCTCCTGCAGAATGGAGAGCCAAAGTTGCCCCCTCGCACCCCCGCGGCCCACAGCCCTCCCCCAAGGCCCCTCCACCTCGCAAGAAAACACATCAAGGTTAACCGGGGAAGTGGAACGGGGGCAGGGCGGGTGGAGGTAACTTGGAAAATGCTGGTGTCTCCACTCTTTCGCCACCTCAGTCTCCTCTCCTCCTCCCCTTCCCTTTCTTAACGCTTTGTTTTATTCTGAAGAAAACCCGGCGCTCAGAAGAGATTCATCCAGCTTTCTGAAAGGGGCTGAAGAGTTTAGGGAGCTGGGAGTATGGGGAAAGCATACATTAAAAAAAAAAAAACTATGTAGAAAGTGAATGAAGCTGAACGTCATTTTAAACAGGAGAAAAAGAAGCGACGGGAAAACGACTTAAAGCAGAGAGATGGGCATCTATGTATCCAGAGTTCAGCCCCAATTAACAATAACCTTTCGGGTTATGGGGGCGGGCGCGGGGGGGGGGGTGGAATAGAGCGACGTTCGAAACTAGCCACATGCCTGAGCCCCATTCTAAATCCGCTTAGCTACTTCCGAAGACACCTCCAAAAATAACACTTAAACTTTGTTCTAAAATAAAGACAAAATCCAGAAAGGAATGGTTTACCTGGAGCGTTTCGTAGTGGGATCTCTCATGACCATACATTCTCTAATTTCTCCAAATTTGCTAAAATAGTCTCTAAGGCTATCTGTAGAGAGAGAAAGAAAGAGATGGGGGGGGGGAGAAGGTGTGGAAAAAAAAAAGCAATGCAAATTTTGATCAAGGACAAAAACCAAAAGTAGTTTTCTGTTGTTATTCTGTTTTGTTTTTGCATTTTTTGCACACGCGGGGGAAATTCGGCAACAGAGGTCGCGTAGAGGGCTCTGAAAGGATTTGCTATTTAAAAAAATAACCTTGCACAGGAGAAGTGGGGAGCCAATGGCGGGGGGGGGCCTCCTACACCGGGATAACAAAGAGCAATAAAGAAGCCAAGAAGGGGGGGACCCAGACGTCCCCCCCTCCCTCCCTTACCTGGTGAGGTCTGCCAGCTCAGTCCACCGATAAACATTTTACTAGAGGGAGAAAACATAACAGAAGTGAGCACCGATGTCAGATCGGCCATTTTGACGTGTAACTTACAAAAGCTAAAAGGAAAGCGGGGGGGAGCGAGCGAGCGAGAGCCGGGAGGTGGGGTGGGGGAGAAGGTGACGGCGAAATGCAATCCAAAGGTGTGTAACTTCCACGGGGGGGGTGCGCGGGAGGGGCGGGGGGGCGCGGGAGATGCCCGGCTCCGCGCACCGCCGTCCCCGCCGCTGCAAGGAGAGCGAGCCCGAGGCGGCGCGGTGGGCAGCGGCTGGAAACTTACCCGGGGTCGTGCTGGGAGTCGTTGGCGCTGCCCGAGGTGCCTTGGCTCCCATTTGCCTCCATATCTGAGCCCCCCCGCCCCCCCACCCCCAAAAAACCGAGCCCCACAGCGATCGGAGCGGAGCGGCGGCCGGCTCCGAGCCCCGAGATCTCCCGCTCCCTCCTCCCCCTCCTCCTCCCCCCCGCCCGGGCTCCTCCGAATCTCTCTGCGAGCGGCGGAGCCGGGGCAGCGGCGAGAGCCGTCACACGTGGGCTCGGCTTAGCTCAGCCCCGCTGCTCGCACACCCCCCCGTCCCCGCCCCCCCGGCCCATCCCCACCTCTCCCCCTCCTCCTCCCCACCCCCATCTCCTCCTCCTCCTCCTCCCCCTCCTCCCCGGCGCACGTGGGGCGGAGTTCTAGAACGTCGTGTAACCAATGCCGGTGACGTCACGCACCCCGGTGCGGCCCCCGCCTGCCCGCGCGCGCACACTCGGCCCCCCGCGGCCGGACCCACGGGGGCGGTGCGCGAACCCCGCGGCCGGAGGGGGCCCCGCCTCTAGGCGGGCCGGGCGAGGGGGAGCGCACCCCGACTTCCCTGGATCACATGGGCTGCGGGGGGCGGGTGGATCGGGGGAGGGGGAGGCGCGGGGAGCTCGCGGCCGCTCCTCGCTCGGGCAGGGGAGAAGACGCCCCCCACCCCCTCTAGTTCGGCCTCTCCATTCAAGTTCGCCGGCCCCGGCCGCCGGGATCCGGGGATGGCACCAGCCGCCCGCCTAGCCCTGCGCCCTTTTTCCAGCCACCGCGCAGAAATTTAGGTCAAGGACGTCGGGATCAAACCCAAACCCTGGCGCTCCTCGGCGGGCCCCGAAACCCCCCAGGATCGGGGAGCTTCAGGATTGCGGAGACCCTCCCGCACAAACAGCAGCCACAAGTTTTATTTTCCTTTGGCTCTGGAAGTTCTCTCTGGCTCTGGCTCCACACCGGCACGTCTTGCGCCGCTCCCCGCCCTTCCCCGGCAGAGGTATGAATCCGTGCCGGGGAAAGGTTATTTTGGAACTTTGAGAAACTGACGCGATTCCAGTGGTGAGAAAGTGCCGAAGAAAGGGTTTCCGCGTTAATCATACAGAGTTTAAAAAATAGAATAAAATGGGCTTATAGGGGTCAAGGTCAAATGGTTGGGGTTCAAAGTAAATTTTTGTATGTAGTGAGAAATACTCTTGAAGCATCTCTGGGATGGCTGGGAAGGGTGGTTGTTTCCAGGAAACCCCTCTCCAACCGGTTCGTTATATATTTTTATAATTTCTATACGGAGATAGTAAAATGCATGAGGTTGAAAGAGCCCCAGGACCCCCACCCCCATCTGGGAAGGTGGTTGAGGGTAGCAGAAGGCTTCAGACACACTCACCCACTACCACCTTGGTAGCAGTGTGGTGCTGCACAGGTCCTCGCACACAGTAGGTGCTTAATAAGTACGGGTTTCATCCCTCCCCGCCCTGAAAACCCCAAAAAGAGGATGCTGGTAGCTTCCTGAAGGCATCGCACACTTCTCCAGCCGATTCCAGGCTGGCTAGATTCAGACTGGATTCAATTTATGGGGTATTAAAAACAATAAGGATACAATTATCCATATTGTTTTAAATTATTACAATAAATTGAGTTAATATGGCATGAGGGGCAACATAAAGTTGTGGTTCATCCAATACTCAGATTATGTTAAGTATGAATTGATGCCCAATTAACACTTTTCCATTAATTTTCATAGGATTAGGACACAATGGAATACACTCAACAGCAAAACTATACCAAATCCACTGTGGGTCGTGGCAAAGTGGAATATTTGGAAAATCCCAACACTAGCCAAAGCCTTGGATGACCAGATTCTTAATCTCCCTGCCTCCTAAATTTGGGATAATTCCTCACTGACAGGATTGATGGGGTGAGAGGAGAGATTGAAGTAAGTAAATATAAAAGTCTCTTTTTTATTGCAAACCTATGCGGGTTGTGCTTATTACCAATCATTACTTACTATGATGTTTTTTGAAGGCACTTTAGAGCTTGAAACCACAAACCCAAGCATTTTCCCGTCACTCCAAGCTGCTTCCTAAATCATCTGGGGTCCCCATGTGTTGAAGAGCCCGTTGTTATTATGGTGATTGTCTATTATGACTATTCTCAATAACAAAATGCAGACAACAGAGCTAATTGGATTTTGTTTGGGATTTTTGCACTAGAACCACAGACCATCAGAGGTAGAAAGGCCTTTCCTGATCCAACCCTCTGGTTTTTTCATCAGGGTCCCAGAGGAGCCAAGCTCACCAGGCTACACCCCACCCCCACTAGTCAGTCAGCTCCTAAGAGGGGCTCTGGCCATCGCTCTGTTGCCCTTTGGCTCTGTTGCATGCATATTTATTCTGTCCTTCACAAGGCAAGAGTGGGGTGCCCTTGTTCCCTGTTATAGACCTATGCAAGCTGACCCTGAACAGAATTAAAACCCCAAGAGGGGCTAGCACTGCAATTATAAAGTCACTGGTGGAGAGAGAGCTTGATCTTGTATTTCCATGACTACATTGTTTTTACTTATTGATTTTTCATTTATATGGTGTAATATTTACTCTTCTTATATAATTCTATGAGTTTTTGACAAATGCATAGGATTGAATTGTCTCCATGTTAACGAATCTGAGATGCAGAAGAGTTTCATTGTCCCCCAAAATTCTCTCTTTCTGCCCTATTGCACTATGTTATTTGGAATGCCTTATTATTTATTATGCATTTCTTCTCCAGCTCACTCGCTTAATGCAGCCCCTGGGTCAGGAGAATTCCAGCAGAATGCGATGTCAGTCTTCTACCCTCTCTACTGCCCATGACACCGTTAGACACTCCCTTCATGTAACTCACTCTTCCCTTGGCATCCTTGATGCCCACATTCTTTTGGTTTTCCTCCTACCTCTCCAGCCATTTCTTCTCTGTCTCTTTACCCTGACTCCTCCTCTGCTTTTCTTTTAAATACTGGTGTTCATTCTCTTCCCCAGCTACACACCCTCCCTGGATGAGCTCCTTTGAACCGTGGGTTTCAATACTACCTACTTGCCGATGCTACTCAAATTAAAGTCTCTGGCCTGAGTTCTCCACAAAGGCTCCAGGCTCTGGTTAATTTCCTATTCACTGTCTGCACTTCACCTTCCTGGAGGTACCCCAAACTCAACATGCATGTCCAAAAACGCATGCATTTTCCCCCTGAACCTAAAACTCTTTTAAGTTTCACGATATGGGTCAGCAGAACCCCAGACATCCTAGAGACAAGGTTGGCCCTTCTCCAGGTTGACGTCTTCCCATGTGTGATCTGTCTTGAAGGAGTGTGGGTTTCACTTCCTAAGTATCTCTCAAATTCATCTTTCCTGCCGCTGCATCCCACATTTCCCACTTGAGCCCCTGCAATAACCTTCTCCCACACCATGTCTTACTCCATTAATGTACCTGGAAAGCTTTCTCTGACCGGGTCAAATCCCCCTTGGAAGGCAGTTATCTTACCAGAATGTCCTCTATGTACCTTACCCTGTGCAGTCATTTGCTTTGTTGCTCATCTCCACCACCAAACCATAAGCTCTGCCTTCCACATATTAGCACAGTGCCTATTAGTGCATGGTTGACACTCAATAAATATTTGTTGAACAAATGAAAGGATGAATGAATGAAGGTCAACATCTAATTTTATTGTAGGGTTTATTGTATCCATGTCCATAAGTCAAATTGGCTGCAATTTTCCCTTTTTGTGTTGCCTTTGTCTGGTTATACTGGCCTCATAAAATGAACTAGTAAATGTTCCTTCTTTTTTCATTTTCTGGAACAGTGTGTATAAAATTGGAATTATGTGTTCCTTGAATGTTTGATAGAACTTTCCGGTAAAATGTCTGGGTATGGGATAAACATTTCCTAGGTTGATTCTTAACTACTGATTCCTTTTCTTTAGTGGCTATGGATCTCTTTAGGTTTTATATTCTTCTTGAGTCAGTTCTTACACATATTTTTCAAGGAAATTATTCATAGCAACTAGGTTTCCAAATGTATTAACAAAATGCTGTTGATAATTTCCTCTTAATATATTTTAATCTCTGCTGCAACTATCCATCATGTCCATTTATTCATTCCTAGTATTACTGTATATGTGTCTTCTCTTTTCTGGATCAGTGGTGCCAGAGATCTCCCTTTATTTAACTAATATTTCTTCCGTCTACTAGTGTTTTCAAAGAATCAGCTTTTAATTTAACACTACTTTTTGGTTTTGTTAATTTTTATTTTTATATGTTATTATATATCTTATATTCTTGTATGTAAGAATAGGAACATATATACCATATAACTAAGAATATATAGCACATGTAAGAATATGATACATATTGTGTACTATTAATATATATCCAGTATTATTTTCTTCTGCTCTCTTTGTGTTTATTCTCTTAATGTTTAAGCCTTTTTTTTTTAATTGGTGGCTTAAGTAATTAATTTGCAGCCTTCTGTTTCTGATTGTAACATAGAAGACTATGGATTTCACTCTGAATACCACTCAAACTACATTCCACAAGATATAGAGAATTTTTATTATTATCCCAGGCAAAGAATAGATTTCAAATATGATTTCTTCTTTGGCTCAGTACATGTGTATCTTTATATTTCTAAACATAAGTTTTTTGTTTTGATTTTTAGTTATTTATATCTAAGGTAATTGAATGAGGGTCGGAGAAGGTGGTCTGTATAAAAGAGATTCTTGTTATTTGTTGAGACTTGCTTTGCCAAATGGTCTATTTTTATAAATATTCCATGTGGCTTTGAAAAGAATATTCCATGTGTCTGGCTCAGTTGGCAGAGCATGCAACTCTTGATCTTGGGGTCGAGAGTTCAAGCCCCATGTTGGGCATAGAGCATACTTTAAAAAAAAAAAACAAACAGAATGGGTATGCCTTAATTGTTAAGTGTAGCATACTATATAGACCTATTAAATCAAGCTTCTTAATTATGTTACCCAGATTTTCTGTAGCCTTACTAATGTTTTGTCTGTTTGATCACTTTTTATGGTAGTATATCAGAATCTCCTTATATGATTGAATTAGCCAATTTCTCCTAAAAATCTCTCAAATTTTATTTTTTCTATATTTTAAAAGTATGCGATAAGGCATGTGAAAAAAGGGCTGTTAATATCTCCTACTATAGCTGTGCATTTTTCTATTTTTTACACTTTATTTGTCTTACTTTTGGCTTTATGTATTTTTAAGCTATGTTATTAGGTACATGCAAGCTTAGATATACTGTTTTCACAGTGAATTGTTTCTTTAATATATATAGTTGACCCTTGAACAACACAGGTTTGAACTGTGCGGGTCTGCTTATATACAGACTTTCCTCAATAAAGATGGTTCAGTACTGTGAAATTACTGTATATTTTCTCTTTGTTATTTTCTTAATAACATTTTCTTTTCTCTAGCTTACTTTATTGTGAGAATACAGTATACAATACATATAACATACAAAGTATGTGTTAATCAACTTTATGTTACCTATTGTAAAAATACCATATATATAATACATATAACATACAAAATATGTATTGTTATTTATTGTGAGAATATGGTATATAATACATACACAAAATATGTATTAATCGACTCTTTATGTCTTCCAGTCACAATAGGCTATTGGTGGTTAAGTTTTGGGGGAGTTGAAAGTCATACGCAGATTTTCAACTGCTCAGGGGGTCATCATCCCTAACCCCTGCATGGTTCAAGGATCAACTCTACACAAATGATCTTTAACCCTAGTACTTTTGGCTTTAAAGTCTGCTTTGCCTGTGAAAAATGTAACTACTCCAACTTCTGATTAGCATTTGCCTGGCATATCTTTTTCCATCCTTTACTTTCAACCTTTCTATGTCTTTAAGTTTTCGGGGAGTCTCTTACAGACAGCATATAGCTGGATCTTGTTCACTTATTTATTTGACTAGTAAGTTTTGTCCATTTATATTTAATGTGATGTTTTTAATGAAACTTAGGGGTGCAAAAATACATTAACCACAATCTCTGAGATTAACACACTGTCATCACTGGGTATATTCATGGCCTTATTTTATTTTGTTTTTTGATATTATGAACACCTGTAAACCTATTCAATTAGAGAACAAAAGCAGTAACAATGACTTACAACTACCTATATGCTTCTCCCCTATCTTTTCTTCCATCTGAAGTAACCACTAATCTCAATCTTGCATTTATTATTCTTTTGCTTCTTAAAAATTTTTATCAAATTTTTATCACATACTTGTTTAGAGTTATTATGAAAAATTTCTGAGGTTTATATTTTTTACCCAACATCCTATTACTATGATTCAGCTAGATTATTACATCTGGTTATAGTTCATTCTTTTTTTTTTTTTAAGATTTATTTATTTGAGAGAGCTAGAGAGAGCGAGCATGCACACACAGAGGGAGAGGGAGAAGCAGATTCCCATTGAGCAGGGAGCCCGATGCAGGACTCGATCCCAGGACCCTGAGATCATAACCTGAGCCAAAGGCAGATGCTTAGCGACTGAGCTGCCCAGGTGCCCTGGTTGTGGTTCATTCTTATTCCTGACTGTGTAATACTCTGTTTTACTGCTGCCACAGTTTATTTTGTCCATTCTTCTGTCACAGGACTTTGGGTTGTTTCAATTTTTTGCTGTTATGAGCAGCGCTATAATGAACATTCTTGTCCCCTGGTGCTTTGTGGGCAAGAATTTTTCTTTGGAGTGTTGACTGGGTCATAAGGTATGTACAAGATAATACTAAGCAGTTTTCCAAAGCGTTGTTTCAATTTGTGCTCCCACTAGCAACATGTTAAGAGAACCTATTGATCTACCGGTTACTAATGTTTTGGAATTGATGCCTTCAGTCCCATTTTGCACCTTTTGCTTATTTGCTTTCTCTTAAGTTTTTGTTTACTTCCTTCTTTTCTATCGAATTGACCAAGAATTCTTTGTTCCCCTTTCCTCTTAATTTAGAAGTTGTAAGTTCTATTTCTATTCTTTTAGTGGTTATTTTAGAATTTTTAACGTATGCACTTGATCCAACCCCACTACAACTATACAATAAGCTAAGAATGATTCTACTTCAATTATATCCTTCCTCATACTGTTATGTTGCTTGTTATTTTAGACCCCACCTGCTTTTAATACCCCTGAATTTAATCACTGTTGTCACTTTAGTTTTATGCAGTTCTTGTGTAGATTTGCCCATGTTTACCCATTTCTTCACATTTGTTTCTGGCCTACCATTCCTTTTTTCTAATTACCAGCCCTTTTCCTTGAAACATACCCTTTAGTATTACTTTCAGGGAGGTTATGTGAGTGACCTGCTTTCTCCATTAATATAAAATGGTTTGACTGCACTCTCATCCTTGAATGATGATTTCTCTGGGGAGAGAATCTAGACTGAAAGTTTATTTTACCCTCAAGACACATTTTGTTGTTTCTCTATTGTTGAGACGTTTGCTGTCATTCCTTTGTAGGGAATCTGGCTTTTCTTTCTGGTTTTAAGATTTTCTCTTTGTCTTTGGTTCCCTGCGGTCTTACCATGCTGTGTTCAGATGTGAATTTCTTTTTATTTACCTGGTTCAAGATTCATTGTACATCCAAAATCTCAGGGTTGGTGTTTTCTTATCAAATTTGCAAACGGTCATTGTACAAATCCTGTGTCCCCTACATTCTCTCTCTGTTCTCCTTCTGGTACCTGTATGAGGTGTATAATGTACCATCTCTTTCTAGGCAACATACCCTGAACGCTTCTCTCAGATTTTCCTTCACTTTGTCTCTCTGTGATGCTTCCTGGGCAATTTCCTCAGTTTTTTTCTTCAGCGATGGCTAATCTGCTGTGTAACTCACCCACTGAGCTTTTCATTTCAGTGGCTGTATATGTCATTTCCAGAGGTTCTACTTAGTTCTCTTTCAAATCTACCTTTTTAAAATACTGTTATTTTCTCATGGTCCAAATGTTCTTTTATGTCTTTCATAATTTTAAACTTATGTACTTTATAAGTCTGTCTGATAGTTCTGTTTCCTGAGGTTCTTGGGACACTTGTATCTATTACATCTTGGTTATGGTGGATTACATCCATGTATATTTTGTAGTTTGGAGTAGGGTCTGTATCTTTATCTTTGCTTTTCAGTTTTGGGGTTCCTGATTCCTGGATCATACAGATAGGGTAAATTCCAGCCCCAAATTTACATGAAGGCTGGGCTATAGTCCCAAATTCTCAGTGAAGACTTCTTTCTCCACTTTCAAGTCATGCCAAGACAGTGAAATTTTCTTATCTTCCTGTGCCCCCAGGGAGATTTTTTTCCCAGTGAATTATTTCTAAAACGATTCATCCTTTTGAGGGTTCCAGCTTAATGTGGGGATCTCAGTACCACCTTCTCACTTTGAATGGGCCGAAGCCACAGTCTCCTTCCTGTGTGGATTTGCCCAAGACCAGCTCCATCTCCGCTTACTTGCTCATGATACTAACTGCCATTTCCCTCTTGCTTCTGGCACCGGGGGCCTGTCCTTACTGTCTCATGAGCTCATTGCAGTGGGTGTTTATTGCATTTTGACCAGTGTTTAGAGATGGGCTATAGTGGGAGGATGATTAAAATTATTTCATCTGCCATATTGCCAGAAGTGGAATTCACTTCTGTTTCAAATGTTTAATGTCTTCCATTGCAAATGCATTTTTTCTTAGAGTACTGTGGCACCTAAGATTTCTGACTAATTTCTCTCCTGAATAATCTTTTTTTAAATATTTATTTTAAATTGAAGTATAGTTGAACTTGTGAATAATCTTTTATGGGTGAGGTGGCATTGGCATTATCTCAAATGAGGCAAACATAGGTCAGTGCAGCTATCCATTCTAATCACCTGGAAACTTTAAAAAATACAGATGCTTGGCTCCATCCACAAGATTCTGATTTAATTGGTTGGGAGACCACCTGGGCAGGGGTCTTTGTTAAAAGTTCCCAAGTGATTCTAATGTGCAGCCAAGGCTAAACACAATTATTTAAAACATACTGATGAAAACAAGAAAGCCATAATGATCCCTGGGCTCTACCCCAGAATGTGTGATTTATTTTGCCTGGGGAGGGGCCCCAGGCATCATATTTTTCTGACATTTCCCTGATGATTGCAGGCTTGAGCACCATTGATTTTCCTGGGTGCATGCAGTCAGAGGGAGGCATTCAAAAAATGTTTGAGCTGGAAGCATGAGAAGTAATCTAGCTCAGCATATGCATATGCCTAACTGTCCATCTGACTCCCAAGGGCCTTTTAATTATAAAGATTCCTGGAGATTATTGGGGACCTGGGTAGCACAGTCGGTTAAACATCCAACTCTTGATTTTGGCTCGGGTCATGATCTCAGGGTCATGAGATCAAGCCCCGCATTGGGCTCTGTGCTGGGCATGTAGCCTGCTTAAGATTCTCTCCCTTTCCCTCTGTCCCTCTCCCCTCCGCCACATGCACATGAGCACACGTGCATGCGTGTGCACTCTCTCTCTCTAAAAAGAAATTTAAAAAAAAGATTCCTGGAGATTATAAGACCAGTGAGTCTTTCATTCCCCCGAGGACTGTGATGGGCAACTAAGTCTGGAAACCATTTAGCTAACCCATCTTGTTTTACAAAGGAGGAAACCATCCCCGAGAGAAGTGTTTTCTTCACAAAGTCACAGAGCTGATTCAGAGGATAGCTGACTCCTACCTTCCAGTCTAATGTCCATTTCATCCACTTCCAAACATAAAGCCCACTACTGCTTTTAGACAATCTTGGCCATTTTAAAGAGACAGTTTTTGAATTTGTGTGCAGTGACGTCAGGAATGTGGCGTTTACTGTTTTGCTTTGTTTTGCTTTGGCACAGCGGAGGGAAAATAAAACAGCCTGCCACCTGGCACGTAGGGTCATACTAGCAGCTTGGTGACCTTGAGCTGATCAGCCACCATCCATCTCAACTACCCCATCTGTAAATAGGGGGTCGTGGTGGTTTTAAAATATGACCACAACTTCTTTAGTACTCCTCTAAGAAGTGGAGCCTGGTTCCCCTCCCCCTGAGGGTCTGCCATCGTTGGTGACTGGTTTCTAATGAACAGCATGTGAGGGAAATGACAGTGGGTGAATTCCAAGGCTAGGTCACACAAGGCATCATGGCTCTCTCTCTTGGATCACTTACTCTGGGGGAAACCAGCTGCCATATCACGAAGACGATTAAGTAGCCCAATGGAGAGGCCCACATGGAGAAGAACTGAGGTTTGCTGCCGGCAACGTGATCTTGCCAGGATTGTGAGCTAGACACATTGAAGGCAGATCTGCCAGCCCTGGTCACACCTTCAGATGACTGCTACCCTGGCCTATGCCTTGACTACAACTTCATGAGAGACTTTGAGCCAGAACCTCCCAACTAAGCCATTCCCAATTCCTGACCCTCAGAAACTGTGTGAGATAGTAAAGACTTGTTGTCTGAAGCTACTAAATTGGGATAATTTGTTATCCAGAATAGATAATGAATACAGAGATACTTCAAAACGCACTAAAATAGAGCTGCTTACTTTATAGGCTTGCACCAGGATTCATATGCTAACATTTATAGAGTGTGTTAGTTAGACTCTGGCCAAATGAACTGCATATTAGATATAAAGTAGTGATTGTGTATTATTAATGTTATCAGATTGCAACACATTTCATGTTCAATTACCTAAAATGCTCTTTCTGGAGCATCGCTTTGCTCCTCATCTTATCCCCACTGCACACTTATAAAAGGTCACTGTCAAGATATAAAAGTATATATATGATTTAAATGTCTTGACTCAGTTGCTAACAACCGTGAGCATATTTTCAAATTGGAAAAGCAAGATTAATTTAAACTTGCTCTTTTTCACACAATGTACTTTGTTTATTTTTCAGGATTGCATTTCACTGCCAAGCCAAGTGCCTCTCTGATTAAAGAGTATGTTCACTTCATCTCTCGTAGTCTCTTACAAGCCTACTCTTAAGAATAGACATGGCAGACTTGGCACCAAAAAAGCAAACCATATTTTTACCAGAAACTATTTAGTGAAATGAGTTTTTATTCATGAAAACTTTACCAAGTATAAATTTCATGTCTGAAAGTAATGGGCCCTTTGTATTTCCCTTCAATAAATAAATAGCTTCTTTCCTCAAGAATTACAACTTCTGAGCATGCTCTTAAATTCAAAGCTAGTTTGTTTTCTTCCAAGAAAATGAAGATATGCATGTGCATACAGACCCTTCTTTGGTTGGTCCTTCTTCTAGATCTGTGTAAAATGGGAAAGCCAAGATGGTATCTTTCTTTTTTTTTTTAAAGATTTTATTTATTTATTTGAGAGAGAGAGAATGAGATAGAGAGAGAGCACGAGAGGGAAGAGGGTCCGAGGGAGAAGCAGACTCCCCGCCGAGCAGGGAGCCCGACACGGGACTCGATCCCGGGACCCCGGGATCATGAGCCGACCCAAAGGCAGCCACCCAACCGACTGAGCCACCCAGGCGCCCCAGATGGTATCTTTCTAACAGTCGTAACTGGAGATATAAAATATCTGGGAAGAACATGAACAAAGGCAGAGGGTGTGAGGCTGAAAGTGAAACTGGATTTTTCAAACACTCTTTACTTATCTAACATATAAATATCTTTATGTGTAATTTACTCCCAACATTGTCTGGTATACTTAGAGACATAAAAGTCTATTTAAACGAGGGAGAAAATGTGCTTCGCTTTGTTATTTCTTTCCCAGACCGGAGAGGGAAATGCAAAAAAAAAAAAAAAAAAAGGCCCCCTAAGGGGGGGGGGGATGTATTTAGCCAAAATTATTCCTTTCTTCCTCTCCGTGCCCCCGGAGGACACGGGAATCGAGTGTGGTGGTTGAAGACTTCTCCTTTTTGTCCTCTCTGCCTTCCACGTTCCTCGTCCCAGCTCAAAATGATCACACCCAACCAGGGCAAATGCTGCTTACAAGTTCAGCTGAGTGAGAAAAAGTCAGACTCCTAATAAACGTCAGCGTCTTCTATGGAGTGACCGCAGCGAGGATCCTTCTAGAGGCGCGGACATCTTTATTCCTCAGGAGTTGTAAGAGGTGGTCAGTAGCTTGGGCTTGGGTGTGAGGCTGGCTCCAGCCCCTCTGGGTGGCAGCTCCCTGCAGGGGGACACCCTGTGCCATGCTGGTGAGCCCCCTCCCCGACCATGGCTCCCTTAGGTTGAGTGTGGGCGTGGCAGGCATAGGAGAGAAGCCTCTGAATTAAACAGAAAGTTCCTGTTTTCACTGACAATATCCCAGAGCTGCTCTCCCCTGCAGCTGAAAACTGTTTAAACTGCCTTTTGTCATTCAGTCATCGTTATTCTTATACGTGTAGGTAAATATTTTATTAAGCGTCTCCGCTGTTTGGCAGTTAGGGAGGCCTTTGCCTGCTAGACCTGGCGGGCGCCCAGCGCTGCCCAGGAGGGTGGGAGGACAGCGGGCTCCCTGAACGCTCGGTGGTGTTAGTAGAGTGGTGGTCCTTTCCACCTGGAAACCATTTTCTCCTCTGGCCTCTTGGGCTTAATCTTCCATTTCTTCTCTCTTTTTTTTTTAATCAGTTACCAATTTGGTCTTGATGAAAGGTGCCGGGGCCTGCAGGAGAAAATGGTTCTGCCTTTCAACTCCACCTGGAAATGGTTGACTCGGTGCCGCGGTCACCTTCCCTTACACCTCTGCACCCATTTGGGCACTTGCCCCATCCCCACCGCGCTCTGCCTTGCCAAAGAGAAACCTCGGTGTCACAGCTGGAAACCTGCAGTGGCCCCTCCACCCAGGCGCCCTCACACACACCGCAGTTATGTCTGGGACCTCCAAACATTCCCCTAGGCTTTCACCGTCTAGCCTCAGAGCCCCATCAGCTTGCCAGGTCGCCAGCAACCAGCTCCCAGCTCAACCCACAAAACCACCCGTTAGTTTGGACAAATGTTGGGTCCATTTCTTCAAAATCCTTAGCTGTTTATCATTTACCCAGTATTAGAGGTGGCCAAAACAGCAATAGGAAGCATGGCTGTAGTGTCATCCCATCATATCTCTGGGTCTTCTGGAGGCCAACGCGACAGGATCTGTTTCTGTGTGAGGAATTCCAACTTTGGAGGACCGTGGGTATGACGCCCTCTTCTGGTGGCTGTGGGGAACGCCTTCTTGCGCCTGTGCGTTTCAGTTCCCTCTGCTGGCGGAGGAGAGAGAAGCTGCCTCCCGCCTCCTGGCCCCAGATTCCAGAGCTCGGGGGCCCTGCCATCAAATTGTGAGACCCAAGCCCCACAGATCCTGAGGTTTCCTGAAGTTGAAACCGAGGCCCACCACGATAGTCCCGCACTGCAATTTCTACAGTTACCAATTCCAAGTGACTGAAAAATGAAGGGAAGGGTAGGGAAGGGAGAAAGCACGGTAACCTCCGAAGGGGGTTCAAATAGGCCGAAATCACATCTATGTAGCTACCCGTGGCATGGACACACAGAGACAGAGGGAAGAAAGGAATCAGAGAAAAGATCAGGAGTGCGGACAATAGAGGACAGACTTTACAGCGAATTGCTGAGTAAGACACTCGTGCTGAAAATAATACCACTTGGAGAGGGCATAAGAAACAAAAGTGTGGCTGTGCCCATGGGTGGGAGGAAGAAGAGGCTCTGCATATAAACACCCAGAATTAGAACAAGATGAAGAAAGGACCGTCACCCAAGCGGAGAAGGAATGTACGTAAGAATAATTTGAAGTGAGCCAGAAAATCAATTCTGTCACCATCCTCTCGCTTCTGTGGACCCGATGATGCTGGAGGCCCCCCAACAGTGGATGGCCACGCCTCTGGGTTCTGAGCAGGCCCCAAGACCCCATCACCCACTCAGCAGATGCCACATAAGAGAGGAGGGCGAGCCCTGGCTTTGTATCTTCTAGTCTGGATCACAGATAATCATGAACATTCAAAAAATCAATTGCCCAAGTGGTTGATGGGGAGGTCTGGCTTGACAGAAGGCGTTCACGAGGAAGACCCGGGGGGTTAGCTGATCACAAGCTTGATGTGAACCTACAGTGCAAGGAGGCTGTTGAGAACCCTAATGCAATCTCAGGCTCTATTAATAGAACGGCAGAGTGTGGAAGGAGGGAGGCCGTAATCCCAGTGCGTGCTGGCAGGTCAGGCCACATGCAGCTTTATGCTCAGTCCTGCAGGCTATATTTTAAGAGAGGCTCTGGCAAATTCGAGCCTGTTCAGAAGAGCATGAAAAGGACTGGATGCCAGTATTTAGACAGCATCGAGATTAGCTTGACAGTCCTTTTACAACTGGCAAAATCAGAATGCGTATTGCATTGAAGACAGAATCTCAGGAGCTAGGACTGAGAATCGGGCTTTCAGTGTTTACTTAGCCTCCCTGAGCCTGATGGGGTGCCCTTTCTACATAATGGGGATACTGCTCTCCCCCCGACCTACCTGCAAGCATAGTTTGAAGGACAGTCTGCTCAGCTGGGCTTGTTTACTGAGCATCTCCTTGCTGCCAACTCCCTGCCAGGCACTAGAGCACCAACAGGAGCTTGGAGTCTAGTCTGTGTTGGAGACACAGGCCCATAAGCAGGCATCTTGCATATAACATGACAGATGATAATAGGTACATGCACTGATTTGAAATGAGATGTAATTAATTTCTTATCAGGGAAGAATGACAAGAGAGAAAAACAACATCTTCAGGGCATATGTACTTGTAAGTGCAAAGGAAAAAAATTGCTGGAGGCCAGAGAGGAGGAGAGTCCATGAGTGAGGAAAGATTAGAACTGGAAAATTTCAGAGTCATGAAAGACTGTTGAAAGGTCTCTGCACTGTCAGGCGCCACCAAGAAATCCAGGAGGAAGAGGAGGAAAGCTGAAATATTTCCAGACCACTCCCTGGATGTGGAGGTTAGGCATTTCATCCTTAGTGGTCAAGAAACACCTTTTGGGAAAATGCTGGAGGCAGAGACGGACTTCATTTAGGACGTTTGTGGCAGGATGTCACAACTATGGAAGTTGGAAAAGCATAAGATTTTGTTGGAGCCCACTTCAGTAGTGACTGGTGAGTTAAGAGTAACACCTGTACATTCATTAGCGAAGAACAGAAGATTATTACACAAATTGTTCAGCGGGGTAAGGCAGACAGTGGTTTAAATGGCCAGTTGGTTGACCCATGATGTTCCTTATGCTTATGAAAGTGAGAAGAGGAAAAGATGGCGGCAGTACATTCCAATATGGTGAACCTGATCCTCGTCTTCCTCCTCCCCGTGTCCCTCGGGAAGTTTCCTTTCCTAGAAGTGTTCGGAAAGAATTCTTGGCTTAACATCCCTCATGTTTGCTCCCATTTTGTTATTTACCAGTGAAATTAATATTACTCTTTACCCTGCTCACATTCTAGATCCAACATGTGTTGTTTCATCAGTGGGTTTGTGTTTGGTTGATTAGTTGTTCATGAATAATGCAAGATGACAAGAGCTGTAATACAGAGAGATGATTGTGGAGAATACAGGCATACAAGCCCTGGGGTTGGCTTCTTTTTTTCTTTTCTTTTTTTTGGGGGGGGTGGTGTTGGTGGGGGGGTAGGCAGGTTAGTAAGGCTTTTGGATTACTTACAGATGGTTGAAATTCTCTTCTTCCCAAACTGGTGACTGAAGCAAAATTGGGGGAATTAAAGTAAATGTGCCCTTTGCCGTGCATCCCCCAGTCTCCTTGATCTGCATCATGAGTCCCTCATGGACTCCTGCATCTGTTCCCTACAATTGCTCACATCATTCGACCTTTCTGGACTTGAGTTTCCCCATCTGTATCACGTCCAATGTATCTTTTTCTATGTTGGCTTCTTTCACAGGCTAAATTTTTGCAAAGGGAATCCACCTCATAAGATGAGTTCTACCTCTAACTTACTCTCTGGGACTCCCCTTGGAGTAGCCAGAGAGGTCTCTATAGGATGCAAATCCAATCCCTCCAGTGGCTTCCCACTGCACCCAACCCCTTTGTATGGCCTAAAAAGCCCTATGTGATCTGATTCTGGCCTGCTTTTCCAATCTATATCATGCCATCATCCCCTACCATTTCTCAAACAAAATGAATGACTTTCGCTCCTGAGGCCCTTTGCATATGCTGTTCACCCTGCTTGGAATGTTCTTTCTCCACTCACTGAATGGACATATCCCTATTACTTTCCAAATCTTAGTTCAAATACCACCTCCTCACAAATGCCTTTTCTGTTCAACCTCGCTAAAGTCACCTCCTCATCCATTGCTTTCTAGTTCTTTGCCATTTTTATTTCCTGCTGGGAGCCCAGCTGAGAGCCTCAATTAGCCACCATTTCCGTCTTTCCATGTGGCAGCATGGGCTTCCTAACAGCATGGAAGCTGGATCTCAAAAGGGAAGAAGAAACACCCAAATCCAAAATGTTCTCCAGCATCCCCAAATCCTTTTCTAGCACGCTATCCTAGTTTCTCTTCTTTGCCCTTCTCACTCTCTGAAATTATTGTGCTAATTTCTGATTCCTTGCTAATTGCTGGCTACAGAAGAAGTACCCAGTAAACATTTGTTGAATAAGTGAATTTTAAATGTTCAGAAATAAAGAGAAAGAAGCAATTAAGATGCACATGAAATGTAATGAAACACACAAACATACACACGTTCACAAAAAATCAGGCTGCTGAGAACTTTTCAGGATGAGAACTGTGGCCTGAAGGGCGGAGAGCCCACCACGCAGTGAGCCAGGCATGAATTGGATCATATTTGCAGCCCACCCGCCTCCTGCTGTTCAGAACTCATCACAGAGTTGGCCTGGGAAAGCGGTGACTCAGGCACAGGGACCCAGGACACATAGGACTCTGCAGGGGACCAGGATCAGGACCTGGACAGCTGGACCTTAAAGGGAAGTGGGCTATGCCCAGACATCATAGGTCCCAACAGGATGATGTCAGGAGCAATTCCCTAAGGTCCTGTGCCTGGCGTGGGAGGGCTTTGGGTGCTTTACTTGAACCCAAGCATGCAAAGGAAGATGACCTTGGTTTAACACAATTCAAATCAGCAGCTACTATGCAAAACACATTGTGCCACCTGCAGTGGGTGATGGAGGGGTGAGAGGCAGGGATAGCGCCCAAGCAGAGTGGCTCTTTGACAAGATGGAACGGGTAAGTGGCAAGGGAAGGAGGCCAGCAGCCCCAAAGTTACAGAAAAGGGAGAAGCAAAAAGCCTTCCAAGAGGGGCCAGCACTGGAGGTGGCTAGTCAGAAGGGCTTTCCAGAGGCAGGAAAGCCAGCGTATGTTTGGGAATGCCCAGGAGCTCCATTATTAGGCTGGAGGATGGTGGGGTCTACAAGAAGTGCAAGAAGAGCAATTTATTACCAAAAGTTCCAGCGAAGTCCCTCAGAACCGATCCCAGAAGCCAGGAGCTGGAGTTTTGGACTCAGAGCAGAGAAGAGTGAAGAGCAGTTTCACGGCTTTCCAGAGAAGAGGAAAGGGGGGATGCTGGGCGGGCAGAAGCACAAGCCATCCACCCTGCAGTGATGGAAGAGGAGTCCAGAAATACATCTGGGACACGTTGTGATTGAACGAAGTATAAGTGACTGTTGGAAACTGTGTGTATGAGGGGATTTGGGGTAGCGAGTAATCATAAAAGCAACAGAAGGATGGGCTGAACAAACTGATTCTAGAAATCAATGTGGAGCACACCCATGCTCACAGCAGCACTATTCACAACAGCCCAAGGGTGGAGACAACCCCGTGTCCATCAACAGATGCATGGATACACAAAATGGGGCACATACATCCAATGGAATATTATGCGTCTATGAAAAGCAATGAAGAAGTGACACAGGCTACAGTGTGGATGAACCTTAAGGACATTATGTGAAGTGGAAGAAGCCAGACACAAAAGGACAAATACGGCATGAGTCCACTGATAGGAGCTACTTAGGATAGTCAGATTCATAGGACACAAAGTAGAATGGGGGTTGCCAAGGTCTGAGGGGAGGGGTGAACAGGAGTTATTGTTAAATGGGTACAGAGTTTCAGTGCAGGATTATTAAAAAGTTCTGGAAATGGATTAAAAATAAGTTCCAGAAATAGTAATGATGATAGCACAATAATGTGAATATATTTAACATCACTGAGTTGTACACTTAAAAAATGGTTAAATGGTACACTTTGTGTCATCTATTTTACCACAACAACAACAACAAAAATGAATGTGGAAAAATCAGGAAGTCAAGAATATCCAGTTTAGCTCTGAGAAAGGAAGGTAATAGGAAGATAAAAGCCTATGAGATAGTAACACAAATTATAAAACCTCAAGAATTAAAACAGCATGGCGCTGGCATTTGACTACACAGACAGACAATGGAACAGATAGAAAGTCCAGAAATAGGCCCACATCATTCAAGACTTTCATGTGTGGGAAAGGTGGCATCTGGAAACAGCAGGGAAACTGTGCTGGGAAGAACTGGAGCCATCAGGGGAAAACGGAGCTGGCTCCTGATCTCATCCTTATACCAGGAAGAACCCCAAATGGAAAAGAAATGTAAATGTGAAACACAACCCCATACCAAAACTAGAAGGAATCGGGAGAGAAGTCTTTTTTAACCTCAGAGGTTGAGTACATATCAGCTGTGACTTTGGGTCACAAGCTGTCTGTGCCTATGTCATGGGCTTGGTGTGAACGCTACAGGAGTAATACATGCAGAGTACTTGGGATAATGCCCAGCACACACACAAAACTCAGTAAGTGACCACCACTACCACCCTCCTTGTCGGCATCACCACCATCAAAAAGAATTGAGGACATTTACAAACTGATAAGAAATAAGTATCAAGGTCTATTAAATGGAAATAAAAGGCAAGGTAGAGCAGTATGCACATAACATGCTTTCCTTGGTTTAAAAAGGGAGGAGTAGACACATGCACGTATGTATCTACATGTATGTATAAGTGTATATTTACACACACATATACACAATAAACATCTTTGGTCAGGCCACTGCATGACACAACTCCAGGGGGGCACAATTCCATTGTATTCTATGTCAGTGGCATCCTAGGAGCTCAATATAAATGGTGTCTCTCGGAGGTGGGTACCATGGTGGCCCAGCTAACTTGACTGCATGCGGTAACATGTCTCTGGGAACACAAAGAATGGAATAACACTGCTCGCTTGTGGGGAAGAGACATAGGTGGCTTGGAACAGAGAGGGAAAGGAGACTTTTCACAATACGGTCTTTGTGTCTTTTCAATCTGGAACTATGTACACGTGTTATGGAAGAGTCCTCATTCCAGAAAATAAAGGGACCTGTGAAAATAAGTCAATGCACACATGTAAAAGTAATGCGTAAAAGTAACAATACACATTAGGGAACTGGGGAAATACAAAGAAGTAGGAAGGAGAGGATTATAATGATTTTTCTGGTTATCTCTGTGTGTTGGTCTGGAGTGCTCTGAAAGGCATCATATAGAGCAGCAGTGGGGGAACAATAGCTCCAGGCTATCTCTGGCCCACCACCTGTTTGGTTTTTTTGGGTTTTGTTTTGTTTTGTTTTGTTTGTACATTCAGTGCGGGGCCTGAACTCACAACCCTGAGACCAAGACCTGAGTTGAGATCAAGAGTCAGATGCTTAACCAACTGAGTGGCCCTTACCACCTGTGTTTGTAAATAAAGTTTTATTGCAGATGCAGCCACACATTTGGTGGCATATCATCTATGGCCACTCTCCTGCTACATTTAGTTATTGAGTAACTTTGATTTTGGCAAGTTATTTGCTGCTATTTCTAGTTCAATCTATAAATCTAGTTCAATCTATAAATGCCCTGGCATGAGGCCACTAAAAGGCACAGTGAAGAAGTAAGATGATAGCAATGGGTATTAACAAATATATTAGTTTGGAATTAGAACTTAAGGAAACAAGAAGCAGAGGTGTTCACCACAATGAAATTAATGTTAGGATAAGTGGTAACAAACTGAATTTGTGTGCATATAATAAGAAACAGAAAGCTAGAACCTGAATTGAAGTAAGAAAAACATATCAAGACAGATTAAAGATTATCAAAGTGGAGAAAATAAAAAAGAAGATATTCTCCCAAATAAGGTAGGCCTTATTAAGAAGTATAGTAGTAAAATAATTCCCTATGTTATGACATGGGATAAGGTATTTAAAAAATGCGAGAAAAAACACACCTCCTATCTTGAAATCTCACCAGACATTCAGTCCTCTCAAGGTCCAGGGGACATTCAAAAGTCATAGGAGACTCAGAACAATTCTCTTTTGGGCAGGACTATCCTGTGTATTGTAGGAGTCTGGCATCCCTGGCTCCCTTAAATGCTGCTAATGGTCAGGTTCATAATGACAACCAAAACAACTCCTTCGAATTTTCAAAACTCCCCTGAAGGGCAGCACCACCCCCCTTGAGAACCACAGATACATGTGAAAGCAACTTGAAACGTTAAAAGCAAAATTTTCAAATTCACAGTATGATTAATCTACAAAAATGCAGTGGATTTTCAGTAGATACTGTGTATCCGCACTATTTACATGAAGACTATTGAATTATAAAACACAAATGTTTTCTTTTTCCATAAAACCAATTTCAGTTTTGGAAACATAGCAAGTAAATCAATATACTTCCTGAAAACAACTAAACATTCTGGATTTAAAATAATTGAAGGGCATCAGTGAATGAACAGAAAAGTTAAGGATCCTTAGCCCAGGGATTGAACGATGTGGAGCTCAGAGTTGTAAACTGAGCACAGCACTCCCCTAAGACATTTGCTGAACCTGGTGAACTTGAACTTTGGTATTCATGGCCTCAAAGACATAAAAAAAAGAGCCAAAGCCCCAGGTATGCCCAAGATGGGGAGTCTAACAAGAGATCTTCCAGCATAAAGATGGGATATCTCCAAAAACTATTCTTGTAATGAAAACACGGACTCAGAAATACCTCCGACTTCCTCCTGGAGACTGCAAGGAAAGTCTGCCTCAAAACTTGCAATTGAGAGGATAAGATGTATATGAGTTTGTGTGTGCGCATGCACACATGTGCCAGGAATCAACACAAAACATTCAAACTACAAGCTGTCCATGACAGTTTATAGCAAACAATCTACACTGTCTGGGTGGTCTGAACACCCCAAGTGGAGAATGTAACTGGAGTCATCCCAGGATCTAGTAATGCCTCCAGCACCTGGCAGAAGAAAAAGTGAATCCTCTATAGAGGAAGGCAAATTTATCCCAGACCTCAAAGTAGTCCCACAAATAAAATGTCAAGGAAAATGATCAGGTTAAAGTTAAATGACAGAGGGAGGGAAAGAGAGAGGGAAGGAGGGAGGGAGGAAAGAAAGGAAGATACTAAATACACAACGGAATAAGGCACTAAGACCTAAGAGCAAGAAGCAGCAGGTAGCTGGAACAATCCTGCAAGAACCTCAGATGCTGGCATAGTAAGAGGTAGACTATAAAATAACCATGTTTAAATGTTTGGTAAAAACAAAGTCCATGCGTGAAAACATATACAAGAAAAAGAAGCTATAAAAAATGACCAAGCGATTTTGAAAAAGAACGCTGTGGGCCTAAAAAACAAACCAACAACTCAATGGACAGATTTATTAGAAAAACCACATGTGAAAAGAATGGGTAAACTGGAAGACTGGTCTGAAAAACATCTCCAAATTGCAGCATAGGGAAACAAAGATAAAATGAAAGAGGAAATAAAGACATGGAGGCTAGATCAAGAATTGTAACAAACATCTAATAACAGTTCCAAAAGGAAAGGACAAGAGAATGGGGCAGAGGCAACATCTGAAGAGACAGGACTGAATATTATCAGTCCTCATGAAATACCAACCCACAGAATCAAGAAATCCAAGGAATCCCGAGGAAAACTATCTAGATAGATAGGTAGATAGGCAGATAGATAGATGCATTGATAGATAAGTAGATAGATAGATAGATGATAAATAGATGATAGATAGATGATAGATGTATGTCTTTGGTGTTCTACTACTTCAGCATCACTATAAATGAATATCCATCACTCTGAAATTGCAAAACACCAAAGACAAAGAGAATACCTTAAGAGCAGTGAGAGAGAAAAGACAGATTATTTTTTTTTTAAGATTTATGTATTTGAAAGAGAGAGAAAACAGGAGTGTGTGAGTGGGGGGAGGGAAAGAGGGAGAGAATCCCAAGCAGACTCCCCACTGAGCACAGAGCCTGTCGTGGGGCTCAAGCCCACGCCCCTTGAGATCGTGATCTGAGCCGAAACCAAGAGTCAGACACTCAACCAACTGAGCCACCCAGGGACACAAAGACAGATTATTTTTAATGGAGTGACAGACAACTTACTACTCACTGGTATCAATAGAAATCAAAAGACAGGGTAGAGTATCTTCAGAGTGCTGAGAGAAAATGATGGTCGTTATCAATTCCATATCCATAATGAAAGAGGAAAAGTCACTTCCAGACAAACAAAGACTGAGAGACATTGGTACCAACAAAACTTCACTCCTGGCAAAAGAAAAATCGGTCCTGAGGTAAGGTGTGAGGAGCAAGAGGGAATAAAGCACATAAAAAGTGAAAAGCAGGTAGAATATTGACTATATAAAGCAACAATAATAATAGGCATGGAATTGCAAAAGGAAAACTGAGAGAATTAAGAAGCACGACAAATGGGCGCCTGGGTGGCTCAGTTGGTTAAGCAACTGCCTTCGGCTCAGGTCATGATCCTGGAGTCCCGGGATCGAGTCCCGCATCAGGCTCCCTGCTCAACGGAGAGTCTGCTTCTCCCTCTGACCCTCTGCCTTCTCGTGCTCTCTGTCTCTCATTCTCTCTCTCACAAATAAATAAATAAAATCTTAAAAAAAAAAAAAGCACACAGCAGTAACAGCATAGACGTCAGGCAAGTGTAAATGGAAGATGTAAGGTTTTTACATTTTTCAGAAGAGTAAAATTATTGAGTAATTTTGATGTTGGTAAGTTATTTACTGCTGTTTCTAGAGAAACCACTTACAGAGTAGAAACAGTTCTTAAGCCAGTGAAAGGAAAAAAATGAAAATGGAAAAAACAACAAATCAGTCTAGACGAGGGCAAGAGAGGATAGAAAGATAAATGGAACTTTTGGGAAAAACAGAAATTAAAAACATGATAGCTGTAAACCTGAAAATATTAATTATAACAAATGTAAATGAATTAAATGCATCCCCTAAAATACAGAGCTTGTCAGAATGGATATTTTTTTAAAACTAACCATATGCTGCTCCTAAGAAACATTTTTTTTCCTAAGAAACATATCTTAAGCAAGGGCATACAGAGTTTGAAAGTGAAAGGATGAAAAAAGATGTACTAAGAAAAGGTATACAGGGTTTAGCTATCTTAACATTAAGCAAAATGAACTTAAGGCAAAAAGTATGCTACAGACGAGGAAAGTTAAGTAATTCAGTTAAACAGGATATTAATTTTATATACTCAATAACTTTCCAAATATATTAAGCCAAAATTGACAGTTACCAAGAGAAAGAAACAAGTCAGTAATCATAATGGGACACTTTACTCACCTTTTCCATTAACTGGTGGAACAAACAGTAAAAAATTGTCAATAGGGATATAGGAGATTTGAACAACCCAGTGGACATTATGTCAGTTCAGGAAAATAGATACCAAGATGGGATTAGATGTGCAGGAGGTTCACTGAGGAGACTGCCTATGAAGGAGGAGGGGAAGGAAGCAGTGGTGGACAGGTTTGAAAGGAGGGGGAGAAAGAAGGAAAAATAAGTAGGAAGAGTTTCCAATTCCAGGGTGGTTCTACAAATGTGTTGGCCAGACTGATGGGGTGGCCCTGAGCCAAAGTTGCCTGTGAGGGAAATGAACTTGCAGTAACACCCTTAACCTGCTCAGTTATTTGCTGGGAACAGCCCAGGGAAAGAGTATCTCAGCGCAAATGTGTTGGTGGATCCAGAGGCATGGCAGGTAGGGCTCCCGTCAACTACACTCCTCTCAGCAGGAGAGCTGAGTTGCACATGATCATGACCTCCATAGACATCTTTAGCAGAACCGAGTGGCACATCTTCACTGCACCACAGATGAATTTAGAACACCACTCCCCAAAACTGCAAAAACAACATCTTTACAAGTATACACAGAACATTTACTAAAATGGACTATATACTGGGTCATAAAGTAAATCTCAATACATTTCTTAAGAACTGAAATCATACAGACTGCAATTTCTGACAACAAAAAGTGACAGAATACCCCTTTTATGAGTAGAAACTCAGAAACACATATTCAGAAAACCAAGGGATCAAAGAAGAAAACATAGTAGAAATCAGAAAATATTAAGAACTAAACTATAATGAAAAGACATAGCAAAATCTGTGAATAGAGCTAGATAATACTGAGGGAAATTAAAGACCTAAAATAGTATGTTTAAGAAAAAAAAAAACCCACCATCCAGCTTAGCCTTCATTTTATGAAGTTAGAAACGGATCAGCAAAATAAACTCAAGAAAGATCGGAAAGGAAATAACAAAGCTAAGAGTAGGAATTAATGAAACAGAAAATAAACACAATAGAGAGAGTTAACAAAGCCAAACACTGATCCTCTGAAAAGACTAATAAAAGTGACAAACCTCTGGTAAGACTGGGAAATACAGAGAAAAAGCATAAACAATACCAGGAATGAAACAATGATATAAATACAGAGATTACAGACATTGAAACAAAGTAAGGGGACATTGTTGAAAATTTTTAAGTCACTAAATTTAAAATCTTTTACGAGACAGGCACATTCTTATTTCTAACTGACTCAAGAAATAGAAACGCTGAACAATCCTATAACCTCGAAGAAAATGGAATTTGTAAATTTAAACCTGCCTACATAGTAGACTGCAGACCCTGATGATATGGGTAGCGAGTTCCAGACATTCAAAGAATAAATAATTATAATCTTATATGAGCTATTTCAGAGAATTTAAAAAGAGCTCCCATTCCTTCAATTAATTTTATGAATCTAGCATTAATTTGATATCCAAACCTGAAAGTATAAGAAAGGAAAAATTCAGGCAAATCTCTCAGGAATATAGGTTCAAAAATCATAAACAAAATATTAGCAATGTGAATCAGCAATATATGAAAAGGATAATGCATTATGAGCAAAACAATATAATAAAGGAGAAAAATCATGTGATCATTAGCTATATTAGCAATTGATCAAATTCAACATCCATTCTTTTTTTTTTTTTTTTTGACACAGAGAGCGAGCGAGAGAGGAAACACAAGCAGGGGGAGTGGGAGAGGGAGATGCAGGCTCCCCATGGACCAGGGAGCCTGATGCGTGACTCGATCCCAGGACTCTGGGATCGTGACCTGAGCCGAGGGCAGATGCTTGACGACTGAGCCACCCAGGTGCGTCTCCATTCTTTTTTTAATAAAATTATTTATTGGGGTGCCTGAGTGGCTCAGTCGTTAAACACACCCAGTGAAATATTATGCAGCCATCAAAAAAATGAAATCTTGCCATTTGCAACAACGGGGATGGAACTAGAGGGTATTATGCTAAGTGAAATAAGTCAATCAGAGAAAGACAATTATCATATGATCTCAGTGATATGAGGAATTTGAGAAACAAGACAGGATCATAGGGGAAGGGAGGGAAAAATGAAACAAGACAAAACCAGAGAGGGAGACAAACCATAAGAGACTCTTAATCTCAGGAAACAAACTGAGGGTTGCTGGAGTGGTGGGGGGTGGGAGGGATGGGGTGGCTGGGTGATGGACATTGGGGAGGGTATGTGCTATGGTGAGCACTGTGAATTGTGTAAGACTGTTGACTCACAGACCTATACCCCTGAAACAAATAATACACTGTATGTTAATTAAAAAAAGAATAAAAAACTGAAAAAATTTTTAAAAAATTAAAAATAAATAAATTTTTAAAAAATAAAACTATTAATTTATTTTTATGTAATTTCTACACCCAACGCGGGGCTCGAACTCATGACCCTGAAATCAAGAGTCTCATGTTCTTCCAACTAAGCCAGACAGGTGCCCCTCAATGTCCATTCTTGATTTAAAAAAAGAAAACTTGGAATGGAAGGAAGAATCCATAACATGATAAAGGCTGTCTACCAAAAATACTATGGTAGAGGTCCTAACTAATATAATAAGGCAAGAAAAGAAAGTAATGGTATTATAAAGGAAGAAATCATCAATATTTACAGACAAGTTTGTGTACATTGAAAATCCAAAGGAATATACACACTATCAGAGTTAATAATTCAATTTAATAAAACTGCTAGATACAAAGTAAATATTGTAAAAAACCAATTGAATTTCTATACATTAGCTGTAAGCAAGTTGAAATGAAATTTTATTTTTTTTATTTCAAAAGATTTTATTTATTTATTTGCCAGAGAGAGCAAGAGAGCACAAGCAGGGGGAGCGGCAGGCAGAGGGAGAGGGAGAAGCAGACTCCCTGCTGAGCAGGGAGCCCGATGCTGGACTCAATCCCAGGACGCTGGGATCATGACCTGAGCCGAAGGCAGACGCTTAACCAACTGAGCCACCAGGCGCCCCAAAGTGAAATTTTTTTTTAAGATTTTATTTATTTATTTATCTGAGAGAGAGAGAGAGAGCATGAGAGGGGAGAGGGTCAGAGGGAGAAGTAGACTCCCCACCCAGCAGGGAGCCCGACATGGGACTCGATCCCGGGACTCCATGGATCATGACCTGAGCTGAAGGCAGTCGCCCAACCAGCTGAGCCACCCAGGCGCCCTGAAATGAAGTTTTAAAAAGACAATATTTACAATAGCATCAGAAGACATAAAAAACCTAGGAATGAATCTTCATTAGGTGTGCAAGACTTCTACACAGAAATTATAAAATACTATTAATAAATATTAAAGAAGATCTACATATGTGGAAGGTTATATCATGTCCGTGGGTTGAAAGACTCAAGTTAGTAAGGATATCAATTCTCTTCAAGGTGATCTATAGAATCAATTTAATCCCAATCAAAATCACATCAGGATCAGGCGCCTGGGTGGCTCAGTCGTTAAGCATCTGCCTTCGGCTCAGGTCATGGTCCCAGGGTCCTGGGATCGAGCCCCGCATCAGGCTCCCTGCTCCACAGGAAGCCTGCTTCTCCCTCTCCCACTCCCCTTGCTTGTGTTCCCTCTCTCGCTGTGTCTCTCTCTGTCAAATGAATAAATAAAATCTTTTAAAAAAATCGTATCAGGATCTTTAAGTTTCAATTTTCAATTTTTTGTTGCTAAACCTAAGGATACACAATTGAATTTTGTACATTGAACTTGTAGTCTGTGACCTTATGGAACTCGTATCAGTTCTGGTAGTTTTTTTGTAGATTCCTCAAGATTTTCTAGTAGATAATCCACTATCAGTGAATAAAGACAGTTTTATTTCTTCTTTTCCAGTCTGTATGCCTTTTTTTTCTCTTGCCTTATTCTCTTGCCTCCATTAAAATGTTGAATAGAATTGGTAAGAGTAGACACACTTGTCTTGTTCAGTCATAGGAGGAAGGCATTCAACATCTCAAGAATAATGTTAACTGTAGACTTTTTGAAGACATCTTTGACCAGGTTAAGGGTTCTTTTTTATTCCAAGTTTGTTGACAGTTTATGTAATGAATGGATGTGGGGTTTTGTGAGATATTTTTTCTATTTAGATGAGCATATGGCTTTTCTTTTTTACTGCATTAATATGAATTATTATTTTTGAAGGTCATACTAATCTTACATTCTCAGGATGAACCCCACTTGATCTCAGAAAGTATTATCCTTTTTACATGTTGCTGGATTCAATTTGCTAAGTATTTGTTAAGGAGTTTTATTTCTATGTTCCTGAGGAATATTGGTGTGTAGTTTTCTTTTCTTGTAGTGTTTTTGTCTGGTTTTGTTAGCTTAGTAATGCTGGCCTCATAAAATGAGTCAGGAAGGATTCCCTCATCTTCTATTTTCTGAGAGAGATTGTGTATAATCGGTATTATTTCTTCTTAAGCATTTGTTCGAATTGATCAGTGAAGGTATCTAGGACTGGTGTTTTCTTTATGGGAAGATTTGAAGTACACATTTCTTTCTCTTTTAAGATTTTATTTTTAAGTAATCTCTGCACCCAACGTGGGACTGAAAATCACAACCCCAAGATCAAGAGTCGCATGCTTTTCCGAATGTACCAGCCAGATGCCCCTAAGTAGACATTTCTTTTTTTTTTTTAAGTAGACATTTCTTTAATAGATTTAGAGTTATTCAGATTATCTATGTCTTCTTGATTGTGCTTTGGCTACTCATGTTCTTTAAGAAATTTGTGCATTTCATTTAAATTATTTGAATTTATTGGCATAAAGTTGGCATAATATTCCTTTATTATCCTTTAATGTCTGCAAAATGATATCTTTTACTCCTGATAATCTTTTATTCCTGATCTTAATAATTTATGTCTTCTTTCTCTTTTTTTTTTTTTCTTCATTAGTTTGGCTAGTTTACCAATTTTATTGATCTTTTCAAAGAACCAGCTTTTGGTTTCATTGATTTTTCTCTATTGTTTTTTATGTTGTATATCAGCAATTTCTGGTCTTATCATTATTATTTCCTTCCTTCTGCTTATATTGGATTTTCTGTTTTTAACATATATAACTGTTAAAGGACAAATATCCAGGATATAGAAATAACTGTTATGAATTTATAAGAAAATAAATAGGAGGGGGCGGAGCAAGATGGCGGAGGAGTAGGAGACCTAGATTTCGTCTGGTCTCAGGAATTCAGCTGAATAGGGATCAAACCATTCTGAACACCTACGAACTCAACAGGAGATCGAACAGGAGAGTAGCAACAACTCTCTGAACAGAGAAGCGACCACTTACTGGAAGGTAGGGCGTGCGGAGAAGTGAACCCGAGGCGATATTCGGGAGGATAGACAGCGGGGGAGGGGGCCTCCATCGGCTGCTTCTGGCAAGTGCTAGAGCCGCGGAGCACAAAATCGGACCTTTTAGAAGTCGGCTCCGCGGAGGGACGTCGCTGCAGTGGCTAAGCGGGAGGTGGAATCCTCCCAGGACAGTGTGGTCTCAGGACCCTTGGGGTCACGGAGAGACCGGGGGTGCCTGAGTGCGGCAGAGCTCCCAGGTATCAGAGCGGGGAAGCCGGCTGCAGAGACGGAGCAGAGTCGCGGGCTCTCAGCTCGGGGTTGCCATAAACTGTGATCTGCGGCCCAGTCGGGGCACGGCTCCCCCAGCAGGGACCCAACAAGCAGCAGATCCGGGGAGACTCCCCTTCCTTCCCGGGGAGGAGCGGTGCGGGAATGCACTGCAGGGATCTGCTGGGTTTGGAGACTCCGTGCGGGGTCGGGTGCCAGACATAGAAACGCTCGGTCACAGGCCGGGTGAGCACGGAGTGCGGCCGGAGACCGGGGACACGGGAGTGACTGCTTTTCTCTGGGGACACACTGAGGAGTGGGGCCCCGAGTTCTCAGCTCCTCCGGGTGGAGATTGGGAGGCCACCATTTTCACCCTGGTCCTCCAAAGCTGTACTGAGAGCTTGCAGGGAACAAAAGCTCCTGAGAACAAACCGGAGCAGCTTCCTTAGCCCGGACCGACAAGGGCGGGGCAATTCCGCCTCCGGCAAAGACATTTGGAAATCACAGCAAGAGGCCCCTCCCCCAGAAGATCAGCACAAACAGCCAGCAAGCCAAGACCAAGTTGATCGATCAAGGAGAATGGGAGAACTCCAGCGCTAGGGGAATACTGCACATAGATTCATGGCTTTTTTTTTTTTTTTTACCATGATCCATTATTTCATCAAAGTTAATTTTTGTTGACTGTTTTTTTTTATTTTTCTTTTTCCCTTTTTCAACCAACATCTTATCGATCCCTTTTTAAAAAAAAAAAACATTTTTTATTTTTCATTTTTAGAGTCATATTTTATCCCTTCATAGTACTTACCCTTATTTTTGGCATATATATATATATAAGTTGTTCTCTCTTTAAAATTTTGGGGTACAGTTTCTTCTAACAGATCAAAATATACCCTAAATCACTAGTGTATGGCTTTGTTCTAGTCTCCTGCCTGATCACATTCTCTCCCTTTTTCCTTTTTTTTTTTCTTAAATCTTCTTTCTTTTTTCAAACAACTTATCTTACCAAGTCCTTTTATAAAATCTTTTATAATTTTCATCTTTACAGTCATCTTCCATCCCTTCATTGTATCAACCCTTATTTTGTACATATATGTCTTTCTTCCTTTAAGATTTTAGGAGGCACTTTTTTCTAACAGACCAAAATACGCCCAAAATCTAGTGTGTGGCACTGATCTGTGCACTAGCCTGATCATATTTGATCACATTCTGCTTTTTTTATATTGTTCTGTTTTTGTTTTTTTCCTTTTTTTTTTCTTTTTTTTTTTTCTCTTTCTTTTTTCTTTCTTTCCCTTTCTTTTCCCCTGGTTTCAGGTCTTTTCTGATTTGTATACAGTATATTTGCTGGGGACGTTGTAAACCTGTTAGCATTTTGTTCTCTCATTCATCTATTCTCCTCTGGACAAAATGACAAGACGAAAGAAATCACCTCAGCAAAAAGAACAAGAGGTAGTACCGTCAGCCAGGGACCTACTCAATACGGACATTAGTACGATGTCGGACCTAGAGTTGAGAATCATGACTTTAAAGATACTAGCTGGGCTTGAAAAAAGCGTGGAAGTTATTAGAGAAACCCTTTCTGGAGAAATAAAAGAACTAAAATCTAACCAAATCGAAATCAAAAAGGCTATTGATGAGGTGCAATCCAAAATGGGGGCACTAACTGCTAGGATAAATGAGGCAGAAGAGAGAATCAGCGATATAGAAGACCAAATGATGGAAAATAAAGAGGCTGAGAAAAAGAGAGAGAAACAATTACAGGATCACGAGGGCAGAATTCGAGAGATAAGTGATACGATAAGACGAAACAACATTAGAATAATTGGGATCCCAGAAGAAGAAGAAGAGAGAGAGAGGGGGGCAGAAGGTATATTGGAGCAAATTATAGCAGAAAACTTCCCTAATGTGAGGAAGGAAACAGGCATTAAAATCCAGGAGGCACAGAGAACCCCTCTCAAAATCAATAATAATAGGTCAACACCCCGACATCTAATAGTAAAACTTACGAGTCTCAGAGACAAAGAGAAAATCCTGAAAGCAGCTCGGGAGAAGAGATATGTAACCTACAATGGTAGAAACATTAGATTGGCAACAGACCTATCCACAGAGACCTGGCAGGCCAGAAAGGACTGGCAAGATATCTTCAGAGCACTAAACGAGAAAAATATGCAGCCAAGAATACTATATCCAGCTAAGCTATCATTGAAAATAGAAGGAGAGATAAAAAGCTTCCAGAACAAACAAAAACTAAAGGAATTTGCAAACACGAAACCAGCCCTCCAAGAAATATTGAGAGGGGTCCTCTAAGCAAAGAGAGAACCTAAAAGCAGCAAAGAGCAGAAACGAACACAGACAACAGACAGTTAACAGTCACCTTACAGGTAATACAATGACACTAAATTCATACCTTTCAATAGTTACCCTGAATGTAAATGGGCTCAATGCCCCAATCAAAAGACACAGGCTATCAGATTGGATTAAAAAACAAGACCCATCAATATGCTGTCTGCAAGAGACTCATTTTAGACGCAAAGACACCCCCAGATTGAAAGTGAGGGGGTGGAAAACCATTTACCATGCTAATGGACACCAAAAGAAAGCTGGGGTGGCAATCCTTATATCAGACAAACTAGATTTTAAAACAAAGACTGTAATAAGAGATGAGGAAGGACACTATATCCTACTTAAAGGGTCTATCCAACAAGAAGATCTAACAATTGTAAATATCTATGCCCCGAACATGGGAGCAGCCAATTATATAAGGCAATTAATAACAAAAGCAAAGAAACACATTGACAACAATACAATAATAGTGGGGGACTTTAACACCCCCCTGACTGAAATGGACAGATCATCTAAGCAAAAGATCAACAAGGAAATAAAGACTTTAAATGACACACTGGACCAAATGGACTTCACAGACATATTCAGAACATTCCATCCCAAAGCAACGGAATACACATTCTTCTCTAGTGCCCATGGAACATTCTCCAGAAT
>NW_027397096.1:14986512-14987397 GCF_003265705.2 Callorhinus ursinus
ACCACCTCACACCCGTCAGAATGGCTAAAATTAACAAGTCAGGGAACGACAGATGTTGGCGGGGATGCGGAGAAAGGGGAACCCTCCTACACTGTTGGTGGGAATGCAAGCTGGTGCAACCCCTCTGGAAAACAGTATGGAGGTTTCTCAAACAGTTGAAATTAGAGCTACCGTTCGATCCAGCAATTGCACTACTGGGTATTTACCACAAAGATACAAATGTAGGGACCCGAAGGGGTACATGTACCCCAATGTTTATAGCAGCAATGTCCACAATAGCCAAAATGTGGAAAGAGCCAAGATGCCCATCGACAGATGAATGGATAAAGAAGTTGTGGTATATATACACAATGGAATATTATGCAGCCATCAAAAGGAATGAGATCTTGCCATTTGCAACGACGTGGATGGAACTGGAGGGTGTTATGCTGAGTGAAATAAGTCAATCAGAGAAAGACATGTATCACATGACCTCACTGATATGAGGAATTCTTAATCTCAGGAAACAAACTGAGTGTTACTGGAGTGGTTGGGGGTGGGAGGGATGGGATGGCTGGGTGATAGACATTGGGGAGGGTATGTGCTACGGTGAGCACTGTGAATTGTGCAAGACTGTTGAATCACAGATCTGTACTTCTGAAACAAATAACGCAACATATTTTAAGAAAAAAGGAAAAGAAGAAGATAACAGGAGAGGAAGAAAAGGGGAGTATGTCAGAGGGGGAGACGAACCATGAGAGATGATGGACTCTGAAAAACTGAGGGTTCTAGAGGGTAGGGGGGTGGGGGGATGGGTTAGCCTGGTGATGGGTATTGAGGAGGGCACGTTTTGCATGGTGCACTGGGTGTTATGAACAAACAATGAATCATGGAACACTGCATCAA
>NW_027397096.1:14987497-15016443 GCF_003265705.2 Callorhinus ursinus
TGGGTGTTACTGGAGTGGTTGGGGGTGGGAGGGATGGGGTGGCTGGGTGATAGACATTGGGGAGGGTATGTGCTACGGTGAGCGCTGTGAATTGTGCAAGACTGTTGAATCACAGATCTGTACTTCTGAAACAAATAACGCAACATATTTTAAGAAAAAAGGAAAAGAAGAAGATAACAGGAGAGGAAGAAAAGGGGAGTATGTCAGAGGGGGAGACGAACCATGAAGAGATGATGGACTCTGAAAAACAAACTGAGGGTTCTAGAGGGGAGGCGGGGAGGGGGATGGGTTATCCTGGTGATGGGTATTGAGGAGGGCACGTTCTGCATGGAGCACTGGGTGTTATGAACAAACAATGAATCATGGAACACTGCACCAAAAACTAATGATGTAATATATGGTGATTAACATAACAATAAAAAAAAGAAAAAGAAAAAGAAAATAAATAATCTTCCCCAAGCAAAAGACTTGAACTTCACAGACTTTACATAAGAGAAACATGAATGACCAATAAACATACAAAACGTGGCTCAACCTCTGATTAAAATCATATGAAGATCTCATTACATACATACACGATTGGCAAAATTTAGTCTGATAATTACAACTGCAGAAAGCGTTTAGCAATGGGATCACTCACTACTCATCCACTGCAGGTGGAAGTGAATTTTTCAAAGCACTTTGGGAAAAGTTCATTATCAAGTAAAGTCAAATATGTACATGCCTTAACAACCCAATAATTTGACTCTCAGGTGTAAATCCTAGAGAAGCTTTCCCCAAAATATGTCAGAAGAAATGTAAGGAATAATCAGAGCAGCAATATTGGTAACAGTCAAATGCCCGTTAACACTAGAATATATACAATCACAATGAAATACCCATATAGCATTGAGAAGGAATGGACTACAACTTCACTCATCGACAAAGAAGAATCTCAAAACACAATGTTGAAGCAAAAGATGCCAAACAGAAATGATTGCATAGATTCTGATGTCTATACAGTTAAAAAAAAAAAAAAAGACAAAACTAAACTATATTATTTGGGGATGGATAACTGGTAACACTAGAAAGTAAAACGAGAATAATTATCACAAAACGTTAGGATAATGGGTACCTCTGCTGGGTAGAGGGGATTGCAGTTGGGGAAGGGCACCAATTTTCATTCTTGACCTAGTTGCTGGTCATTTGGGTCTCACCTCATTATTATTCTTTAGCATGTACTTGCACGGTTTTTTGACTCATTTATGTGTATGATACATTTCAAAATAATAAAATAAAATTAACCTAAATTAATAAGCCTAAAATAAAATTAAACTAACCTATGCATACTTTCTTTATAATCAGAGATAATATGATGATTTCAAGGTTTCGTGTGTCCTTATTCATCCATTCACTTATTCCACAGGCATTTCTTACATATTTACTCTGTGCTAGGCATTATACCAGATGCCAAAAATATAGATATTAATTTATGGTTAGGGAGTTTTAATAACAAAAACAGTAATAATTGATGTTATTATTATAACAACTGACATTTAACTGTTTACTATTTGTATTAAGCACTTTACATAGATTACTTGATTTAATCCTTTGACATCCCTGAGTATGGACTACTATTTCCCTGATTTTAAAAATGAGGAAGTGGTGGGGCGGGGCGCCTGGGAGGCTCAGTCGTTAAGCGTCTGCCTTCGGCTCAGGTCATGGTCCCAGGGTCCTGCAATCGAGCCCCGCATCGGGCTCCCTGCTCCGCGGGAAGCCTGCTTCTCCCTCTCCCACTCCCCCTGCTTCTGTTCCCTCTCTCACTGTGTCTCTCTCTCTGTCAAATAAATAAATAAAATCTTTAAAAAAAATGAGGAAGTAGCACAGCAATGTTTAATAACTTGCCCAAGCTGGCAGAGCTCAGAAAAGACAGAGCCAAGATTTGCTCTTAACAAATGGAAGTTTTTCTGCTCAACTTCCAGTCCCTTTCCTCCAAGTGACAACACTCTGTTTTCCTTTCGGGAGTCTCTCCCCTTCTCACATTTGGTCCTGTGGGTCAGTTGGAGCTAACTATCTGGTCCTCAGTTCAAGGACTGAGGAAATAACCATTTATCCTAGTCCAGCCTCCTGGATGCAGTAATAGGTTTAGGCATGAGCCTAAAGAGAGAGAATTTAGAGACTGAGTCCTGAAGCCTTGATTTAAACCCCTGGATCCAGCCATGCCTGAAGCTCGCCCCAATGTCTGGTCTTTTCAGTTACATGAGCCTCAAGGTGGACTTCTAATACTTGCAAAAAGGAGTCCTAGCTAATACAAGGACACATAAAAATAATTCGATAATTATTGTACCAGCTAAGTGATGAAGACTAAAATTAATGTGGGTGTTTAGGATGCACTTAAACATACTCAGGATACATGTAGTGAGGTGTTTTGTTTTGTTTTTTACTTTTTTCCCTGTCCCATCCTAGGTCTGAAGCAAATCTCAGAGAAGATAAATTACTAAGAGAGAAAGTCATGGATTACCCTGATGCTTCCACAGACCAAGCCAGTCATCCTTCACAGGGGAGATGGGGAATGAGGTGTGGGTGTACCCAATGTCATGAAAGATGATCACAAAAGACCAGATCTCAGGGATGACAATCACAAAACAAGAGTAATTTAGGTTCTGGGATACATTTCATCACAGGTTTATGAAGTCCTTGACAGCAAAATTAAATCTGACATCACTCTTTGGGTTGACAAACACTGTTGCAGTCTCCCGATAAAGTGAGCTCAGACACTTGAGGGCTCTCTCCCCCTGAGGGTTAGAGTCACCTTCTTCCATTTGGCTAATGGTACCTCAGTCACCTCCGAAAGTGACTGAGCCTCTAGAAGACCCTTGTCATGAGAGACTAATGCAGCCCTTGGAGAAAATGGAGTTACTTACAGGAGTTCAATCAAGCCATGGGTTCAGATCCATCCTTGGCTTTAACTCCCTGGTATCTCGTCTTCCTCCCCCTCCGCAACCAGGTTCAGAAAGAACTTTACCCTCCTACCTTCCATCTTAAGGGCAGACGTCTGAATCAGCACGTTAAGTCAATTAGACCAGTCACATCCTCTTAAAGGAACATAAAATCTGACATGACGATCATCACAAAAAGTCGTATCTTTTTCTCTCTGTGGGTGAGGACAATTCGCCACTTCCAGGCAGCAGAGGCTTAAGAGCAACATCATTCAGGACAGATGCAAACAGCATCTAAATAACCACGATGTTAGGAAACAGAGTTTCACAAAGCAAGGTGAGGTCATACTTCCCTCCCAGAGATGGAGACCCAAAAAATGTTTTATCTCCTTGATAAATGTGAAGCTGTAATAAAACAGAATTTAGGTCTTTGGTGAATAATTCATGGTTTATCTAAAAGAAAAAATAATGACTTTCATTATATTTCATCTCTTACCAAGTTCTAGAAACTGATTTCCTGGTCTGGAACTTCCAGAAATCCATTGCAGGTTTGCCTGATGATTCTCTCTTGAGGGTTCCTCCCATCACCTCCACCCTCCTCACTAAATTCCCTTTGGCCCCCCAGAGTCACGGGGATGAGAGAAGAAAAGTCAAGGGCAGGAAAGATCTGATCTGACGGTGGTGCCCCTGGGACGGATGCCTGGAGCTGGCAATTCTTTCATGGGCTTCCATGGGGTTCTCCAGGTTCCCCTACAACTGAATCCTTTGACCCAGGTAGTACCGTCTCGTAGGCTAACTGCTTATGGACCCCCTTAGCTGGGTACCTAACAGTATTTCCTCTACCTGTTTCTGCTCAGGTCAGAGCAGGCCGCTCAGTGGGTGTGCCCTTTCCAAATAATCCCACCCTTCCTAGAGTGATTTAGAACTGCAAGCTTTTGGCTTTCACAGTAGTGCACTGATTCCTCAAATGCAGTGATTTCTCTGCTGCCCTGGGCTGCCTCAGCCAGCCGCACGACTTTTCTCTCAAACATGAGTTCAGTTTCCAGTCCCTGGGTCCTTCTCACCGCGAGTAGCCTATACCCAACTTCCAGCGGGTGGTCTGTTCGGAGCTTCTCTCACTAGACCTGCGGTGGGGGGAAACCTGCCTTACTTTTTCTCAAGAGGAGAGTGAGAATCATATCACACCCCAACTCTCTCTAAAGAAATTCCAGTGTCTGGCCTTTTCATCTTCAATCTCCCAGCACCCAACTTTTTTTTCTTTAAATTCAACTATCTTTTTAAACATTGAAAAATTGAAAAAAAAATTGAAATATGCAGATAGCAACATTCACCTTTTTAGTGTAAAGTTCTACGAGTTTTGGCAAATTTATATACTATATTGTAACCATTAAATTCATTATCCCTTAAATTCCCTTCTCCCTTTGCAATCAGCTCCTTCCCTCAGCCCAGGTCCTGGCAACCACTGATCTGTTATCTGTCCCTAAATATTAGCCTTTTCCAGAATGTCATATAAATGGACTCATTCGACACGTAGACTTGGAGTTTGGCTTCTTTCGTTTAATACAGTGTATTCGAGATTCGTCCATGTTGTCCTGAGGATGTCCTAACCTGTTCCTTTTTTACTGCTGAGTAGGCTTGTGTAGTATGGACGCACCAGTATGTTTATCCATTCACTAAGTGGAGGGCTTTGGGTTGTTTCCAGGTGTTGGCAATTATGCATAAAGCCACTATCAGCATTCACGTATGGTTTTTGTGTGAACATACGTTTCCATTTCTCTTGGGTAAATGCCTAGGAGTGGGACTGTGGGATTGTTGGGTCGTATTATAAGAAACTGTCAAACTGGTTTCCACAGTACCTGTACCATTTTGCATTGTCACTAGCACCATGTGGATGTTCCAGCTGCCCTATATCTTTGTCAGCACTTGGTATTGTCAATTTATTTAAAAATGTACCCATTTTAATAGGTGTGTGGTGGTATCTCATAGTTTTAATTTGCGGTCTCAAGAACTAATGATGTTGAGCATCTTTTCATGTGCTTCTTTGCCATCCATATATCATCTTTGATGAAGTGTCAACTCAAATCTTTGCCTATTTTTAAATTGGGTTGTTTTCTTAGTATGGAGTTTTGAGAGTTCTTTATATATTCTGATCAGATATGTTTTGCTAATATCTTCTCCAAGTCTGTGGCTTGTCTTCTCATCCTCTTTTTTTTTTTAACATGTTGCAAATGACTTATTTTTAGTAAGATTGAAATATCATCTGGTAAGGAGTAAGTAGAAGACCTGGAAAATCTTTTCCTCCACCAGCTCATTTCTTTAGATACCATGAGATGACCACTTAAATCTTTGAATTTGTACATCAGTTAAGAATTTGAGACTTGGTAACAATATGATGTTTTTATGTTTTTTTGTGTGTGTGTTTTGATGTTTATGTTTTTCAGTTTTATTGAGCTATAATTGGCATACATCACTGTCTGAGTTTAAGAGGTACAGCATCATGGGTTGACTTATCTACACTGTGAAATGATGACTGCTCTAAGTTTAGTTAGCATCCATTATCTCCTATAGGTACAATTTTTACTTATTTTTTTAAGATTTTATTTATTTATTAGGGAGGGAGAGAGAGAGAGAGAGCAAGTGGGGGGATGGGCAGAGGGAGAGAGAGATTCTCAAGCAGACTCCGTGATGAGGTACAGAGCCCAACACAGGGCTCAATCTCATGACCCTGAGATCATGACCTGAGCTGAAATCAAGAGTCGGATGCTTAACCGACTGAGCCACCCAGGCACCCCAGTACCATTTTTAAAAAGGAAAAAAAAGAAAAAAATTTTCCTTGTGATGAGAATTTTTAGGATATACTCCCTCACCAACCTTCTTATATACCATAGGATTGCTCACTATAGTCATCACAGGACGTTACAACCCTAGTACTTCATTCTCTTAACAGTGTCTTCCAAAGAGCAGAAGTGTTCAATTTTGATGAAGTTGAAGACATCAGCTTTTTCTTTTAAGGATCATGCTTTTAGTTTTGTAACTACAGAATCTTTGCCTAACCTAAGATCACAATGATTTCCTCCTCCATTTTCCACTAGAAGTTTTACAGTATTGGGTTTTACATTGAAAGTAGGTCTATTACCCATTAAGGGTTTTTATATATGGCACAGGGTTTACTTTTGCATATACATGTCTAATAGAAATCGGGCGCCATTTATTGTTGACCCATCTTTTCTCCATCTACTTGCCTGTGCCTTTGCTGGATATCAATTGACCATATATGTATGGGTCTATTTCTGGATTCTCTGTTTGGTTTCATTGATCTGTGTATATCCTTTTGACAAACCACACTGCCTTGGTTACCCTAGTTTTATAGTAAGCCTTGAAATCCAATACTGTGAATCCTCCAATTTTGTTCTTTTTAAAAAATTCTTTTGACTGTTCTAGATGTATTGTCTTTTCATATAAATTTTAGAATCAGTTTGTGAATTTCTCTTTTTTTCAGTAAAGGTTATATTTTTAAGTAATCTCTATACCCCACATGGGGCTTGGACTCATAACCCCAAGATCTAGAGTCACATGGTCTACCAACTGAGCCAGCCAGGTGCCCCCAACTTGTCAATTTCTACAAAAAAAAAAATTCCTGGATTTTGATTGGGATTGCACTGAATCAATAGATCAGTTTGGGAAGAATGGCCATCTTAACAATACTGAGTGTTCTAATCCATGAATCATCCATTTATTTAGGTCTTCTTTTTTATTTCATGAGTGTTTTGTAGTTTTCAGCATAAGATCTTGTACATATTTTATCGGATTTATACTTAAATATGTTGTGTTTTTGGATGCTATTGGAAATAGTACTTAAAAATCCTTAAGTTTCCAACTATTAATTGCTAGTGTATAGGAATACAATTGATTTTGGGGTTTTGATCTTTATCTTGCAATTTTACTAAACTCACTTATTAGCTCTCATAGTTTATTTTGCAGATTCTTTGAGATCGACTATGTATATAATTATGTCATCTTTGAATAAAGAGTTTTATTTCCTCTTTTACAATCTATGACTTCTTTTTTTCTTGCCTTATTGCACTAGCTAGGAACTCCAATAAATGTTGGATAGCAGTGGTGAGAGTGCATAGTCTTGCCTTCTTCCCAATTTTAGGAGTTAGAGTTTCCTTGAAACCTTCTCACCTAAGTGAGAGGGAAACATTCCCTAGCTCTCTCCCAAGGGAAGAGTACAACTCTTACCCACTGACAAGTCTATCCAAAGAAATCTAATTTCAACTTCTGGCCTTGACAGCTTCAGGCTCTGTGTACTTTGAGGGAGGTAGTGGTGGGTAGAGGGTAGAGATCACAACACTGGTTCCAGGATGCCTCCTTGTAAGTCCTGCATATGTGTCCTAGCACCTCACTTTTGGAATGAAGGGGATTCTTGCCATCTATTTTTTTTTTCCTCAGCATTTTGGGTCATCAGCCAAAACTAAGTCATCCTTATCCTGATGGTATTACAACTTTTCTTTTACAAATGAGGGAAGTTAGTCTCAGAGAGTTTAAATAACTTGTTCGAGGTCTTATAGCTAGGAAGTAGCAGGATGAAAACTCAGTTCTGTCAAGTTCAAAGATGGTGTTCTTCCCACTAGGCCTCATCATTACAGACAGAAACATCCAGGCACATTATTGCTCCCCAAATGCGCATATAAAACCAAGAGGGGTAAGGTATTTCAACATTTAATTTAGCCATTGTAGAAGACCATACTTTGGCCAATGGAGGAGGTACTGTTGCATCTATCCTTCAAAATGACCATGGAATGATAATAATTCTATATCCTGAAGCAGGTGCCGAGGTCAGAAGCTGAGAGTCTCTAATTATCAACACTGGTCCCCTCAGGCCTTCCTTGAATAATCCAGGCAGGCAATCAGGACTGACAATATGGACTGTTTTAGTCAAGAAATTTGACCATATGTCTCTAGGTCAAGGAATCCAAAGCCAATTTGCCTCCACGACCACTTCAGAAAACCCAGACCCTTCCTGAAGATCACTTCTTGCTGATGAGAGGTAGACAGGCCCTAGGCAAAAGTTTAGGATTGAAGCCGATACCACTAAAGTTACAAACTGAAAGAAATAACACCATTGGCATTAATAATCCTTAGGCTGGTGAAGAAAACTTTCCTGTAAGTGTTACAAAAAATAGATTTTTCTGGGAACTAAAATGTTTAAGTTAAAAGTAGGGGTCTCAGCAATTCCACTCCTTGGTATATAAACAAAATAACTGAAAACAGGAGTTCAAAAAAAAGCAATACAATAACTTGTACATTAATGTTTATAACTTCATTATTCACAATAGTCAAAATGTGGAAACAACCTAAATGTCTGAAACCGATGAATGATAAAGAAAATGTGGTATATCCATACAATGGAATATTATTCAGCCAACCATAAAATGTAATGAGCTACTGATACCTGCTACAATGTGGATAGAGCTTGGAGACATTATGCTAAGTGAAGAAAAAAAAAAAACAGATACAAAAGGTCACATATTATATGATTCCATTTACATGAAATACCCAGAGTAGTCATATCCATAGAGATAGGAAGTAAATGTGTGGTTGCCAGGAGATGGGAGGAGGGGGGAATGGGGAGTGACTGCTTAATAATTATAGGGTTTTCTTCTAAGATAATAAAAATGCTCTGGAACTACATAATGGAGATGGCGGTACAACTCTGTGAATGTACTAAATGCTGCTGAATTGTACACTGTAAAATAGTTAAAATGGTAACTTTTATGTTATATGTATTTTACCATAATAAAAAAAGAGGGGTCTTTGCTAAAGAGTCAGGGTATGACCGCCTAGCCAGATCACTTCCTGAAAAATGCCTCTTGCCCAATTAAGTCCTTTGTCATATCCTACGTGGATTATCACACTGGCCTCCTACCTGGCTTCCTCGCCCTGGTGTTACCTATCTCCTCTCCATCTTCTACAGACTACAACATTGAAATGAGCATGACTTTCTTTTGTTCAAAATCCTTCAACCGTTCCTAAACTCCTACTGCAGAAAAACCACATTCCTTCACACAGCCCCCAAAGTCACTTCAGGATGGGGCACCGATCACTTGGTTTCCTGTGTCTCCTTCATGGTGGGTGCACCCTGAGCTGGCAGGGACCACAACGGTCTCACACCTTGTAGCGTCCCCAGCACATGGCACGATCTTTGGTGCACAGGAGTTATCCAGTGAATATTTGTTGAGTGAATTGATCAGGCTTCAGCCTACCTGTCTGGCTCTAGCTCTTGCTCTCTCCTCAAATACCCTGTATTCTAGCCAAACCGACCTGTGCATGGGAAGCCTTGGACACGTTGGTCTCTCCATTGGGTATGTTTTCTGCCCCATCTGTCAATCTGGGCAAGCTCCGATTCACCCTTGAAGATGCAGTCCAAGTGTGCACATTCTTCTGTGGCCCTCAGTCACTCGTTCCTCCGGGTTCCCGCCGCATCTCACACGGTGCTTTGTGGCAGCACTTAGCACATGTCCTGGGATCATTTATTTACATCCCTGGCTCTCCTACTGGACCGTGGGGACTGAGTAGCTCCTCTTACCCCTCCCCCAGCCCCCATGTGTGATATTGGGGGACGAAACAAAAAAGTAACCAAATAATTTGTCTTGAAGGAGCAACCTGGGAAATTTTTTGTGCACAGGAGGAAACTATCTGAATTAAATTAGAGATTGAGAGCAGCTCACTGAATCTCTGAGTCATTCTATTTACTTGGCTGTGGTGAAAGAACAGAGGTAGAGAAGGAGTCAGAAATTGAAGCAAGTGGGAAGGGCGGGAAATTGTAACGACATAATGGACATATCACCTTCACCCAGCACCTCTCCGCCGGAAGGACGCTGCCCTGTACTCACTGAACTGCTCAGACAGTGAGTCTTACCCGCATCCCCGAGAAAGTCAGAGGTGCTCCGTCCCGTGCGAGGGGAACCTCCCATCCGGCCTGAGAGACTGCAGACCCACCTGACAATGAAAATTCCAGTTTCCTCCACCTCCCCGCCCCTGGGTCACTTCATCCCCTTTTGCCCACTCACGTCAGCAGGAATATTCCATTATGACTCTTCCTAATAATGTAGGTCTTTTCCGTTTGGTCGAAATGTGCTGTGCGGTCTGTGCCCTATTCAGCTCCCCATGTTCCACGGCCCTTCGGGTTAACGTGGCCCTGCTTTCCCCAGGGAGCAGGAGAGGGGGGCCCCCAGGAGAGCTAGGCTGTGCCGCCAGACGCTGGGAGAGCACCCCGCTTTCCTTTTCTTTTCTCTTTCAGACCATGAGGCACTTTGAACCCTGGACTTCAAGGGTCAAGAGGGGAAAGGAAGGGAGAAATCTAGGAACAGGTGGAGCTTCCCAAAACAGAAGGGAAAGGAACTGAGGCTGTTTGGTGCATCTAAGTGACCTCACTTAATTCTGTCTTTGCTATGAGACAGCACTATTGCCGTTGACAGGTGAGAAAATGGAGATGAAGCCACTTTCCCAGATCCCCCTCCCCCCCTCGTTAGTGCCAGGGCCAATGTCCAACCAGATGTGTCCACCCCAGCATCTGGGCTCTCTCCTTCCTCCTCACCCGTTTGCCTCTGGCTGTGGGAGCAGGCTGCCCAGCGGGCTGACGGGAAGGACAGCAGACACTGAGGCTGTCCAAAGGGACGGGTGAGCATAGGTCTGAGCAAGGCTCACGTCCCAAGTCCCAAGGGTCCAGTGCGGCCATGGGAGTGCCTGGTGCTCCTCACCTCAGGCTACCTACTATCCATCAGGCCTGGGTGTTTTGGGTTTGTTTTTGTTGTTGTTGTTGTTGTTGTTTAATTTTTGTTTAGAGAGAGACAGTATGAGTTGGCGGGGGGACAAAGGCAGGGGCAGAAGGGGGGAGAGAGAGAGAGAATCTAAAGCAGGCTCCACGCTCAGCACAGAGCCCGATGTGGGGCTCATTCTCACCATCCTGAAATCATGACCTGAGCCGAAATCAAGAGTCGGATGCTTAACACACTCCAGTGGGGGTTGGGAACACCCCCGTCAGGGAACCCAGACACACGGAAAAGAGACGGAGACAGTATCTCCGGCATCCCCGGGGGCCGTTGCTCCCTCCATCCATCTAGCTTCAGTGAAGCTTCATGAAGCTCAGTGGCATCTGAGGAGGACTGTTTTTCATGTTCCCACTTACCATTTTGGTGTCTCTGCTTTGCTGGTGCTGTAAACACACACACACTTGGCCTACAGGAATGTGGGGCTGGCGGGTCACAGCGCAGGGCCCATGCGCACAAAGCCGCCGATCGAATTTCTGTATTCCCCCGTTCACACAGCAAACATTTCGGGAGCTACTATGGGCTACGTACGGGGTATAATCAGATAAGTAAAACCAAATCCCTGACAGAAGGGAGGCCACAGGTAGCCAGGAAGCACATGTGTACGTGAATAATTGTAGCACAAGGGATCAGTGACCTTGAAGGTGTGTCTGAGGCAGCCTGGGAGCAATGTGTCCCTCGAAGACGGGGGTAAGAGAAAACATCACAGAGGAGAGGGCATGTTCCTGGGCCAGCAGGGATAACAGGAATTTGCCAGATGGAAAAGAATGGGAAGGGGTTTGCAGACAGAGCAAGCAACAGAAGGAAAACAACAGAGGCGAGGAACTGAGTGACACGTTTGGAGAACAATGGGGAGCTCGGAGAGTGGGGTAGGGGGGTGTCGGGAGCGGTGCAGGGCCTCGGTCAGCCCCCGGAACTAAATGTCCAGCACGCCTGATGGTGCAGCAAGGGTTAAGACACAGAGCTAAGAACAGTGGCAAAGAAAGAAAATAAGTTTTCTTTTTTTTTCAGTAGGCTTCACACCCCACGTGGGGCTTGAACTCATGACCCCGAGATCAAGAGTCGCATACTCTGACTGACTGAGCCAGCCAGGCGCCCCATAGAAAGAAAAGGTTGTTATCGTAATAAGGTGAACCCCTGTGTTCTGAGGGGCCCCCTCTGTGAGGTCCGGATGGACGTGAGGGAGCAGCCCGGGTTTCTGCCATCACCCATGCCGATTCGCCTTTCTCCTTTGCACTGCTCACCTGTGGGTTAAAGAGTAAAACCAAAGGAAAGTAAGCTAACGGGGTCAGAGCGACTATTCTTCCCAAGCCTTTAACCTGGGCTAACCTCTCTTTCTGGCCTGTGTAGATGACAATACCAGTGCTCTGCCCTTTGGGACATTTCTGAGGTGCGACCTCCACTCCCCTCTGTGGGGTCAGGCTGATGCACGGCCCGCAGAGCCCAGTGTGCCCTTGAGCCTGGCTCAGCCTCCTCCCCTGTCCTGGCCTGCCTCCACCTCGCCTACGCTTCCTACTCTCCTCCGAGCATACAAGTCTCCCCTGGGAGCGCTTCTTTAAATAAATTACTTGCCCATACATCCTCATCTTAAGATCTGCTTCCTGGGGACTTGACCTAAGACATTTAGCTTCCAGAGCATGGGAGAGAAGGCTGCAGCTGTGGCTAGGGCCAGCCGGGGACCCAGGACAACATTCTTGTAGCACCGCCAGATTTAACAAATAAAAGCTTAAATTTCAGATAAACAGAATGCCCAGCTAATTTGAGTTTCACATAAACAACAAATAAGTTTTTAGGAAAAGTATGTCCCATGCAGCATGGGGGGTATACTTACACTAAGAAGTCACTCATTGTTTATCTGAAATTCAAATGTAACCAGGCATTCTATCTTTTATATGGTAATCTTAGGAAGGGCCCTACATACTTTTGCCTTCATGGGCCTCTTCATTTATGATATTTAAAAAACTTCTATTTATGACTGAATGGATATAAAGATGAATAAAAGTCAGGTTGGATTCATTATCATATATTCATTATTATTATACTCAGTTTTTCCTACTTTAAAGTAAATTAAAGCATGTTCTCAGGCCCCTAAAAGTATCATGGGCTCCCGGCACTATACATACGAGGCCTAATGGAGAAGTCATCCTGTTACCAGCTTAGGAAGAGTCTTGAGTGCCATGATTGGACGTGACTGGACTTTTCTTCATCAACCATTGTTCAACTAGGAACTCTGTGATTAGACTGTGTTGACTCTGTGTTAGCCCTAGTTGAGACTGTGAAGAAAAGGCCAAAGAATGGAATTTTTGGACAGGAGAGAAGCTGATCACCATGACTGAGGTCGACATCAATACGACCTCCGTAAGAACCGCTGGTAAGCTCATTAGTTCAAGGGTCTACATGCTACAACGCCCCCCAGGTCTACATCTGTAAAGGCGTGGCCTGGGCACAGGGCGGGTGGCGCAATGGGCTCATCTGAAGGGGTCAGAACCACTGTTGGGTCAACCCCCTCCCTATGAGAGCAAGGAGGGCACCATCACTCAAAAAACTATGGCTTGGGTCCCCATCAGGCAAAGCACCGAGAGATGTTCCAAGCCAGAGTATAACCTGTTCTTGTAAACAAAGCTTTATTGAACACAGTCGTGCCTATTCAGTTCCATGTTGTTTCTGACTGCCTTTGTGCAGCCTTGAGTAGTTGTGATGGAGACCAAATGTCCCACAAACCCTAAAGTATTTGCTATCTGGCCCTTCACAGAAAAAGTTGGCGAACACTGCTCCAGGCTGTGGGGGAGAATCGCAGGGGATTTGGTGAAAAACTGGTATTTCCTAGTATGTGAAAACTGAAAAGAAAGCCCCGCCCATCAGTCTTCGGCGGCTGCGCAGAGTGTCCCCCCCTTGCCCTCGCCCAGGAATTGAAACAAAAACTCTACACGTTGTCTCCAAGCGGACGGAAATGGCTTATCTCTTTGGTTATTGGGTAAATACAGAAGAGATACTTGTCCAGATGGTGTTGATAAATCTAAACTAGAAGCCCACCCCGCAAAGAGCAGGGGGAGCCACGCAGGGTTAGGGAGAGGAGGAAGAGAGAGATTTGGGGAGAAGGGGGGAGATGCTAGTCAGAAATTCCTGCTTGCCCTTTTGCAATCACTTAAATAATCTGTGGTGCTCGATGGGTACCTTACCTGACCTAATTAAAAATCGGATTGCTATTTTAACTGAGAAAAATAGTACTTTGAACTGTTTTAGGAAGAAGAAAAGAATAAACATTATCAAGACCATCTCTTAGAAGATTAGGACAAAGAAAAATCCAGGAGGAGAGGCTTCAAAGCTGTTTTTGTTTTCCCTGGCTTTGAAATACTTAGTCCTGATAATTTTATCTTCCTCGAAATATAGCAAAGAAAGTCTGTTTACTACTCCCAGGCAATTCCATACATAAATTAAAACACACACACACACACACACAAAGCACTTTAAACGAACCTTTCTGTGAGTGTCAAATCCATCATTTCTCTTCCTGTGGCGAGGGCTTTATGCCACTGATCAATGCAATTCGAAAGTTTTGGAGGTGATTTTGTTTTTCATACCTTGCTATTTGATGAGTTTTCAGATGGCCATCTAAAGCACAGCTTACATGCTGTCCCTCACGGATCTCAGGGAGGCTTCAGATAAGCTGACATGGTGAGAGATGGTTAGCAGAGATAGAAATATATTTTATCTAGTTTCTTAAGTCAGCTTTTAAAGTTAGTTCAAAGAACACACTACTTAGTGATTCATGAAAAATCTTTTTTTTTTAACCCTGAGAATAATATTTTCACTTCTCATCCTCCCATTTAGGAGGAGAGTTGCTTTAGGAACCATCATCCTTCCCATAAGAAAAGGCTTTCTAGGCACAAATATGCCACGAAAAGCACATGGACAGATAAGCTGATTCCCCTTGAACTGTATTTTGAATGTCTTGGTTTTTAAAAATGGGATAAGATATTCCATTATCCCTAATTAGAATTTTTTTTGGACAGCCAGATAGAAAGTAAGTTATTCTGTGGCCATAAAAGTAACCTACTCTTGGCAGGACGTGCATTTTAAAATAATTTTGTATATAATACGCTCTTTTTTTCTTTCAACAAATCATCTATTAAGCACCCTGTATGGGCCAGACCCCATTGCCAAACTTAACAATAGAGATATTAAGGATGTGGTCCTCACCATTAATTGCTCACAGCCCAGCAGGAAGATGGACACAGAAAAAAATAATTGCCGTACAATGCAGCGAGCGTGTCCATAGACCTTCACCCTGAAGTCGCCTGTTTTACCGATGGCGTGCATCAACGACATTGATTGGTTGTCTCGTTGACTGATGGATACCCAAGCCTCATTCCTAAAAGGGACATTATCAATATGGCTAATCAAATGGTATAGCAAAAGAGCAAATGGACAGATTAAGTAGACCTTAGCTACATCTCCTACTTTCTGCCAAGGAGGATAAATTTCTATCTCAACCCTTCCATGAAGAGCAGATACAGTGCATTGATAGAGCTGTGATAGCTTCCTTTTCCAGGCACAGATATTAGATAGCTTGTCTTTACCCCACCACCACTACCTTTAAAATATATATATATATATAAAATCAGGGAGCCAATACATGGGGGGAAACATTATTGTTACGTAATATTTGGGAGTGGGGTTGGGGGAAGGAATAGGGGAGATGCTGACAGGGCTCCTGGCCCCCAGAGGCTGCAAGAGAAATATTCGCATGCACAGTTCAGACATGACTGAGTTCCCATGATCCCTATCCGCATCAGTTAGGATGCTTTGGGCTATAAGTAACTGAATATTCAATTAATGTGGCTTAAACAGGAGGGTTTATCTTCACTACATAACAGTAAATCCAGAGGCACTGGTTCCAAGCGAGGGACAAGGGTGGTATTCAAAACACTTGACAGTCGGTCTCACACAGCGCTGACAGATCAGGACCAGTGGCCGACCAGACAGCTCAGCGACACACAGCGCTGCTGCCTCTGTCCGTCCGCGGAATCCTGTCCCTGGCTCCACGTTGCTTCCACAGCTCAGCGATGTCAGAACTTAGGTCAGCTTGAAAAGATTCTCTTGGCCTTGCCTTTGCGGTGAGCTGCTGAGTGCCATGCCCCAAAACATCACTGCAACACCTAACAACGAAGCCTAACAGCACGAAGGAGAGAGTGAAGGTTTACCTCGGTGCAGCTCTCTTTTTATGAGGGGGAAATCTCTCCCAGAAGCCCTCAGTGGATTTCCTCTTAAGTACGATTGGCCAGAAGCTGGGTCACATGTCCATCCTTAAACCCAATCACTAGCACAGGAATGAGGGTGTGCCGAGGTTGGCTTGGACCAATCATCATTCATTCTCTGGGGCTGGGGCGAGCTTGCCGCCTTGCCAAAACACGTAGCTTTTGCTACCTGTACTAGAACCAAAGTCATGTGCCGTTGGCATGGAAGAAAGCACAGTGGGGAGGGGGGCAGCAAGGAACAGCTTTTGTCAGGCAACCAGCAGTATCTGCTACATCACCCTTTTGGTGAGAAGCAGGTTTCCATTTTCCCAATACGATCACCATAGGGTGGAGGTGGGGTGATCGGAGAATCTGATCACCCCACCAGTGCTGCTCCTTTTCTCTCAGAGATGGAGCCATCATCAGCCTGTGCGGGTGGCCCTAGAGATCTTCAAGGTCATAATTTAAGACCAACTCATACATACAAGGTAAGTGATGGAGCGCTCTGATCTCACTAACTGTGGACAGGACGCTGTGCTTCACTACTGTCCTTGGTAGGTCACATCTGTGGCCTAGATTTACGAAGCTTGATTTATAGCCCTTCGACCGCAAGCCTTAGGTTACTCCTCCTACCTCTTCCATGTGTGGAGGGTCTAGGAGGTCAGCAAAAACCTATCCAACTACAGAGCAGACATTCTGTGATTGGGTGTTTCCAAAAAACAATGCTTAGTGAGTTCAAACCTTGTTTCAAAAAGAAATATTCATGAAAAAACAATGCCCTGATTTTATGGTCTCCCTTTCTGTAAAATGCAGGAAGTGCTCAGGTAGGTACTGAGAGAAAAAACCATAGGCGATATTTTGAATGTGGGACACCCTTTGGCCCTGCAATTGCTTGCTTAGGGAGATAGACCCATGGAGGTCAGGGCTGTGGTCTGATTACTCTGCGGGTCTACTCACTTCACACAGTGATGGCTTGGGTTCCAGGTCACATGGCACACCCATGGCCTGGGTCAGTCGTCTCACAAATACAGCCAATCCCTCTGCATAGGCTGATTACAAATAATGTCCCTAATTCTCCATCTGCCTGGATCTTTGCCATTGATAACAGACTTCACAGCTCCTCCAATCGAGATGGGGTTGACTTCCCCAATCCTTGAATCCAGGCTGACCACATGATTTGCTTTGGCTGATGGAACTTAGTAAGTGACACTGAGATAGTTCTTCAAAGCCTCTCATACTTCTTCTAATTCTCTGGGAACCCTGCACCACCCAGAGAACAAACCTGGGCTGGCCTAGTGGATTCTGAGAGACTCATGACTCAGTCACCCCCGTTGCTATGGCCAACAACTAGCCAAACACCTAACATAGGAGTGAAGCCATCCTGGACCAGCCGGTCTCCAGCCATCTCACCAGCTGAGAAGAGAGAAAAGGGCATGAGCAAGCCAAGCCATGATCCATCCTCACTGAGGCCATACCAGAGAACCATAGTTTTTCTATAGACTTGTGAGGAATAACTAACACTATTGTTTCGGGGTGGTTACACCACAGTCATTCACTCATACCCCGTCCACTATAGAGGTGACTTGAGGCTCTTCCCCACCCATCCTCCCTTTGGGAAAAAGTGCTTTAAATACCAGGGAGGGGGATTTACCATCTCCTCTGTTACAGGACAGCATGTGGTGAGGAGTCCTGCTAAAAGTTTTGCTGGTGATATTGGGGTTGCTTATGCCTTTATGAAACCCACAAGCTCTAAAGACATCCATGCCGTCAACCTGGAGTAACTTCTCAGGGCCAGTGAGCACCATTCTGCTAAATCTATTCATAGCTATCTGATAGGGTCAAAGGCTGAACGTGAAGAGATTAATCCTGGAGTTCAGTGAAACCAGGTTCACTCTTCTAGAGTTCTGGGATCCATCTTGGTGCCATGATTCTAGATACCTCTTAGCATCTGACTTTATAAGCCATCTCAGAAATCATGATCCAAGTCCAAACCACCATATGAGGGCCCCTCCCAGCCTGGGGCACCCACCTCTCTCATGGGTGAGCTAATAACAGTCCCTTCTCCTCCATGCAGATAGCAACCCAAACACTCCAAAAGAGTTATCACCTCTGTGGAGCACTGGGTGTTATGAACAAACAATGAATCATGGAACACTGCACCAAAAACTAATGATGTAATATATGGTGATTAACATAACAATAAAAAAATTTAAAAAAAAAAAAGAGTTATCACCTCTGGTGCTTCAACACCGTTCTTGGCACACTCTTATTTTACCCCTTCCAGCCCAGCAAGTTTTTCTCCCTAGTCCCTATAGTGGGCCTGTGCCCAGGCTGGAGGCAGGGGATAGTCTCTAACTTGTCCAGCTCAGAACGGGCATGAAGGTCAGAAAGATCCTTGATCAGAAAAGTCCCTGAAGAGGAGCAGGAGGTAATAAATCAGCTTGGAGAAGCAGAGCTTTTGAGTGTGCTTTGGTCCAAACCAACTTTTTTCATCATTAAATATGCCCCAAATTACAGCCCAGAGATCCAGAAATCAACTTACGTAAAAACTCAGGTAGGGAAAATGTCAAGATAAAAACAAATGATCTCGTCTATGGAAATGTTAATGCTTTTTCCCTGCTATTCCCCCCCCCACCCCCCATCAAACGGAAACTTGCACAGTGTTCTTGCTCAAGTTCAGAATCAAGTTCAAGGAGCTCCTTCTCTCTTCTGCAATGGGTTGCCACCTCCCGTCCCCCGCCCCCACCAAAGTCCTGTGTAAAAAAATCTGTGAGGGGACCCTGAATGGTTAGGTTTATGCCATTGTGAGGTTTTTGGATGATTTTTTTTCCCCTCATGAAAGGCGCCCTTGACGAAGTTTTGTCCTCTCCCAGGGAGACGGCTGGGGATGGCCTGAGTTTCCTGAAGGAGGCAGCCATTCTGCAAAACTCAGAAGTGTGAAGCGGGAGGGTCAGTGAGCCCCAGGCTCCTGGATAACAGGGACCCTGTTCTGCTAGCTACAGACCCCTGAGATCTGAGTCTAGCAAGAAGCCAAGAATTACTGCACAAAGGTGAGCCCTCTGAGGATAACCTCCCTCTAAACTCAGAAAACTGATTATTCAGGCCTCTAATTCAGAGAGTAGGGGGTGCTTGAATTAAACGTTCATTTTTATGCCCAGTTTGGCAATGGGAGTTGGGCACCAACAGTTAAGTTTTTTATCTTTTTTTAAAAAGCATGGAAAGTTTGGGGGGGCGGAGGATCCTTATCTTGTGATAAGTCAGTCAGACTCCAAGGGTAACCATCAGAAACTTAGAACCAGGTGTCACTCCAGCAAAGAATGGAACTGGGTGAGAAAACCCTATGCTGGTGCTCTTCGCTTGTGAGGCTAGGGAGACTGTTCCTGTCTTGCGAGGCAGCTGCTTGCAGGAAAATGAGCAAGGGATTGAGTCCTGGGTCTGAAATCTGCCTCTGCTCTCCCGACTGGCTGTGCAGTTCTGGGAAGGCGACCTAATCTCTCTATGTCCCCATCATCACTTTCTCGGAAAATAGGGGCAATTATAAGCCCAGCATGGTGATTACATAGTTAGAGGGCATGATGCATTGTTGAGTAAGATCAATTTTAAGAACAAACACCAATAACTAGGATTATGTTTGAGCATTGTAGTTGTCCGAATAGACTGGGTTATGTGTGTTAACAAGTGACTCCAAAATCTCAGGGGCTCACAAGATGTAGTTCTAGCTTAAACAGCTGGTCCATTGTGGGGGCTAAGGCTCTGCTCCATTTGCACTTCACCTTGGGACCTGGACGATGAAAGTGTCTCCTCGTGGGTTCGTGGCAGAGGAAAAGGGAATATGATGGAATGACACAGTGGCTCTCACGGCTTCTCTTAGAAGTGGCACAGGTCACTTCTGCCAAGTCTTCACTGGCCAAAGCTAGTCATGTGGCCGAGCCTGTCCTCAATAAAATGGGAATGTTCCATGCTCCCACAGGGATAGAGAGGAAATGTTTGAACAGCATAATCCATCATTGCTGCCTGTAACAGAAAATCCCAAATACCGGAGGCAGATTCAGAGGCTGTTCCTTTCTTGTAAAATAAACCCCAAAGTAGGTGGTCGTGGGTGCACATGGAGGCTCTTTAGTCACTGGGGACCCATACCGTCTATATGCGGCTTCTGTTGTCCTTAGCTGGCCTGTTATTTTCAAATGATAGTAGAGAAATGTGTGCTCTTTTAGAAATGGGAGGAAAGGAAGGGTTCCCCTATTTAACTATTGTGCTTTCCTAAATGGGGCTGTGCCCAGCATTCCGGACCCACCGCCCGCTGCTGCCTTGGGGACCCCCCCCGACCCTCCCCCCGGCCACAGAGAGACGAGTGCCCTTTAGGAAAGCATATTAGGACTCCTTAGCTGAGCGAGTGGGAAACAGAATAAACAGGAACCTGACCCACCCAGTCGAAGTTGGGGAATAGAAAATGAGGAGACACCAACGTGAACATGAAATTGAAACGCTAAAAGCACACACAGGGACTCTGGTGCCAAACAGGTCCATGGCGAGAGGATGGAGAAGAAGCTGGCACGCTCAGGAGGGACCTGTACCACGAGCCCCATTGCACCTTCATGGTCCCAGTGAGTGAGATCTGGGAGCCACTCCATCGTACTTCCTGAGGCCTCTGGTGGATTCATTTGTGGTTTTGTCAGTCTCTTTCGAGTATTTTTCACAGATGGGGCAGGGAGCCATGCACTCTGGGTTTTGTACATCTGCACATATTTTGTCTTGTGCTTCTCCACTGTCTTCTTAAGGTGCATGTCAGTGTTTGGCCAACACTGATGCCTGTCTCGGTTTTGCTCGACACAAATTCCATTGGTTGTGCTTGATCTCCCCAGGAGGACCCAAGGACCCAGACAACCCATCCAGCTCTGGTCCAGCCTCTTGCCATCACATGTAGACAGCAGCCCGGGAATCCTCTATGTCAGGATGGCCAGGCTCTCTTGGGGGCCTGCCTCACCCTAGCCTCTCTGAGGCTGATCACCTGCCGCTCACCCAGTCCTCTTGCACTTCTCCCAAAGCCCAGAGCCTCGCCACCTCTCTGGGCCATCCCAGTTTAGAATGCAGATGGACAGGGGTTGGGCATGGCCAGGGGAGATAGCCTTGTTCGGTTGCCATGTCTGCAAGAGACAGTTTTGAACAAGCAAGTGTTTTGTCCCTTCAAGGTGCACATAGATATGGCAGGGCCCAAATGTCCTGTGGCCTCTATGAAGAGATGAATTGATAACTGTTCTCACTTCTTGAGGCAGCTTACTAAGAAACCAAATTGCCACCCCAAGGCTGGGCTGGCCAGCTCCCTAGACACCAGCCCCAAGCCTGGGCCTCTGAGTTCAGGCTCTGGGGGTTCCTTCCCCTTCTTCGGAAAGTATGATCAGTAAAGGTGATTTCACGGCCCACCAGGACAGTGCCAGCTCAGTCTGGAGAGCAGGCCTGCCCTGGGTGGGCCCTCTTGTGGCCCTCAGCCTCTAGTGGCAACGCGTGAAGGGGTTTACTGTCTTGGGGGATCAGGGCAGAAACTGGAACCACCTTTCTAAATGGCCTGACACAGCAGGCCTGGTTGCACAGGCCTGACGGGGCACACACGTGGTCAACGAGCAAGGGGGACCTTCTCATTTCAGTCCCCACACGTAGGATTGTGTGTTATTTCTAGAAGGATTACGCAGGCAGCCCTGTCCCGCGGTATTGGCTTTCAGTGCCACGCTCAATGAAGTAGAAAACCTAAAAGGATCCCACAGATGCAGTACCACTCCAACTCCATGTAGACTCTGGGCCATCCTTTGAATGCCAGCTCTGAAAGTCATGGCGAAATGGGCCTTAGAAGCCCAGCACTAACCCAGTTAAACCATTATGGAACTGTAGGTTCAAATCTCAATCAACTCCCCTTCCCGCCATATAATATCATTAGAGCACATTTTTGCTAGACCAATCCTCGGATATTATGCCTTAATCCTAACCCAAAGTCTCTGCTTGCCTAGAAATGTCACAAGGCAGGAGGGCTCCACATGCTTCCCACTAGTCTTCTTTCAGATAAACAGTTGATTGTTCCTGGGTCCCCTGCTTCTCTGCCTCCCATCAGAAAGAAGCCCAGGATTCTCTCACTCTGAACCTTTTCCAGAAAATGAGGCTGGAACTCCCTGGCAAGGGAAAGCTGAACTCTGCAGGAGGATGGATACACCAGCACACAGACACCTGCTGCAAGGTGAGCATGGTGGAGGTGAAGTGGACTGTGTGTGAGGTCAAGGTCTCCATGTTGCCTCACTAACCACCACAGACAGTGGTTTAGAGCAACACACCGTTAGCTCACGGGGGCCCATGGGCCAGGAGTCCAGGCATGGACAGCTTAGCTGGGTTATCTGCTCAAGGTTTCCTGAGGCTGCAGTCAAGGTGTTGCTGCCAAGCTGTGTTCTCATCTGGAGGCTCAAGTAGGAAACCATTTGCTCCCCAGCTCATACAGGTTATTGGCAGAATTCCTCCCCGTGAGACTGTATGATTGAGGGCCCTAGCTTCTTACTGGCTGTTGGCGAGAGATGGCCCTCAGGGTCTGAAGGTCGCCTGCAGTCCCCTGCCATGTGGCCCTCTTTGTAGGCAGTTCACAACAGGTGCTCACTTCTGTAAGGCCATCAGGAGACTCTCTCGTGCTCTGGTGGGCTAAGACAGAGTCTTATATGATAAGGTAGTGTGATCCTCGGAGAGACATCCATCGCCTTGGCATTTTCTATGTATTACGAGCCAGTCACAGGTTCTGCCCACACTCAAGGGGGCAGGACTATGCAGGGACGTGACTCATTGGAGGTCCCCATGGGGTGTGCTCACCACCCCTCACAAACTGCTGCCCACCTCTGCCACTTACAGTCAGGTGACCTTGAGCAAGTTGTTCAGCCTTATTTACAAATAATCTTTCTTATTTGTCAGATGGGGGTAAACCCCATAGGATTCTTGGGAAGATCAAATAAAATATTCCATCTCAAGTGTTTTGCAGAATGCCTGGCACACAGTAAACCCTCAAATGTTAACTGTGATGGTGGTGGTGGTGATTAATATTAATATTATTGGCACTGTGAGACTCTCAGGTCTGTCTTGGATACTAAGAAGCAGAACTATAATTCAGACTACAGCTACCCTGGCTACACAATCCTCGTGAAGGCCAGGTCTGTATCACTGGCCACTCCAGGAATCTCAAGAGACATCAGCTCCAGTCTCAGCTGGAAGCTGGGGCATCTTGGGACACCGGGCAGCAATGGAGCTCCCAGCCACTGCTATCTGTTAGGTGACAAGTGTGTATCAGGAGATGCAAGCGTGTTTCAGCAAGAGGGTCTGCTCATCTCTTGTGAGCTCCTGGGGCAGCTGAGCTTAAGGGGTGGGCCTCACTGGACTCCATGGGACAAGACAAATTGAGCATCTCTCCCAAGTTGGCCATGATTGGTACCTCACTTATATTAGGATATCGGAAGCTCTTCTATATCCTAATCATTCCTTCACCTCTAATTCTATTATTCGTTCACACAGAATAACAAAAGCCATTGTTTATTATTCGCCAGAATCCCATAAATCCCATGAGAAGAATTAAAAAATAACAAGTAAAAGACACAGTCAACCCCACCATCACTGCAACAACAACCTAAATACACATACCATCAAGCACACAAGCCAAAGATAACCATAGTTAGAATAGCTCACACCAATAATAATAACAGTAACCGACAATTAATTTTTCAAGTTTAATGTTAATACACTGATCTGGACATTGGCTCACAGGAGGATGTACTCTCAGGGCACCTGGACGGTTCAGTCGGTTAAGCATCCCACTCTTGGTTTTGGCTCAAATCATGATCTCAAGGGTTGTGAGATCAAGCCCTGAGTTGGGCTCTGTGGTCAGTGGGGAGTCTGCTTGAAGATTCTCTCCCTCTGCCCCTCCCCCCCTCTAAGAAATAAATAAATCTTAAAAAATAAATAAATAATGTACTCTCCTGTCTTGGCATCACGGGAGCTCTGTTGTTCTGGTAACGCATTTACGTGGTGCCTCATTTGTGCAACATTGTTCTGAAGGATTTTTGGAGGCCTACCTCAATGTTAGCTTCTCAACCCTATGGTGTTCCCATGCCAGGAACATGTACTGGACACTCAGTACATCTTAATTTTTTTCCTTTGGAATTTTTGGAAACTTCGAGTTATTTATTTCACAGGGAGGTAAAAATCTTTTTCTAATTGTTTTTATTTTTTGAAGGAACAGCTGCACCACCCCTGGAACTTGAGGGGGTGGCTGTTTTGAGACTCATAGGCTTGAAGAAAAAAAAAAAAACCATCTTGCTTTATTTCAAAGAAGGATATGACCCTTCAATAATATCCAGGAGAATTGGATGGGTGATTATCATCAGTTCTTTGGAATCTATAGGCAACTCAATTGTGTGAAGAGGCAAGGGTCTGTGATCTTCTTAGCTTTCCATTTGGGGAAATTTCCTCTAGAGGATTTTCTCTAGATCCTGAAAGCTCTATGTTTATGAGGTGTATGTAGGTGTACCAAATAAGCCAGGACACACAGTGGAGGGCTGAAGCTTGGGTTTTTGACTGGAGAACCACATCCCACCCTCATTCATTCATTCAACAAATGCTGTGGGTACTTCCCATGTTTCCAGTCATATGTAGCCTTTGAGGATAGAGCCATGAAGCCATGATGGAAATAAATACGGCTCCTGTTCTAAGAGTTCACTATCAGAGGAGATTCTCAGTGTGTAACAAGAGGTAAGCCTGGGATCACACAGAGCATTAGACAAGCACAGGGATGGGAGGGACACCCAACTCAGCTTGGAAGAGGGATAAAAGAAGGCTTTCCCCAGCAAGTAAGTTCAAGGAGGATAGTAAGGGTGTAGGGTGGAGTCCTAGGCAATATTCCAGGCAGAGGGAACAAAAAATGAAAAGGATAGAGGATTACAGTTAAAGTTAAATTTTAAAGCAGAAAGTTCCTTTATTTTTACGTCATTAAGCTTTTTAAAAAAATCTTTATGTTTTAATACATGCTCGTTTTGACAAATTCAAACAATACAAAAACTACATTAATTAGAAAGAGGAAACGCCCCCATTCCCTTCCAGTCCTATTCTCCAGCAGAAATTCCTGTTACTGTTTGATTCTTTACCTACCCACTTTTTATCTATGCATATGCCAATGTATATCTGTATATCATTGCTGTTCTTGTTATTATATAAATAACAAATACGAACAAGGAGTTCCAGTGTTCCTGAGCACTGTTCTAAGCCCTTTGCATGGACCCTCACTTCATCCTGACTGCAACACAAACAGGTTATTTATCTCCAGATCAGAGGTAAGGAAACAGACACGGAGAGATTAGGTAACTTGTCCATGGTTGTACATGTAATCTCAGAACCAGGATACAAACCAGGCAATGTTCTTCTAAAGTTTGTACATCTAACCACTACGTTCTGTGCATGTATGTGTGTGTACACACATGTGCGTGCACCTACAACCCACAATGTTTGTTATTTTACCAAACTGGGATGATAGCATACATATTAACTATTTTCACTTAGAATACATCGTAATTTAAAAATGGGCAAAAGATCTGAATAGACATTTCCCCGAAGATACACAAACGGCCAGTAAGCACATGAAAACATGCTCAAAGTCATGGGTCATTGGAAAAACACAAGTCAAAACCACAATGAGATACCACTTCATACCCACCCGGATGGCCATATTTTTTTTAATGGAAAATAACAAATGTCGGCAAGGAAGCAGAGAAATTAGAACCCTTGTACATCATTGATAGGAATGTAAAATGGTTCAGCCACTGTGGAAAATAATTTGGCAGTTCCTCAAAAAGTTAAATATAGAATTACCATATGACCCTGCAATTCCACTCCTTGGTATATGCCCAGAAGAACTGCAAAGAGGTAAACAAATACATGCACACATATGTTCATAGCGGCACTCATCACCGTAGCCAAAAGGAAGAAACAACCCAAATGACCATCAACTGATGAATGGATAAACAAACTGTGGCGTATCCATACAATAGATTATTATTCAGTCATTAAAAGGAATGAAGTACTGGCACCGTGCTACAATGTGGATGAACCTTGAAAACACACTGGTGCAACCAGACGCAAAAGGCCGTATACCGCATCACTCCATGTACATGAATTATCCAGAGTGAATAAATCCATACAAACAGAAGAAGTTTGGTTGTTGCCAGGAGCTTTTTAATGGGCACAGGGTTTCATTTTGGAGTAATGAAAATGTTTCGGAACTAGACAGAGGTGGTGGTCATACAACATTGTGAACATACCGAATGCCACTGGATTGTCCACTTTAAAATGATTCATTTTATGTGAATTTTACCTCCATAAAAAATAAATGAATAAAAATATATCATGGGTTTTCTAGTCCTGGTCATGACTTAGTAGCTGACATCAGCCTTAACTTCTCACTATAAATAACTATAAAAGTGAACAAAAGATACGAAGCAACTGATTTCAGGCATTGAGCAGGTGCTGAGCTGCTACCCTGATAGAAGGGTAGGACAGAAGAAAAATCCCACAGGAAGGTGGTTTCCAAGTTTTAGGGACGTAAACGGGGCCCAAGCCTAGAGCAGTGGTTGCACTGGGAGAAAAGCAGGGGCCTGGGGGAGGAAACAGGTTAGAGTGCAGGGCTGCTGAGGGGCCGGACTTACAGGGTGTGGCACAGAGGGAACTGCCCAAAGGGACCCCAGCAATCTGTGAAGGGCTGCCTGAACCCAGGGCCATAGTTCACAAGGTCTAGCAGAGAACAGCTTCTGAGGAGCTGAGAGACGAACAGAGATTGCAGACAGTGCAGAATACTGAAGAGAACTTGGAGTTCAGACGCAGCCAGAGTGGAGAAATTCAGGGCACTCAGTGGAGACAGTTCTTAGGAATAAGGACCATGCCCTAGGAGTAAGCACTATGCCCCAGGAATAAGAACAACACTGAAATAGACCCATCTTAATAAAACCGTTAAACCAAGCCTCCACAAGGGCAAGGTAACCCATCAAAAATTTAAATGCCTACCAAAATAAAATTCACCACTTGGTAGAAAAGGATTTTCAAAAATGCAGAGTCTCTATGCTACATCAATCATAACACCAAGAGTGTAATGAAAAATTACTACCCATTTTTCTATTCCTATAAATATGCTTGACCTTTGTTCTGTGGTGTGATTAAGTTACTTAGACACAGTATGATTCAGGTTTTGTTTTTAAACTTTGTCAGGTGGGAGCTGAGTAGCATTTAGTCTAGAGCTAATTCTGCCCCACTACAGAGGAAAGACTTTTCTGAAGACACCAACTTACTGGAATGCTTTGTCTGAATTATGCGGCTTTCCACTCTGGTGGCAACAGGTATTCCCAGCCCTATGCAAACTTCAGGGATTATTCTGTCTAATGCTTTTGGGTAGTTCTTTCTTCAGCCTTAGATAGTTTCCTCAGATGCTTGCACTATCCAGTATTTAGCTGAAGACTTGTGTGTGCTGGGCATGCACACACACCAGCTCCTCTTCTCTAGAATCTTGCCCTGCAAATTCCACCCACCTCTACCTTCCCAGACTCCCAGCTCCACCCCTTCAACTCAGGGAAATGGCTGGACTCCACCTGGGTTCTTCCTTCCTGCACCAAGGTCTTGAATCTTTCCCCAGGCAAAAAGTTCACGTAATTGTAGGAGGTTCACCTTGTTTGTTTTCTTACTTTCAATTGTCATTAGCTATTGTTGCCTGATGTCTTATCTAATGACAACCATTGTTTCACGTATTTTGTTTGGTTGGTTTGTTGGTTGGTTCAGGCAGAAGGGCAAATCTGGTCCCTGTTACTCCATCTTGATTTGATATACAGCAGTAAGTTCAACGACTTAAAGGAAATAGAAAAATTCCTTGAAAAACAAAACTTTCTAAAACTGACCCAAGAAGGAGTAAAAAAATCTGAATCATCCTATATCTGCTAAAGAAATTGAATTCATAATTTAAAACCTCCTCATAGGGGCGCCTGGGTGGCTCAGTCGTTAAGTGTCTGTCTTCGGCTCAGGTCGTGATCCCAGGGTCCTGGGATCGAGCCCCGCATCGGGCTCCCTGCTCCGCGGGAAGCCTGCTTCTCCCTCTCCCACTCCCCCTGCTTGTGTTCCCTCTCTCGCTGTCTCTGTGTGTCAAATAAATAAATAAAATCTTTTAAAAAAATTAAAAATTAAAAAAATTAAAACTTCTCACAAAGAAAACCGTAGGCCCCTATGGCTTAACTGGTGAGTTCTATTAAAATTTTAAGAAAGAAATAGAACAAATTTTATATAAACATTTTTTAGAGAACAGAGGAAAACAATTTCCAACTCAGCATAACCCTGATATCAAAGTCTGACAAGGACATTATAAGAAAAGAAAATTTACACCAAATCACTTATGAACATAAACATAAAAACTCTAAACAAAATATTAGCAAATTAAATCCACTAATTCATAAAAAAATGCATCATAGCTAAATATGGTTTATCCCAGGAATGCAAGACTGATTTAATATTCAAAATTCAATCAGCGTAATTCACATTAACAGAATAAAGGAAAACAAACATATGAACATCTCAATAGATGCAGGAAAACATACAACAAAATTCAAAGTGATTCAAGATAAAAAAAGAAAGAAAACTCAGCAAGCAAAAATAACATGGAAATTCCTCAACCTAATAAAGTACACTTATGAAAACCTACAGCTAATATCTACTTAGTGTTGAAAGACTGAACACTTTACCTTAAAACTGGGAACAAAAAAAAGATGTACAGGGTGCCTGGGTGGCTCAGTCGTTAAGCAGCTGCCTTCGGCTCAGGTCGTGATCCCAGGGTCCTGGGATCGAGTCCCCACATCGGGCTCCCTGCTCAGCGGGAAGCCTGCTTCTCCCTCTCCCACTCCCCCTGCTTGTGTTCCCTCTCT
>NW_027397096.1:15016453-15030552 GCF_003265705.2 Callorhinus ursinus
AAGCCTGCTTCTCCCTCTCCCACTCCCCCTGCTTGTGTTCCCTCTCTTGCTGTCTCTCTCTCTGTTGAAAAATATATAAAATCTTAAAAAAAAAAAACTAAGAGTTGGTCTTTAAAAAAAAAAGAAAATATATAAAAATTGAAAATGAAAAATAAAACCAACTCTTTGAAGATAACATGATTTAATATATAGAAAATCCAAAGGCGTCTATAAAATCACTATCACTAAGAGGATTTGCAAGATACAAAGACAATGTATAAAAATCAATTATATTTCTATATACTAGCAATGAATAATTTGAAAAATAAAATTTAAAAAACAAAAATACCAAAAACAATTGAATATTTAGGGAAAATTTTAACAAAATATGATATGTACAATGAAAACTACAAAACATTCCTGAAAGGAATTTATAAGATCTAAATAAATGGAAAGGTATACCATATTCACTGAATGAAAGACTTACTTATTGTTGAGGTGTCAATTTTCTCACAAACTGATCTATACATTCAATGCATTGATCTATAGATTTTTTTTTTTTAGATTTTATTTATTTATTTAACAGAGAGAGCGAGAGAGCACAAGCAGGGAGAGCAGCAGAGGGAGAGGGAGAAGCAGGCTCTCCACCGAGCAGGGAGCCCCATGCAGGACTCGATCCCAGGACCCTGAGATCATGACCTGAGCCGAAGGCAGATGCTTAACCATCTGAGCCACCCAGGTGCCCCTGATCTGTAGATTCTAATTAAAATCTCAGCAGGCTTTTTTTTTTTCCTACATGCTTATTCTAAAGTTTATATGGAAATGGGAGTATCCTAGAAGAGTCAAGACAGTTATGAAAAACAACAAAGTTGGAAGACTTACATAACCCTCTTTCAAGAGTTACTCTGGTAGTGACATAAAATCAATGGGGGGGGTGCCTGGGCGGCTCAGTCGTTAAGCATCTGCCTTCGGCTCAGGTCATGATCCCAGGGTCCTGGGATCGAGCCCCGCATCGGGCTCCCTGCTCAGCGGGGAGCCTGCTTCTCCCTCTCCTGCTCCCCCTGCTTGTGTTCCCTCTCTCGCTATGTCTCTCTGTCAAATAAATAAATAAAATCTTAAAAAAAAAAGATCAATGAGAGCAGAATAGAGTCCAGAAATAGACCAATACACATGTAGGATCAATTGAATTTTTACAGCTTCAAAGGTAATTTAATGGGGAAAAGATCATCTTTTCCACACGTTTCCACACATGGAACAACTGGATATCCATATAGAAAATGATGAGCCTTGACCTATACCTTACACCATACACCAATATTAACTCAAATGGATCAGAGGCCTAAGTATGAAAGCAGAAACTCTAAGATTTATATTCAGAGTATATAAAAGCTACTACAAATTAAAAACAGAAAGACAATGCAACAGAAAAGGACAAGACTCAAGAAAGTATTTCCAAAAATATGAAGACTTAATAATCATGAGACTACCTGTTCCACATCATTTGTCATCAGCAACATATAAATTAAAACCACAATAAGACCGTTACACACATTTAAATGGCTAAGATTTAAAAGACTGAAAATACTCAGTGCTGGCAAGAGCAACTAGACCTCTCATTTATTTCTGGTTAGAGTGTGAAATGGTACTATCCCCTTGGGAAACTGACAGTTTTTAATACAGTTCAACATATACTTATCATATGACACAGAAATTCCTTCCTAGGTATATATCCAAGAGAACCTGTGTACAGGCTTAAATAACAGAAATTTGTGTCTCACAGTTCTGGAGCCTGGGAAGTCCAGTCCAAGATGCTGGCAAAGTAGGTTTCTGAGGTCTCTTGTCTTGGCTTATGCAAGCCCACCATCCTGCTCTGTGTTCACATGACCTTTTCTTTGTGCCTTAACAGAGAGAGAGAGCTGAGAGCAAGCTCTCTGGTGCCTCTTCTTTAAAAAAATACTAATCTGGGGCACCTGGGTGGCTTACTCGTTGGGCGTCTGCCTTCGGTTCAGGTCATGATCCCAGGGTCCTGGGATCGAGCCCCGCGTCGGGGTCCCTGCTTCGCGGGGAGCCTGCTTCTCCCTCTCCCACTCCCCCTGCTTGTGCTCCTGCTCTCATTGTGTCTCTCTCTGTCAAATAAATAAAATCTTTTTTAAAAAAATTAAAAAATACTAATCCTATGGGATCAGGACCCTACCCCTATAACCTCATTTAACCTTAATTACTTCCTTTAAGAGCCCATCTCCAAATATAGCCACAGTGGGGGTGTGGTGTTGGAGCTTAAAACTTCAACATACAATTTGGGGGTGGGGGTTGGGGGGTGAGTGGGACACAAATACTCTGGGCACAGCAGCAACAAAAAGGAAACTACTGTTACTTGCAACAACACGGCTGAATATTTTTTAAAAATATAATTCCAGGGGCGCCTGGGTGGCTCAGTTGCTTAAGCAACTGCCTTTGGCTCAGGTCATGATCCTGGAGTCCCGGGATCGAGCCCCACATTGGGCTCCCTGCTCAGCAGGGAGTCTGCTTCTCCCTCTGACCCTCCCCCCTCTCATGTACTCTCTCTCATTCTCTCTCTCTCTCAAATAAATAAATAAAATCTTTAAAAATAAAAATTAAAAAAATAAAACATAAAAAAATATATATAATTCCAAAAACATGAAGTTTAAGAAGAGACAAAATGAATCTATGGTGTTAGAAATCAGAATAATGATTGAGGCACCTGGGTGCTTAAGTCGGTTGAGCACCCAGCTCTTGGTTTTGGCTCAGGTCATGATCTCAGGGTCATGAGATCGAGCACTGCGACAGGCTCTGCCCTCAGCAGGAGTCTGCTTGAAGATTCTCTTCCTCTGCTCCTCCCCCACTCATGCTCGCTCTCCCTCAAATAAATGTATAAATCTCAAAAGAAAGAAGAAGTAATCAGAATAATGATTACTTTGTGTGGGTGGGGAGGGATTGATGGAAAAGTGGCATAAGGAAATTTTTGGAGTGATGGAAATAGTTTTTTTAGCTTGATGGGGTGATAGTGACAGGTGAATACATTTGCCAAAAGCCACAGAGCTATGTCCTCAGAAGTGGTGCATTTATTGCATGTAAGTTATGGCTCAATAGAGTCCATTCCTCCATGGCAGCTCATATGGATTTACCTCTATCTTTTTAGCAGCTACATAGTCTTCCATTATGAATGTCATAATTCATAACTATTTTCCCCATTGATAGACGTTTATAGATAGACTTCCAACCTTGTGCTGAAATGAACACACTTGAAGGATAAATTCCTAAGTGGGATTGTTACAGCCTTCACTTTGTTAAAGGTGAAGAATCTGAATGAAATGAATAAGTCATGGGGATAACCGCTAGAACGCTAGAACATAATAAGGAATCTAGTCAAAAGTATTGTAATACGTTGCATGGTGGCAGATGGGAACCACACACGCCGCCGTGAGCATAGCAGAACGTTAGACTCATTGAATTGCTGTGGGGTGCACCTGAAACTAATGTAACATTGTGTGTCAACTATACTTCAATTAAAAAAAAAAAGAATCTGAATCTCAGAAGCAAGAAGAAACTTCTCCAAAGCCTGCCGTAATTACACGGTGTGTTATGCTGGCAGAACCTGGAAGTGAGGAGGTGTGTGTTATTACACAGAAATACTGATGGGGGCTAGAGGCCGATGCTGAACTTCTGACCAGAATAACATGAACCATTTATGCTAATTCCATTTCTTTCCTTGTCTTCCAGTCATCCTGTGAGTATTAATGCCTTCAGGCAGCCTTAATGTAACATAATCCTAAGTGAATTCCTGGGATCCCACAGTACTTTAGCTATAGTACCTTAATAGTATTAGTACCCATTACTTAATAGTAATAGTACCCAAAGTACCTTAATAATAACTCATTACATGCCAAGCAATGTGCCAAGCAATATGCATTATCTCATTTAATCCTCATGACTCCATAAAGTACAGCTGTTATTAATTCCATGTCCATTGTATAGATGGGAAAACTGAGGCTCCAACAGGTTAAGTGCCTTGCCCAAGGTGACACCGCTAAAAAGTGATCTAAACAGGTTTCAAACCCAGGTCCCTGACATAAAAGTCCCTACTCTTAACCATTATATCACACTTCCTCTTAATAAGATTCCACAGGGATGTTGTTGTGAAGGTTACACAAAATGATTACAACATTGGCTACCAGCCTCTCAACAACTTGAAGGCAGTTCATGCATTTTTATTTCTGTCTTCCTGACATCTGGCTCCCAGTGGAGTGCAAAGGACTTAGCACTGTGCCTGACACGTAGTAAGCACTCAGTGAGTGCTAATTATTATCATTCTTGGAACTCAATAAATGTTTGTTGAGTAAGTAAACATTTGCATGAATGACTAATTATCTAAAGTATTCTTTTAGCAAATAAACAAGGAAATAGGGACCACAGGTTGCAAGCCTCCTCTCCTGCCAAACGGCTCATCTGGAGGCAGCTGAACCAGGAAGGAATGGCCAATCCCCTTCTGGTCACTTGTCTGCTCTCCCATGGGACACAGAAACAGGAAGCGCCCCCGATTTGGTGTGGGCACGGTGTGGGGCAGACTCTCAATGTATTTGTGCATGAAGGAAAGAATCATTTGGTACAGCGGTGGAGGTGATGGTGGTGGTCGCGGGGTGTGTGTGTGTGTGTGTGTGTGTGTGTGTGTGTGTGTGCCCTGCCTCTTACTCCCCCTCACAATGAAACCCGACTACAAATAAGGTGAGGTTGGGGAGGTGCCTAATACAAAGCTTTGGGCAACATCACAGTGTGCACACAGGATGAACGGGGGCTTTAGAGTAAGTCATGCACTCAGGGTCCAAGGACATCAGAAGGTCCTTGAACCTCTGCTGTATCTTTCCATTATGTTGCCTCATCTTCATTAGAGGAATGCCCTGCAGCAGGAGGTAACAGGTTTAGGGTGAGGAAAAGCCTCAGCCGCACGAGCCGGGTGAGTGCTGCTTCTCTTGACCCAAACGGCCTTGTGTGCCCCATCCGCATTCAGAGCCTCTGCCAATTTCTTAACCAGCCACCAACAACCACTCAAGCAGAGCTGGGGGTTGACCCTTTCAGCTCCTCTGCCTACGTGCTCACCCTCCCCTCTTCTTGGCACGCGCTGGAAGCAGAAGATAGCATGTCCCAAGAGCCGGGTGAACCGAGGGAGCACCCAAAGCACTTGCTAAGATCACAATTTTTTTTTTCTACAGGGCTCCTGCCTTGCCTAGTTACCCAAATCCTCATTTTATGCCTCTAAAAGCCCTTGTTCTCATCTTGTAGTTAAACTTTCAGAGCCCTGCTCATTTGAGGCAGTTTTGATTTAGGTTTTATGGTGATCCTTAAACTCACAAGTGAAACGTGTTTGAAATGTGTGTCACTCTGTTACTACAGAAACAATATAACAACAAATATTTTCATGTAAGACTTTGCACTGAAAAGACAAATTGTTCTCAAGCTTAAATATACTTGCAAAATATCAAGATGAAGAGATGCAAAAAAGGAGCCAACAGGTAAGAGACATAGAGGAATGAGGAGTCAACCAATAGAAGCTTATAGAAAAAGAGGAGAAGAAAGAGAGGAGGGGCGCCTGGGTGGTTCAGTCAGCTAAGCGTCTGCCTTCGGCTCAGGTCATGATCCCGGGGTCCTGGGATCGAGCCCCGCATCGGGCTCCCTGCTCAGTGCAGAGTCTGCTTCTCCCTCTGCCTGCAGCTCCCCCTGCTTGTGCTCTCTCTCTGTTCAAATAAATAAATAAAATCTTAAAGAAAGAAAAAGAAACAGAGAGGAAATTATCAAAGAACTAATATAGGAAAATTTCTCATAGGTGATGGACACAAGATCAGAACGATGAATGAAGCAAGGCCCACACCTGGGAACAACACTGAAATAATAGGTCACCAAGAATAAGTGAGAGGACCCTAAAAGCTTCCACTGAAGGTCAGGGTCCTTGTAAAGTGATAACAATGAGAGTGGATCAGGATTTTCAATGGGAAAATCGATACAAGGGGCAATAGAGCAGTGCCTTCAAAGTTATAAGCGAATTTAGGGGCACCTGGGTGGCTCAGTCAGTTAAGTGTCTCTCTTTGGCTCAGGTCATGATCGCAGGGTCCTGAGATCGAGCCCCACATCGGGCTCCCTGCTCAGCATGGAGCCCGCTTCTCCCTCGCCCTCTGTCTGCCACTTGTGCTCTCTCTGTCAAATAAATAAAATCTCCAAAAAAAAAAAAAGATTTAATTTTTAAGTAATTTCTACACCCAATGTGGGGCTCGAACTCACAACCCTGAGATCAAGGGTCACATGCTCCTCTGACTAAGCCAGCCAGGTGCCCCTAAATAAATTTCCAAACATAAAAGATTTGGAAATTGTACCCAAACACACCTCTGCCTAGGACGTTACTTACTGGTATGCTCTGGCAAAATAAGGGAGGAAAAATCAAGAACAACCACCCAAATCTCAGGAACTGTGGGTTGAGGTCAGGGAATCAGTGAAAGGAAGCTCCCAGATGGTTACTGTCCAGACTGAAGGAAGACGACAGAAGGTTCTAAAAGGAAGATCTTGGGGTAGGGGAAAAAACTCAATAGAATGCCTGTTAGAATGGAAAGTTAGGGGGAAATGGAGAGCGTGCTAAAGTCAAATAGTGCAAGAAGGAAAAAAATTGCTATTTGAAATTCCAACGCAGAGAAAAGTACCACAAGGAAGAAGCATTAGCGGGGATACTAGCGCCCGGGCAGAGAACCATAGATGTACGTATGTGTCAATAATGGCGATATTGTTCATTGATTTTAGGATCAATCTTTAAGCAAAACATTGATTTCAGTTATGGAAGAGAATGAGGATGCCATCTATCAGACCCTGTGAAAGCACGTGTGGCAGAGATGTGAAGAAGGAAGGAAAGAATTGAGGGGAAGCCTGCAGCATTAGGTGGGGGGCCTCGGGACTAGTAAACAGTGAACGAGTAGTTCTTAGAGCGACAGTTGTAGCCAAAATAGCGATATGATTACGTTGGGAGGACAAGAGGAAGGGAGAGGGGGGTGGGTGTACATGAGCTAAGCCCTTTTCCAGCGTAGCAGGAAATCAATGAGTACACCTTTAAAACATAAAACAAAGAAATAGCCGTGTTTCCTGGGGGACATGCAGATAACATTCACAAGAAACAGCTGAAAATGGGAGCGTTGGTTGCTCGGGGGAATGGATTGGAAGAAACGGTGGACGCTGTTACTTTGGCTTAAGAAAGAGTTTTGTTGTTGTTGTTTTAAGATTTTATTGATTTATTTATTTGACAGAGAGACGCAGTGAGAGAGGGAACACAAACAGAGGGAGTGGGAGAGGGAGAAGCAGACTCCCCGCCGAGCAGGGATCATGACCTGAGCCGAAGGCAGCCGCAGCGGCTTAACGACTGAGCCCCCCAGGCACCCCGACTTAAGAAAGAGTTTTTAAAAAAGCACAGTTATATTCCATATGTTTCATTTGGGAAGGTATGTGAGTGCACGGTAAGTAAGTTTGACGTTTCTCCGATACAGCTAGCCGTCAAAGGAGAAGGAAGCAGGGAGCCAAACTTGAGGCTGAGTCACTGCGGCAGTGGTGGGGCCAGGAGGGGTCCTCGATCCATCTCCAGATGAAGATCTGTGAGTGAGGAGCACGCAGGGCCTCTGCAGGGAGGCAGCAGTCCTCCTGAGGCATCAGTCTCCAGTGTCCAGCAGAGCCAGTGGCCCTTGAGGCCACAATTCAAATGCAAGCTGTCCCCAAACAGCCCCCTGCCACACCTATTTTTAAAAGTCATATTCTTGTTGTAAAAACAACATAAGGATGGTTTTTGAGGAATGTGTTTCAATCACCCATAATCCTTCCCATGTCTGTGCACCGTAATTACTTACATTTTTTTCTGTGATCCTATCTAGACTTTGTCTACATTCTACAAAATTCTGTATAGTTCTGATGCTCGTGTACAAATAATTTTGCAAGCATTCTACCTCTCACAAGTGGTATTGCTTGTTTCTACACAGCCTGCATAATTGTCCATTTTAATGGCCGCGTATTATGCAGGATCACTTTTAATGAATAACAGCACCCTGGGTTAACTGTTTATCATTATGCCAAGTATTTCTTTATTTTTTAACCTCCATTTTACTTTTATATAAGGCCGTTCCCTTTACAGAACACTTTCTTAGCAACCTCACAACTTCCTAGCATGTAGTGGGAGCCAGTGTTTTTATCCCTGCTTTCTAGATGGGGAAACTGAGGTCCAGAGAGATCAAGCAAGGGTCCTGCCCGAGGTCATACTGGCAGCAAGGACAGGGCCAAAGGCACACTTCCTCTAGGTCTTTGTCTCCAAGTTCAGTGTTTCTTTCCACCACGCGGCTCTGACTTTGGGCATCGCTTGGCACATTCTCTCGTTCGCAGGAAGGAATTATTACCACCTCATTTTGCAGGTGAGGAAGCTGGAGCCCAGAAAGGGAAGGTAACTAGCCCAAGGTCACATGGCAGAGCCAGGAGGCAAACCCAAGCAAACTGACTCAAAGCCAGATCTCTAACCCCAGCCCAGCCTCCCCAGACCCCTAACCCCTACCCCAGACTGAGGCGTCCATGTTCTTGCCCTGTTCCACCTACTTGTTCTCATGTCTTAGCAAGTGCTGGCCCTTAGCTCACCTGCTCACATTCACTTTAGAGGAAACCTTGGGCTGACCCCAGGCAGCCAGACACCAGGGAAGCGTGGCTTCTTGGGCAGAATCAGTGGATGAGATTTTGGGGCTTTTTTTCTATTTTCCATTTCCATTTCTATTTTCTTCCATTTGGTTGATTGATGTGTGTGTGTGTGTGTGTGTGTGTGTGTGTGTGTGTGTGTTAAAATATGCATAATATAAAGCTTACCATTTTAACTAATTTTAAATGTTCAATTCAGTGACATACATTCACAATGATGTACAACCGTCACCAGGATCCAACTCTATCTAGAACTTTCTCATCTTCCCAAACTGAAACTCTGTATCCATTAAATAATAACTACCCATTGTCCTTAACCTCTAGCTTCTGGCAACCACTATCTCTATGAATTTGACAACTAGGTACCTCATAGAATTGGAATCAAATAGTATTTGTCCTTCGGTGTATGGCTCATTTCATTTACCATGATACCTTCAAGATCCATCCGTTTTGTAGCATGTATCAGAAATTTCATACTTTAAGGTTGAATAATATTCTTGTGTGTGTATATATATATATATATATATATACACTGTATTTTTTATCCATTCATATGTCAATGGATATTTGGGTTGTTTCAACATTTTGCTCACTGTGAGTAATGCTGCTATAAACATCAGTGTCTGATGCTTTCATCAGATGCAAACATCTGAGTCTCTGCTTTCAACTGTTCAGGGTCTAGGCCCAGAAGTGGGTGCATTTTCAAAAACAAATAAAAACTCTACACTCTCTGTTTCCAGCTTTTCAGAAGGCAGGAATGGGGAGGCAAGCTCTCCATAAGCATGGATGGGTAGGAGAAAATATTTGCAAATCATACATCTAACAAGGAGCTTGTATTCCAAATATATAAAGAACTCTCACAACTCAATAATAAAAAGACAACCCAGTTAAAAAATGGGCAAATGAACTGAAAGACATTTCTTCAAGGAAGATACACAAATGGCCAATAAGCACATGAAAAGATGCTCTACATCATCAGTCATCAGGAAGACGCAAAATAAAACCACAGTGACATACCACTTCACACCCACTAGGATGGCTAAAATAAAAGAGTCAGACAATAATGAGTGTTTGAGGATGTGGAGAAATGGGAACCCTCACACGCTGCTGGTGGGAATACGAAACGGTGCAAACACTTTGGAAAACAGTCTAACTGTTCCTCAAAATAATTAAACACAGAGTTAGCATATGACCTAGCAATCCCACTCCTAGGTATATACCCCAAAGAATTGAAAACAGATACTCAAACATATGTACAGGAATGTTCATAGATTCGTTAGTCACCGTGGCCAAGAGGTGGAAACAATCCAAATGTTTATCAACTGATGAAAGGATAAGGGGCACCTGGGTGGCTCAGTCAGTTAAGCGGTTCAGGTCATGATCTCAGGGTCATGAGATCGAGCCCCGAGTTGGGTTCTGTGCTCCGTGTAGAGTCTGCTTGAGATTCTCTCCCTTTGCCTCTGCCCCTCCTCCCCTCTCTGTCTCTCTCTCTCTCTCAAAATAAATGAATAAAATCTTTTTAAAAAAAGGATAAACAAAATGTGGTATATCCATACAATGGAATATTATTCACCTGTAAAAAGGAAGTAGAGGGGGGGCGGAGCAAGATGGCAGAGGAGTAGGAGACCTGGATTTCGTCTGGTCTCAGGAATTCAGCTGAATAGGGATCAAACCATTCTGAACGCCTACAAACTCAACAGGAGATCAAAGAGGAGAGTAGCAACAACTATCTGAACAGAGAAGCGACCACTTACTGGAAGGTAGGACGTGCGGAGAAGTGAATCCGAGGAGATATTCAGGAGGATAGACAGCGGAGGAGGGGGCCTCCGTCGGCCGCTTCTGGCAAGTGATAGAGCCGCGGAGCACAACATCGGAACTGTTAGAAGTCGGCCCCGCTGAGGGACGTCGCTCCAGTGGCTAAGCTGGGGTGGAAACCTCGCCGTGACAGTGTGGTATCAGGACCCTCGGGGTCACAGAAAGACCGGGGGAGCCTCTGTGCGGCAGAGCTACCAGGTCTTGGAGCGGGGAAGCCGGCTGCAGAGACGGAGCCGAGGCGCGGGCTCTCAGCTCGGGGTGGCCATAAACTGTGATCGCGGCCCAGTCGGGCCACTGCTCCTGCAGCAGGGACCCAATAAGCGGCAAATCCGGGGAGACTCCCCTTCCTTCCCGGGGAGGAGTGGCGCGGGAACGCACCGCAGGGATCTGCTGGGTTTGGAGACTCCACACGGGGTCGGGTGCCAGAGATATAAACCCTCGGTCACAGGCCGGGTGAGCACGGAGAGCGGCCGGAGACCAGGGAGACGGGAGTGACTGCTTTTCTCTGGGGGTGCACTGAGGAGCGGGGCCCCGAGTTCTCGGCTCCTCCGGGCGGAGATTGGGAGGCCACCATTTTTGCCCTGGTACTCCAAGGCTGTACGGAGAGCTTGCAGGGAACAAAAGCTCCTGAGATCAAACCCGAACAGCTTGCTTAGCCCGGACCGACAAGGGCGGGGCAATTCCGCCTTCGGCAAAGACATTTGGAAACCACGGCAACAGGCCCCTCCCCCAGAAGATAAGCACGAACAGCCGGCAAGCCAAGACCAAGTTTACCGATCAAGGAGAACGGGAGAACTCCAACGCTAGGGGAATACTGCACATAGAATTCATGGCTTTTTTTTTACCATGATTCATTAGTTCATCAAAGTTAATTTTTCTTAACTGTTTTTTTTTCTTTTTCTTTTTCCCTTTTTCAACCAACATCTTATCAATCTCTTTTAAAAAAAAAAAACTTTTTATTTTTCATTTTTAGAGTCAATTTTATCCCTTCATAGTAGTTACCCTTATTTTTGGCATATATATATATATATATAAGTTGTTCTCTCTTTAAAATTTTGAGATACAGTTTCTTCTAACAGATAAAAATATACCCTAAATCACTAGTGTATGGTTCTGTTCTAGTCTCCTGCCTGATCACATTCTCTCCCTTTTTTCTTTTTTTTTTTTAAACTTCTTTCTTTTTTCAAACAACTTCTTATCTTATCAAGTCCTTTTATAAAATCTTTTATAATTTTCATCTTTACAGTCATCTTCTATCCCTTCATTGTATCAACCCTTATTTTGTACATATATGTCTTTCTTCCTTTAAAATTTTAGGAGGCACTTTTTTCTAACAGACCAAAATACGCCCAAAATCTAGTGTGTGGCACTGATCTATGCACTAGCCTGATCATATTTGATCACATTCTGCTTTTTGTGTATTGTTCTGTTTTTGTTTTTATCTTTTTTTTCCTTTCTTTTCTTTTTTTTTTTCTCTTTCTTTTTTCTTTCTTTCCCTTTCTTTTCCCCTGGTTTCAGGTCTTTTCTGAGTTGTATACAGCATATTTGCTGGGGACGTTGTAAACCTGTTAGCATTTTGTTCTCTCATTCATCTATTCTCCTCTGGACAAAATGACAAGACGAAAAAAATCACCTCAGCAAAAAGAACAAGAGGTAGTACCGTCAGCCAGGGACCTACTCAATACGGACATTAGTACGATGTGGGACCTAGAGTTCAGAATCATGACTTTAAGGATACTAGCTGGACTTGAAAAAAGCGTGGAAGTTATTAGAGAAACCCTTTCTGGAGAAATAAAAGAACTAAAATCTAATCAAGTCGAAATCAAAAAGGCTATTGATGAGGTGCAATCAAAAATGGGGGCACTAACTGCTAGGATAAATGAGGCAGAAGAGAGAATCAGTGATATAGAAGACCAAATGATGGAAAATAAAGAGGCTGAGAAAAAGAGGGAGAAACAACTACAGGATCACGAGGACAGAATTCGAGAGATAAGTGATTCGATAAGACAAAACAACATTAGAATAATTGGGATCCCAGAAGAAGAAGAAAGAGAGAGAGAGGCAGAAGGTCTATTGGAGAAAATAATAGCAGAGAACTTCCCTAATGTGAGGAAGGAAACAGGCATCAAAATCCATGAGGCACAGAGAACCCCTCTCAAAATCAATAAAAATAGGTCAACACCCCGACATCTAATAGTAAAACTTACGAGTCTCAGAGACAAAGAGAAAATCCTGAAAGCAGCTTGGGAGAAGAGATATGTAACCTACAATGGTAAAAATATTAGATTGGCAACAGACCTATCCACAGACACCTGGCAGGCCAGAAAGGACTGGCAAGATATCTTCAGAGCACTAAACGAGAAAAATATGCAGCCAAGAATACTATATCCAGCTAGGCTGTCATTGAAAATAGAAGGAGAGATAAAAAGCTTCCAGGACAAACAAAAACTAAAGGAATTTGCAAACACGAAACCAGCCCTCCAAGAAATATTGAAAGGGGTCCTCTAAGCAAAGAGAGAGCCTAAAAGCAGCAAAGATCAGAAAGGAACACAGACAACATACAGTAACAGTCACCTTACAGGCAATACAATGGCACTAAATTCATACCTTTCAATAGTTACCCTGAATGTAAATGGGCTCAATGCCCCAATCAAAAGACACAGGCTATCAGATTGGATTAAAAAACAAGACCCATCCATATGCTGTCTGCAAGAGACTCATTTTAGACCCAAAGACACCCCCAGATTGAAAGTGAGGGGGTGGAAAACCATTTACCATGCTAATGGACACCAAAAGAAAGCTGGGGTGGCAATCCTTATATCAGACAAACTAGATTTTAAAACAAAGACTGTAATAAGAGATGAGGAAGGACACTATATCCTACTTAAAGGGTCTATCCAACAAGAAGATCTAACAATTGTAAATATCTATGCCCCGAACATGGGAGCAGCCAATTATATAAGGCAATTAATAACAAAAGCAAAGAAACACATTGACAACAATACAATAATAGTGGGGGACTTTAACACCCCCCTGACTGAAATGGACAGATCATCTAAGCAAAAGATCAACAAGGAAATAAAGACTTTAAATGACACACTGGACCAAATGGACTTCACAGACATATTCAGAACATTCCATCCCAAAGCAACGGAATACACATTCTTCTCTAGTGCCCATGGAACATTCTCCAGAATTGATCACATCCTAGGTCACAAATCAGGTCTCAACCGGTACCAAAAGATTGGGATCATTCCCTGCATATTTTCAGACCACAATGCTTTGAAACTAGAACTCAATCACAAGAGGAAAGTCGGAAAGAACTCAAATACATGGAGGCTAAAGAGCATCCTACTAAAGAATGAATGGGTCAACCAGGAAATTAAAGAAGAATTTAAAAAATTCATGGAAACCAATGAAAATGAAAACACAACTGTCCAAAATCTTTGGGATACAGCAAAGGCAGTCCTGAGAGGAAAGTATATAGCAATACAAGCCTTTCTCAAGAAAGGCTTGTATTGCTATATACTTTCCTTTTGGAACTGCCTTTGCTGTATCCCAAAGATTTTGAACAGTTGTGTTTTCATTTC
>NW_027397096.1:15030652-15056588 GCF_003265705.2 Callorhinus ursinus
AAGAACTCAAATACATGGAGGCTAAAGAGCATCCTAGTAAAGAATGAGTGGGTCAACCAGGAAATAAAAGAAGAATTAAAAAAATTCATGGAAACCAATGAAAATGAAAACACAACTGTTCAAAATCTTTGGGATACAGCAAAGGCAGTCCTGAGAGGAAAGTATATAGCAATACAAGCCTTTCTCAAGAAACAAGAAAGGTCTCAAATACACAATCTAACCCTACACCTAAAGGAGCTGGAGAAAGAACAGCAAATAAAGCCTAAACCCAGCAGGAGAAGAGAAATAATAAAGATCAGAGCAGAAATCAATGAAATAGAAACCAAAAGAACAGTAGAACAGATCAACGAAACTAGGAGCTGGTTCTTTGAAAGGATTAACAAGATTGATAAACCCCTGGCCAGACTGATCCAAAAGAAAAGAGAAATGACCCAAATCAACAAAATCATGAATGAAAGAGGAGAGATCACAACCAACACCAAAGAAATACAAACAATTATAAGAACATATTATGAGCAACTCTATGCCAGCAAATTAGATAACCTGGAAGAAATGGGTGCATTCCTAGAGATGTATCAACTACCAAAACTGAACCAGGAAGAAATAGAAAACCTGAACAGACCTATAGCCACTAAGGAAATTAAAGCAGTCATCAAAAATCTCCCAACAAACAAAAGCCCAGGGCCAGATGGCTTCCCAGGGGAATTCTATCAGACATTTAAAGAAGAATTAATACCTATTCTCCTGAAACTGTTCCAAAAAAAAGAAATGGAAGAAAAACTTCCAAATTCATTTTATGAAGCCACCATTACCTTGATCCCAAAACCAGACAAAGACCCTATCCAAAAGGAGAATTACAGACCAATATCCTTGATGAACATGGATGCAAAAATTCTCACCATAATACTAGCCAATAGGATCCAACAGTACATTAAAAGGATTATTCACCACGACCAAGCGGGATTTATCCCTGGGCTGCAAGGCTGGTTCAACATCCGCAAATCAATCAACGTGATACAATACATTAACAAAAGAAAGAGCAAGAATCATATGATCCTCTCAATAGATGCAGAAAAAGCATTTCACAAAGTACAACATCCTTTCTTGATCAAAACTCTTCAGAGTATAGGGATAGAGGGTACATACCTCAATATCATAAAAGCCATCTACGAAAAACCTACAGCGAATATCATTCTCAATGGGGAAAAGCTGAGAGCTTTTCCCCTAAGGTCAGGAACGCAGCAGGGATGTCCACTCTCACCACTGCTATTCAACATAGTATTAGAAGTCCTAGCCACAGCAATCAGACAACAAAAAGAAATCAAAGGTATCCAAATGGGCAAAGAGGAAGTCAAACTCTCACTCTTTGCAGATGATATGATACTTTATGTGGAAAACCCAAAAGATTCCACCCCAAAACTGCTAGAACTCATACAGGAATTCAGTCAAGTAGCAGGCTATAAAATCAATGCACAGAAATCAGTGGCATTCCTATACACCAACAACAAGACAGAAGAGAGACAAATCAAGGAGTCGATCCCATTCACAATTGCACCCAAAACCATAAGATACCTAGGAATACATTTAACCAAAGAGGCAAAGGATCTGTACTCAGAAAACTATAAAATACTCAGGAAAGAAATTGAAGAAGACACAAAGAAATGGAAGAATGTTCCATGCTCATGGATTGGAAGAACCAACATTGTGAAGATGTCAATGCTACCTAGAGCAATCTACACATTCAATGCAATCCCCATCAAAATACCATCCACTTTTTTCAAAGAAATGGAACAAATAATCCTAAAATTTGTATGGAACCAGAAGAGACCCCGAATAGCCAGAGGAATATTGAAAAAGAAAAGCAAAGCTGGCGGCATCACAATTCCAGACTTCCAGCTCTATTACAAAGCTGTCATCATCGAGACAGTATGGTACTGGCACAAAAACAGACACATAGATCAATGGAACAGAATCGAGAGCCCAGAAATGGACCCTCAACTCTATGGTCAACTTATCTTTGACAAAGCAGGAAAGAATGTCCAGTGGAAAAAAGACAGTCTCTTCAACAAATGGTGTTGGGAAAATTGGACAGCCACATGCAGAAGAATGAAACTGGACCATTTCCTTACACCACACACAAAAATAGACTCCAAATGGTTGAAAGACCTAAACGTGAGACAGGAGTCCAACCAAATCCTAAAGGAGAACACAGGTAGCAACCTCTTCGACCTCAGCCACAGCAACTTCTTCCTAGAAACATACCAAAGGCACAGGAAGCCAGGGCAAAAATGAACTATTGGGATTTCATCAAGATAAAAAGCTTTTGCACAGCAAAAGAAACAGTCCACAAAACCAAAAGACAACCGACAGAATGGGAGAAAATATTTGCAAATGACATATCAGATAAAGGGCTAGTATCCAAAATCTATAAAGAACTTATCAAACTCAACACCCAAAGAACAAATAATCCAATCAAGAAATGGGCAGAAGACATGAACAGACATTTTTCCAAAGAAGACATCCAAATGGCCAACAGGCACATGAAAAAGTGCTCAACATCGCTCAGCATCAGGGAAATCCAAATCAAAACCTCGATGAGATACCACCTCACACCCGTCAGAATGGCTAAAATTAACAAGTCAGGGAACGACAGATGTTGGCGGGGATGTGGAGAAAGGGGAACCCTCCTACACTGTTGGTGGGAATGCAAGCTGGTGCAACCCCTCTGGAAAACAGTATGGAGGTTCCTCAAACAGTTGAAAATAGAGCTACCATACGATCCAGCAATTGCACTACTGGGTATTTACCCCAAAGATACAAATGTAGGGACCCGAAGGGGTACGTGCAGCCCAATGTTTATAGCAGCAATGTCCACAATAGCCAAACTATGGAAAGAGCCAAGATGTCCATCGACAGATGAATGGATAAAGAAGTTGTGGTATATATACACAATGGAATATTATGCAGCCATCAAAAGAAATGAGATCTTGCCATTTGCAACGATGTGGATGGAACTGGAGGGTGTCATGCTGAGTGAAATAAGTCAATCAGAGAAAGACATGTATCATATGACCTCACTGATATGAGGAATTCTTAATCTCAGGAAACAAACTGAGGGGTGCTGGAGTGGTCGGGGGTGGGAGGGATGGGGTGGCTGGGTGATGGACATTGGGGAATGTATGTGCTATGGTGAGCGCTGTGAATTGTGTAAGACTGTTGAATCACAGATCTGTACTTCTGAAACAAATAACGCAACATATTTTGAGAAAAAAAAAAAGAAAAAGAAGAAGATAGCAGGAGAGGAAGAATGAAAGGGAGTAAGTCAGAGGGGGAGACGAACCAGGAGAGATGATGGACTCTGAAAAACAAACTGAGGTTTCTAGAAGGGAGGAGGGTAGGGGGATGGGTTAGCCTGGTGATGGGTATTAAAGAGGGCACGTTCTGCATGGAGCACTGGGTGTTATGAACAAACAATGAATCATGGAACACTACACCAAAACAAATTATGTAATATATGGTGATTAACATAACAATAAAAATTTTTTTTAAAAAAAGGAAGTAGAGCATCCTTATTCATAATTACCCAAACTTGGAAGCAACCAAGATGTCCTTCAGTAAGTGAATGGATAAGTCCACTGTGGTCCATCCAGACAATGGAATGTTACTCAATGCTAAAAAGAAATGAACTATCAAGTCATCAAAAGACATGTTACTAAGTGAAAGAAGCCAGTCTGGAAAGGCTACATATATGACTCTAGCGAGGTGACATTCTGGAAAACACAAAACTATGGAGACAGTATAAAGACCAGTGGTTGGCAGGGGTTGGGGCTGGTGGGAGAGATAAACAGTTGGAACATAGAGGATCAGTGAAACTATTCTGTATGATGCTCTCATGGTGGATACACATCGTTATACACTTGTCCAAATCCACAGAATGTACAACACCAAGAGTGAACCCTAATGTAAACTATGGAGTCTTGGCGTTGATGTCTCAAAGTAGTTTCCTTTATTGTAACAAACGTACCACTCTGGTGTGGGATATTGATAGTGAGGGGGTCTGATTTAGGTCAGGGGTGGGCCAAGAGGTATGTGGAAACTCTCTGTACCTTCTGCTTAATTTTTCTGTGAACCTAAATTTGTTCAAAAAAATAAAATCTGGAAAAATAAAATGAAGTATTGACACATGTTACAACACGGATGAACCTGGAAACTATTTTACTGAGTGAAAGAACCAGTCCCAAGAGCCCACATATCGTATGACTCTATTATATGAAAGGTCCAGAATAGGAAAAGTATCTATAGAGACAGAAAGCAGATTAGTGGTTGTGTAGGGCTGGGGGATACAGGGTAGGGGTGCGGATGGAGGGGTAGGAGCTAATGGGTATGGGATTTCTTTTTGAGATTATCAAAATATTCCAAGATTGACTGTAGTGATAGTGTACTGATCTGTGAAGATACTAAAAATGACTGCATCCTATGCTTTAAATGGATGAATTTATGGTATAGAAATTATATCTCTATTAAGCTGGAAGGAAGGAAGGAAAGAAAGAGAAGCAAGCAAGCAAGCAAGCAAGCAAGCATATAGGCTGCTTCCCAGAAGCCCCTTCTGATGACCTTCATCTGAGGCTAAGAGGCTGCCCCACCCCCAGCCCAAGCCTCTCTCTAAAGGAAAACGTTGGATTCCGCATCTTGAGTGATGAGGGATGGGGCCCAGCTTCCTGCCAGACCCCAGCAGCAGCAACACAGCTCCGCTCAGCGGTCTGCCAGGTGTTTTCGCCTCGGGTGGGCACCTAGACAAGCCACACCCTCAACCTCATGACAATGCTAGAGCCCAGCGCGGAGGGGTCACGGCAGCCCTACTGCCACAGAATCAGCCAAACGGGCCTGCGTGAGAGAGAGCCCTTGCTCCCCCTTTGGAGTGAGGAGGAGCCACCCCTCCCTCAGCCTGGAGGCAATTGCAGGCCAAGGCAGATTCCTGAGGCCCAGGAGCCTATGACATGACCTTTAGTCAAAGAAAAAAAAAAAAAGTTATAAATGTTCAGAGCTGAAAAAGACGTTGGAGGTGATCCAGAGAGTGGCTTCTAGACTTCTAGATTTCATAGCCCATATCATTCCAAAATATCTGGGGAGCCTGACAAGTTTGACAGCTTTTTATTTTGCTAAATGAAGACAATTTTTAAAATTAATATCCTTATTTGATTTTTTTAACAAATCGTGGAGGCAGAATGTCAGAATAAAGAGAAGCTGTTTAAATTGAATAAATTTAGCTTGATAAAAAACTCAGTACATTTCTCCTCCCCCCCCACCCCCACTTTGGCAAGTGAAAACTTGCCAGACATGAGGGAAAACTGTATCTTGGAACAGGGATGGCTTGGGGGCTGGGCTTTGAGCACCCCTCCCCATTCAGCATTTGAATCTTCTTGAAACCATCTCTGGAAAACATCTTCTCAACTGATAGGGTTTCAGGGCCACAGAGCTATGGGTTCAAATCCTGCCCTTGCGACTTCCTGGCTCTATATAGACTTCTGCAAATTTCTGACCTTCTCTGAGCCTCAATTCCCTTGTCTTTAAAATAATGCTTATCTCACAGATATTTTTATGAAAATTATTACAAACTAAAAAAAAACATGAGAGATCTTGGCACATAGTAGGGCATTACATTGTTGTTTTCATGCCCCCTAGTGGTGAAAAACAGTCTTTAAGGGGCGCCTGTGTGGCTCAGCGGGTTAAGTGTCTGCCTTCGGCTCAGGTCATGACCTCAGGGTCCTGGGATCAAGCCCTGCATCAGGCTCCTGGCTCAGCAGTCAGCCTGCTTCTTCCTCTCCCTCTGTTGCTCCCCCTACTTGTGTTCTCTCACTAGCTCTCACTCTCTCCCAAATAAATAAAGTCTTAAAAAAAAAAAAAAAGAAAGAAAAAGAAAAGCAAAATAGTCTCCAAGACAATGCATTGCATTTTCCCAGCACTTTAGTTGATAAAAAAGTTCTTCCCTAAGTATAGCTCAAACTGCCTTCCTGTCTATCTACCCCTTGATCTCACACATGGGTTTTCCAGTCACAAGGAACAAATCCAATCTTTCTGCCATGACGGATCTTAGTTCCTTTTCAATCTTCTATTCTCTAGACGAAATACCCTCTTTCTGTCAATCGTTCCTCAGAGACGTCCTCACCATCCTGCTTGTATCAGTCAGCTACTGCCAGAATAATGCCCTGTAACAAACCTTTTCAAAAACTCAGTGGGAAAACCCAAACACTCAATGGCACACTACCTTAAGCTAGGCCTGGTGGGGCTTCCCTATGCTTCACATCAGCTTCGGGTGTTTGTCTGTCTCTCATCTTCCTTGGACTCCCTGAGTCTTGTTCTTTCAATGACAAAAGGCAGAAGTGTGAGGGGATATACTCAAGTGCATTAGTATATTTCTAGGTTTGCTGCATTCACATACCATTATCCAAAGCAAGTCCCCAAGGTCAAGCCCAAAATCAAGAGGTCATGGCAAGGGTATGGTTATAGAATACAGAAAGGTGAAGAATTGAGACAATAATTCTATCTTCCCACTGCTCACTTTCCCTGTGTCCTCTTGGCCTTAACCTATGTACATTGAACTTACTCTTCTAAGGTCTTACTGGATGGGGCAGTAAGAGTTTTGGGAGGAGACACAAAGCCTTGCATGATCTGGCCCCTGCCTACCTCCCTGACCTTTTCTCCTACATTCTCCTTTTTGCTGTCTACACTTTAGCCACACTGGATTTCTTTCATTTTCTTGAAGGCTCTAATCTCTTTGCCACCTCAGGGCCTTTGCATGTGCTCCTTCTTTTTTTTTTAATTTTTATTTATTTATTTGACAGAGAGAGACACAGCAAGAGAGGGAACACAAGCAGGGGGAGTGGGAGAGGGAGAAGCAGGCTTCCTGCCGAGCAGAGAGGCCGATGCGGGGCTCGATCCCAGGACTCTGGAATCATGACCTGAGCCGAAGGCAGACGCTTAACAACTGAGCAACCCAGGTGCCCCGCACATGCTGCTTCTTAACGCTTTGCACAGAAAACTCTTTCCCCCCAACCCCTTCCCCTGCTTCTAGTTTGGACTTCTTCTTAGCTTTAAAATAGAACTTACATGTCATATCATCAAAGAGATGTTTTCCTGACCACCAAATCCAATTAAATCTCCCTCTTTTGCTTTCTAGCAGATGGGTCTTGTTTATTTTCCTCTTAGTACTACACTTGGATTTGTAATTATTTATTTGTTTATTTAATTAGGGTTTTTTCCCCCACTAGACTCCAAGCTCATGAAGTCAAGGACCATATCTGGCTCGCTCATTGTTGTGTTTCCAGTGCCCATGATAGGTGCAACACACAGTAGATGCTTAATGCATATTTATTGAGTGAAGGAATATAGGATTAATGCAAAGGAATAAATGAACAAAGGATTTCACCAGGTCTCATTCTCCTTCCCTCTGTTCAATGACAAAAGGTAAAGGAGGATAGGAAGCATAAAGCTGGCCTTGGAACACAAGCCCGGAGAAGGCTCCTAATCTTTTCTTAGGTGCATGGCCTTTGCCATCACTGCTTGACTTTTTTTTTTTTTTTGAGAGGGAGAGAGCATGTGCAAGGTGGGGGTAGGGCAAAGGGAAAGGGAGAGAGAGAATCTTAAGTAGGCTCTACTTCCAGCACAGAGCCCAACACGGGGCTTGATCTCACAACCCTGCGATCATGACCTGAGCCAAAATCAAGAGTCAGATGCTTAACCAGCTGAGCTACCCAGGTACCTCTCCTTGATTATTTTTTGATGAGGGTTTGCTTCCACAACTCATTTTGCTTAGACGTCTACTCAGAGGAATTCATGCTCTCTCACCACATGCTCACTTTCCCGGTAGGTGACCAGATGTGCACCAGGGGGGTTGGGATCAAAAACATGCCACCAGTAATTCACCAGGGAGATACCTGACAAGGGTCAGCGTAAGGGAACTACAGATAAATGGAGCTCCATGACACAAGCCGCTGCTTGGGGGGTGGAGATGTTTGATGTCCAATGACAGTATTGGTCTATCTGCCAAAAGTGCCCATTCCAGCTTCCTCTTCGAGATCCTTCTCTCTCCTCTCATGCAGCCTTTCAATCAGACTTTGTCCTTCATCACCCCCACAAACTGCTGAACCAAGGAAAACTTTTGGTCTTTTCTGTCTGTGGCCCTTTGAAAACATCAGCACCTGTTTAATAAAGCCCTCTGTAGCCTAGAGAAACAAGAACAATCTGAGCCAGAAAGTCAAGTTCCTGAGTCAGTTTCCTCACCTGACAAATGGGCATGGCCACACTCAGCAAGCAGTGAAGAGGACTGGTTGAAACAAGATAACAATAAAATGCTCCTAAACTGTGATAGACAATTCAGAGGTTAGTGGTATTGTTTACCTCTTTCAGTCAAGTAGGGCTGTGTTGTGGTACACAAAGGGTTAAAGATTTGGGAACCAAAAATTCTTTCTAGAGCAGGAGAAAAGAGAAAAAAAAAATAATAATGCCCACTTCTCCAAGCACTTGAAGGACAGATTGCTTAGGGTGGGATTGCAATCGGGTCTCCAAGTGGGAGAAATGATTGCCATCCTCATCAATATTACTGCCGGCTGAGTCTACGTGGGACTCGATCAGGTAATTGAGGTCCCAAATTTAGTTTTTATCCAGACGCCAAGATTAATAGGAATGGCTTCTGGGAATTAACTCTTTGTAGCTCTCCAAGTCACAATGCACTTAGGACTCGATGTCAACATTTTACACCTGAACATTTGGAAGGCAAAGATCTATTGTCTGGTTTCACTAGCCCAAATGTTAAAAAGGTTAAGGACATTGGATTCCTGTATAGTTGTCAGTTCTGGTTTAACCTGGGGAACTTCAGCTACCTGAACCCCTAGACAGCCGCTTTTAAGTTGTTGTTAAGTCCCCTGGAAGGAAGAACAGTCACAACTGGGGACAATACACCTTAGATGCTATAGAAACAACAACAACCCAATAACACATAAACACACAACTAAAATATGCAGCAATATCACTCTGATGTTGTTAGGGCAGCAGCTATTTATATCATTAACTCAATAAGTATTTACGAAATCTTTATCACGTGGTCAGTACCATATTAATAGAGAAAGAAAAGCTGCATGACCATCTCAATAGATAAAGAAAAGCCATCTGAAAAAACAATCCAATATCCTTTCATAGTAGAAACTCTCAACAAACTAAAAGAAAACTTTCCTCAACCTTTATAAGAGCATCTATGAAAAACCCTTTGCTAACATCACACTTACACTCATTCTTTCCCCCCTAAGAATCAGGAAGTAGACAAGGAAGTCCACTCTTGCCACTTCTCTTCAATATTGTAACCAGGAAGTTCTTGCCAGTTCTTGCAATTAGGCAAGGGGAAAAAAGGCATCCAGATTAGAAAGGAAGAAGTAAAACTCTCTCTATTTACAGATGACATGATCTTACATATAGAAAAACCCTAAAGAATTCACACACACCAAAAAAACTATTACAGCTAATAAACAAGTTCAGCAAAGTTGCAGGATTAACATACACAATGAGCTGTGTTTCTATAGACTAGCAACGAACAATCCAAAAAGGAAGTTAAGACAGCAATTCCACTCACGTTAGTATCAAAAAGAATAAAATACTAAGGAATAAATTTAACCAAAAAAGTGAAAGACTTGTATACTCAAAACTATAAAATGTTGTTGAAAGAAATTAAAGAAAACTTAAATAAATGGAAAGACATCTTGTCTTCATGAATTGGAAATGAATGCCTAGGTGTCCCTAGGCAACAGTTCCTTAAGTATAACGCCCAAAGGCAAGCAACAAAAGAAAACATAGATGACTTAAACTTCATCAAAATTTAAAACTTTTGGGGTGCCTAGGTGGCTCACTTGGGTAAGTGGCTGCCTTTGGCTCAGGTCATGACCCCAGGGACCTGGGATCGAGCCCCACATTGGGCTCTTTGCTCAGCGGGGGGCCTGCTTCTCCCCTGTCTGCCCTTCCCCTTGCTTGTGCTTGCCCTCTGTCTCTCTCGCTCTCTCTGTGTCAAATAAATAAATAAAATCTTTAAAAAAAAAGTAAAACTTTTGTGCATCAAAGGACATTATCACAAAAATGAAAGACAACCCGTAGAGTGGAAGGATTTGTAAATCATGTATCTGTAAGAGTCTAGTATCCAGAATATATGAAGAACCCTTACATCTCAAAAATAAAAAGACAACCCAACTTAAAACAAAGGATTTGAATAGACATTTTTTCCAAAGAATATATACAAATGGCCAACGAGCACATGAAAAGACGTTCGGCATCATTAGTCATGAGGGAAATGAAAATCAAAACCATGAGATACCCCTTCACACACACGGCTGTGGTTATAATCACAAAGACCACAACAAGTGTTAGTGAGGACGTGGAGACATTGGAACCTCGGACATCGCTGGTGGGAATGTAAAATGGTTCAGCCACTGTGTAAGATAACTTGGCAGTTCCTCAAAAAGTCAAATATAGAATTACCACATCTGCCGGCCATTCCATTCCTTGGTATATACCCCCAAAGAATTGACAACAGGTGCTCAAAAAATTGGCACACAGATGTTTATAGCAGCCCTACTCACAATAGCCAAAAGGTGGAAATGACCCAGATGTCCATGGACGGATGAATGGATAATCATGATGTGGTATATCAGTACAATGGAATATCACTCAGCCATAAAAAGCAATGAGTACTGATACATCCTGCAACCTGGATGAACCTTGAAAGCTGCTAAGTGAAAGAAACCAGACATAAAGGTGACATATTGTATAATTCCATTTATATGAAATGTCCGGAACAGATAAATTCATAGAGACAGAAAGTAGATTAGTGTTCGCCAGGAGTTGGGGGAAGGGAAAGTGAGGGATGACTGTTTAATGAGTATGGGGTTTCTTTGGGGGGTAATGATTACGCTCTGAAATTAGATAGAGGGGATGGCTGCACAACACTGAATTAAAATCACTGAAATGTACATTTAAATGTGGTTTAAATGGTGAATTTTACGTGATGTGAATTTTATCTCAATTCCTTCTCTTTTTGTTTTTTGACTTTTTTTTTTAATTGAAGTGTACTTGACACACATTGTTAGATTAGTTTCAGGTGCATTATGTTTAATGATTCAATAACTCCATACATTATGCTGTGCTCACCCCAAGTATAGTTACAGTCTGTCACCATGAGGGACAGACTCCAAACCCCATCAGTCTACCACAGTGCCAAGAAAACCCTGAAAACAGTGGGACTTCAAAACTTAAGAGAAGCCCCAGAGCCAGCCCAACAACTGACCCAGGGAGAAAAATGGGACCACCTTGACTCATCCAAATCTAGGGGTGTCTCTTAGAGTAACAACATGAACAGAAAAAAAGGAACTTCCCCAGACACAGGATCGCACAGAAAAACAATCTGAATTTCTTCTTCTTCCTCCCCTCCTCCAAAGTCTAAGGCATCAGGACTGAAAAAGAAAGCATCCCCAGGCAGGTGCGATGAATGCCAAGGTTACCGAAGGGAAATCACGTTGATTATTGAAATATAAAGATCCATCCACTCAAAGCACCGGGAGCTGTTAAAAGCAGAATGAGCCATTTCCACGGAGGAATCAGGCAGCCTTTCAGGGGTTATGATGACAGAGTTTGGAATGCTCATTTCAGAGCAAGTAGGAAAAAAATAAAAACCAAAACTATACTTCATCACCTGACATTGTCACCCTTTTCTCCAAGCTTGGCTAAGCCTCACTCTCAGATTCTCAGACACTTAGCTCATCCTTTCTCTGCACCACAGTGAGGATACATCTTGCGGTGTGGACGAGGGTTCCAGCCGTATCAAAATCCCCCAGTTGCTCATCAGCCTGAGACCCTTCCTGTTCTGTACCTGGCATCAGGCTTACCACCTCTTGCTGTTCTCCAAACGTACATGTCCCTGGGTCTTCGCCGAAGTTTCCAGATCCCAGGCTGGATGTGACCACTCCTTCTCAGTCCTCACGGCCTCCTGGGTCCAACTCCATCAAAACCTGCCCCTGCTCCCTGCCTTTCCCTCACCAGACTGTGAGCGCCATGAAGGCAAAGGGGCTCGCGGTTGACTGCCTTTATTTAAACTGATAACTGAGGGTGCACTATAGGATATGTCTCCTCCTCCATAAAATCAGGGGGTTGGACAAGCTCATCGATGTTGTCTGAAGATGGCCTTCACGCCTATTTGGCCCACGCTGCACTGATTGTATTTAAGCAAGCATGTTAAAATTGGAAAACTTGGGTGGCTCAGTCAGTTAAGCATCTGCTTTCGGCTCAGGTCATGATTCCAGGGTCCTGGGATCGAGTCTCATGTCGGGTTCCCTGCTCAGCGGGGAGCCTGCTTCTCCCTCTGAATCTGCCCCCACTCATTCTCAATCTCTCTCTCTCAAATAAAATACTGAAAAATAAATAAATAAAATTGGAAAACTTTATGTTAAAATCTTGATTTCTGTCTTGTCTAGAAAACTCAGGCGATCTTGCAGCATGGGGCCCATCTTTGTGGCTGGAATGGTCAGCTGCCTTGTTGAGGTGGTGCACGTGCCGGGGTCCCTCACTCATCTAGGCCTCTGGAGGCATTGGACTTGAGTTTTCTGGTCTAGGTGCCTTCTTCTCCTCCAAGTCTGAGGCTCTGCCATTCCATCATTCCAATTTCTTTTCCTCCTCCAGCCAATCATCACTGGGTTTGTTTTTTTGTTGTTGCTTTTTTTTTTTTAATCTTCGTGAGAGCCAATGAATTGAGAAATCCAACTTTCCTTGTTTAGTTTTGTTACTTTCCTAGAACTGCTACACTAAGGCAGTAGCTACAAGCCTCCCCGGTTAATTCCTCAACAATTAATCACCAGATGCCATCTTTAGAAGCAATGCCAGCCTTCTAAAAAAGCACTATCACTTTTAGGTTATGCAGAGCACTCTCCTCTTTCTCAGCACTGAACTGGGAACGGCAAATGCCCAATTTCAAAAGCACATTTCAAAGGTAATCCAGCTGAATGCAGACTTCTTAAAAGGACATCAAATGCTTGAGCAAATCCTACCTATATATAACCATTTAAGCAATTTCAAATACATTTCCGTTGTATAATTATGCGAGGACTTTGGTCATAAAACATCTCCTGCAAACTTAAGAGAAATCGCCACAGATTTTTATTTGTAAGAAAAATGCCCCGTTGCAAGGTAGACCTGTCATCAGCTTCTCAGTGCCTTTCCGTCCGGTCATTCCCCACCAACCTGCTGGCCCCAGTGGGTCCTCACTCAGGTGAACAAGCACCCAACCCAAAGAGGAAACTCAATTAGCATCTAGCTGGGCCTGAGCAGATTGGCTCGTAATGCTGAAGATCTTGAGCTTGAAAGCAGAAGTCATTATGTTTCGGTATATTAGTGAAAAGGGACCATTATTTCCTCCGGAAACCTGCTATTCCTCTTGTATTCCCTATTGACAGACTTTGGAGCAGTGATTCTCATCCCTGGCTGCACATTAGAGACACCTGTTTTTTTGGGGGGGGGGGTTGTTTTTAAATGCCAAAGTCCGGACACCACTGCAGACCAATTCAGTCAGACTTTCAGAGAGGGGAGCAAGCTGACATCAGAACTTTGAAGTGCTCAGGGGATTCCAATGCACGGCCAGGGCTGAAAACCACTGGTGTATGGGGATGCAGTGGTTCCCGAAGTGTGGTGCCCGGATCAACAGCCTCAGCATCACTCAGGAACGTGTTAGAAATACAGATTCTTGGGTACCACGCCCGACCTACTGAATCAGGAACTCTGGAGGTAGGGCCCAGTAATCTGTAGTTTAACAAGCATTCCAGGTGATTCTAATATATGCTAAGGTTTAAGGACCACTGGTGTCACGGACTCAGTCAGGCTCGGGTTTCCATCCCAAATCCACCACTTACTAACTCTGTGACCTGAGCCAAGTGCTTTCCTAGATGAAGCTCAGCTTTCACATCTATAAAATGGGTGTAACGAGGAATTAAATTGGACAATGCACAGAATGCACTTAAGATACGCTCCAACACAGAGTTGGCACTCAAGTAACTGTTGGCTTACGTTATGCAGGTGCCCCACCTGGAATGTATCTTCCATTTCCCTTCACACTGCACCCACCACCTCATACAATCTTTGGCCAAGTCTATCCATCCCTACACCCTTACTATTTCTTCCCTTCTCCTCCCTTCGTCCCACCACTGCCCTGGGATCCAATGGAGCAAGGTACAGATTCTGCACAAGAGCTGAGAAGACAAAAGGAACGAGACAAAGGGGAACTCGGAGGGCATCCCCTAGGACACAAGTCTGCTTCTGAGGAAGAGGGTAGGTCCCTGCTGGCCAACTGTGCCAATCTTTTCTCTCCTAAGATTTCATGCTGGGTGACAAGTGTGGCCCTGAAATTTTGAACAAAACCCTTGAGATGACGGACCTGCCGTCCCTGCAGCAGAATGCGTCCCAGGGCCTCCCGTGTGATTTGTGGACGCTCCAGGCACTGGCGAGACCTAATGAAAATATCTCCTGATTGGTCCTCGGGGGCTGCCGTCCAGGAAGGAAGAATACTGTGGCCATGGAGCGTCAGCTTTTTAATGAGACCTGATCGGTTTGTCCCGAAGCAGCATCTTCAGCTGGGGCCTTAGATTTCCTTCCTAAAGGGTGTGATTGCCCCAAGAGAGAAACAGCCCCTCATTTGTCCCACTTGGGTGACTTTTCCCAGATTGTCTCCCCAGGCAACAGTCACATGGATGGAATAAGGAAGAACAGGGGATTGGAATCCAGAGGCTTGGTGAATGTGGCCTGTCCCAACCCCAAAGGGCTCATTCCTGCTCCTCAGGCTCACCAGGCACACTCCTGCCCGTGGGCACCCCTGCTGGCCCGTCTCCACCCGGCTCACGCTTCCCCTGAGGAGCCCGGGGAGTGCCTCCTCATCCCCACATCTTTACTCAAACGTCCCCTTTTCATGGAGCCCCACCGCGACCATCCTCTCTGTACTTGCAGACCAACCCCCACCACACACCCTCGTGTCTCCCTCCCTCTGCTCTTCCACCATCTTTCAGCTCAGGAACTCGCAAACCTGAGTCGCATCAGAATCATCGGGAGGGCTGGTGAAAACACAGACTTGCTAGGCCCCAGCCTAGCAAGTTCTCCAGTGATACTGATACTGCCCGTCCAGGGCCCTTGCTCTGAGGACCACTGGGCTAACATACCACACACCCTGCTAGCATGTCACCCATGAGGGCAGGCTACTCAGACAGTATGGTCTGGGAGTCAGACAGTCCTGAGGCCAAGTACTAAGTCCACCAATTTCCCAGCTGTGATCTTGGGCAGGCGATGTAACCCCAGTTTTAAAGATTTTATTTATTTATTTTATTAGAGAGAGAGAGAGAGAGAGAGAGAGCAAGGGGAGGGGCAGAGGGAGAGGGAGAAGCGGACTGCCTGCTAAGTGCAGAGCCAGATATGGGGCTCCATCTCACGCCCCTGAGACGGTGACCTGAGCCGAAACCAAGAGCCAGACACTCAACCGACTGAGCCACCAGGAGCCCCTGCAACATCAGTTTTAGAGCCTCAGTTTCCTTGTTTGTAAAGTGGGTATAATTAGGACCGGCTGCCACATTTGCAGGGTCCAATGTAAAATGGCAATATACAACTGTTGTTAAAAAATTATTAGGAATTTCCGGGTGTTGACCAGCAGAGCATTACAGTGAGTGCAGGGCTCCTGCTGAGCACAAGGCTCCCTGTAGGACAACACTGGTTGCGATGTCCGGGACACCGGGCCTGGGTGTAACAATGAGTAGTATCTATTTCACTAGTTTGTTGTGAAGACCAAGGAGGATAAGGTATGTAGATACACGTTCCATAGTTCCTGGCACGTGCTAGGTACTAAACAAAACAAAACAAAACAAAAAAACAACGAAACGAATATCCCCCCTTTACATCTTCCCTTCTTCTTCCATCCATCTGTTGTCTCTCAGGATAAGCTTTCTTGGCTCAAATGGCTGTAGTCCTCACCCCAGAGCTTGGTCCTGCTGGGAACTGACAGCAAAGCCCTCCCCCACCCAGTACTTGGCCTTGGCCTTGGCCTTGGCCTTGGCCTGCTGCGGCTGCTGCCTGCTGGCTCAGCTGTTCCTGGGAAGTGGGGGCCACGGCCCCCTGCCTAGGACCCTTTGTGGTCTGGATAGTTCAAGGGGGAAGTTCTAGGAGGGGCAGTGGGAGGGAGCGAAGCCCCAGGCCCATGGCTGGGCAGCTGGCCCCGAAGCTGCTCCCCTTGGGTGAATGAGGGATCATAGGCATGGGGGGTTGCACTGGGCTGTTGACCTCCCACATGAGTGAGCCCCATACAGGGCTGGTGGCTTGTTCCTCCCACCCACCCGAGGGGACAGACAGAGGGACAATTATTTTTGGGAACCGGAAAGCCTCACTTTCTATTGCTTTTCTGCATTCGCTCGTCTCATAGACTCTGAAATGATCAGACCTGGCAGAAATGATTGGCCCTTCTGTGGGTGTGGAGTTGAGGGGTGCGGGGGGGGAGGCGGGGAGGAGAACAAGAGCCTGCCCCTTGTGCACCACCCTGAAGACTATAGACACCTCCTACCCACCCTAGCTGCAAGCCAGAGTCAAGGGCCTGGCCCACATCAGGTCACTGCAAACCAAGGCAAGACTCTGAGCTTCTCATGGTGTGCTCGTGATGAACCAGAGCAGGGGTGAGTGGCAGCGGGCAGGGGCTGGCAGGGGGGCCAGGTAGCTCCTTCCTGTTTTACAAGTTCCAACTATAAAAACTCACAGACTTACACAGAGGAGAGAGGGTCCCATTTTCCAATGGCCTCCCCCAACATCTCCTTTTAGGTCTTTTTTTTTTTTTTTTAACCTCGGGTCTCCTGGTAAATACTGTAATTCAATTTACAAGACATCCATTTGTGCTTAGCCCTTCGGAAAGAGCAATGCCTGTCCTGGGAAGTAGTGTTCCCATGCACGCACCTGCCTGGTTGTGTGCACACGCCAGCATGCACGCGTGTGTGTAAAACTTAGAGTAACAGAGGCTCCACGTTCCGCTTCCCCGCTGTGCCGGGCAGTCAGGTTCAAGTCCTGTGATGGCACTTACTAGCTAGGTGACCCTGCATGAGTTTCTAATCTCTCTGCTCTGCCTTTTTTCTCTTTTGTACATGGAGAAGTGGTGAAGATGAGCGATAATGAATATTAACGAAGTGCCTGACACAGGGTAATAGTTAATAACAGCAAATTTGCAAGGTTGTGAGAACAGCCAGAGTGGATGTACCAGGCATGTGGGAGCCACCCCAAAAATATACCCTCAAAGGAGTCAAGGACCCTGAGTCAGACACCGAGACCCCAGGATGAGAAGTTGTAACCCAGGGTCTCTCCCCTGCCCCCTCCTTTCTCCCACCTGGCTCTCCCTTTCTCCATCTAGTTATCCTTTTTGTGACTTCTCCAACAGAAAGGTGGGATGGGGGGTCCCATTTGTCTCCCCCACCCGGCACCATTTGCTTGGTGGCAGGATGACCAAAGGCTGGGTGTGGCAGTGTAACAGTTAATTTTACGTGTCAACTCGATGGGGCTGACAGAGGCCCAAAGAGCTGGTCACATGATTTCTGGGTGTGTCTGTGGGTGTGTTTCTGGAAGAGATGAAGCATTTGAATCAGTAGACTGAGTAAGGATCACCCTCCCCATGGATGGTGGGCATCCCCTGATCCGCCGATGGCCCAAATACAATAAGGAGTCGCCGGGAGAGTGAATTTGCATTCTTTGCTTGAGCAAGGGCATCCACCTTCTGCCCTCGGACAGACGTTGGTGCTCCTGGTTCTCGGGCCTTCTGCTTCTCCATAGAATGCATTCACAGAGTAACACCAAAAGAGGTGAAAGAAGATGCTAGTCACCCTACGTCTTTCAATGTGTCTTCCATACCCTCGGGTGCGACTATGAGAGTGAGAACCGGGCCAAGCACTTCAGGAAACTGCTGGGCAGTGTCTTCTAAAGCTGAGCGTACGCATACCCAATCCAAGGGAAGTGAGAGCATACGGCCACCCGAAATGCAGGCACTACAATGTTGTCTTGGTCTGTTCGGGCTGATAGAAACACCAGAGCCTGGGTGGCTTATAAACAACAGAAATTTATTTCGGATAGTTCTGGAGGCTGGGAAGCCCAAGGTCAAGGCACCGGCAGATTCGGCATCCGGGGAGAACCTGCTTCCCGGTTCATAGATGGCTGCCTTCTCACTGGGCCCCACATGACGGAAGGGACAAGGGAGCTGTCTGGGGTCTCTTTTATGAAAGCACTGATCTCATTCCTGAGGGCTCCACCCTCATGACCTCATCACCTCCCCAAAGCCCTCCCCCGCTAATAGCATCACACTGGGGGACACAAACATCCAGTCTATTGTCAACATTCTAACAGTTTGTTCGTCATAGCCCCAAACTGGAAATAGCCCAAATGCTCATCAGAAAGAGAATGGGTAAACGAATTGTACACAGTCATACAATGGAATACCACACCCACCCAACCGTAAAAAGAATGCACCATGGCCACATACAAAAACACAGATAATTTGGGACATAATGTTCAGTGAAAGAAAACAGACTCAAAAAATATTCCATTTATATGAAATTCAAGACCAGGCAAAACCAGCCCCTGGTGATACAAGTCATAACGGTGGTTGCCTGTTGGGGGTATTGACTTCAAAGGGGCATGTGAGAACTTTCTGGATGCTGTAACTATCCTGATCTGGGTAGTGGTTACAGGGGTGTAGACATAAGTAAAAACCAGCAAAGCTGTATACCTGGGATCAGTGCACTTTACACACACTTTACTGTATGTGTGTTATATCTCAATAAAAATGAAAAAGAAAAGATTATATTCTTTTACCAGATTCTACTGTGTGTGTAGAAGCTACAGATGAAGGAATCCAATAACTGTTTTGGGAAAAGCACACTTATATTGCATTATACGAATTTTTTTTGTGCAAATGGCCTTAGTTTTAAACAGGTACACATTTGAAATGCGCTACCATTTTTGCAGCCTGCTTTGACATTGCTTCATTGTTTAACAAACCGAAGCTTAAAGAAAGGCAGCAACAGTCTGGCCCTCTCTGAGCTTCTGGGAGGCCCCATCATGGACACAGCCACAGGACAAATAAAGACAGTCAGGACCCCTGACGCACAGCCTGGAGAAGCAGTGGGGTCTGGCCAAGTGCCCACTTGGGGATGCTGATGGGGCAAGACACTCCCTCCTGCCTGGGAGGGACCTGCCACCATCCGAGACTTTCTAAAGCCCAGGTTGTGCTGGTCCTTTCCATAGCTTTCCCAGCATCCTAAGGCATGCCTCTGTGAGAACCCAGCCCTGGAAGAGAGGCCCAGGAGCCAGAAGATGCCAGGAAACTGCCCAAAGTGAGTAGTCTGGACTGACTTCCTGGACATGTGTTGTGTGCAGACACACAGGACCCCATGATTGGTTATACTCTGCTGTCACTGTCTTGAAATTCTTAATAGTTGTCAGACAAGGGGCCCCACATTTTCATTTTTCCCCAGATTCGATGGCCAGTCCTGGAAGTCATAGAGTCTGGTGTTAACAACCCCGTGTCCAGCATTGGGGTCTAGTCCCCACTCTGCCCCTCGCCGGCGGGAGCACCTGGGCCAGGCTGCTTCACTTCTGTGCCTCAGGTCCCAGTCTATAACATGGGAGTGACAGCAAGACTCGTTCAGGAAACGTTAGGGGAATTAAACCAGCCTGCAGCAGCGGGCCTGCCACATTACAAGCGCTCAGTAAAGTGTTGTGATCGGCGTTAAGATGATTGAGGGCCGATTATTGAGGCAGCAGTCTTGCCTGGACCTGTCTGAGAAATGCCTTTTATAAAAGCAGGAGCCAAAGAAAGAAGCTTTGGGATTAACTCTTCCAAAATAGCAAATGTTCTCTCTTCGGCATTAGGTCTAACACCAGCTGCATTATTACACCCCAGGAGAAATGTGTCCTCATCAAGTCACAAAAGCCTGGTTTCAACCCACGGAGAGAACAAAAAATAGTCTGAAATCCTGAAAAAGCCAATAGCATCAGGTACACGATATCCAGTCCATCTTTGATTTGGGGGTTCACTGAAGCATGGCTGACGCATGGTTATCTTGGGTCCTAGGTGTCGCTTCTGTAAATAGACTTTTGTTAAAAAAAAATTGACTGACTTGGAAAAAAACGAAAGAAACACAAGGAGCAGCGAGAATACTTTCTCTCTCTATCCTTTCCCACGAAACTGACAGGTTTGAGAACTCCAAGGATCCTGTCTGTTCACACATTAATTAACCTCTTCTAGCCTCCTTTCTGCCCTTGCACGCAGAAGTTCACAGCAGAGATTAGGAATGCAGATGCTCGAGTCAGACTCCGGGGGGCGTCTTAACACCTTTGCTCCCCAGCTGTGTGGCCTGGCACCAGGCACTGGGCCTCTCTGTGCTTCTGCATCCTCATCCATAAATAGGGATGCTAATGGTAATTCCCTCCCGGGTTCATCTTGTGATGAAGCAAGCTCATACATGTAAAGTGTAGAGAATGGTGCCTGGCACACAGTAAGCTCTCCATAAATGTTAGCCACAGGTCATGAGCATGAAGCATCCAGCCACAGTCACGCAGAATCATGGGAGAAGTAGCAGTAATTCCAGTCATGTTGTTGTTTAGACTGCCCCAGGGCCTTTGGTCATATGACTGCAGATCCTTTCTGAGGAAGCATCCAGAAGGTAGGAGACCCATGAGGAGCACGAGGGATTGTTCAAGGCCCAGGGGAAACCTCAGCCTAACTGAGATCTTCTCAACCTTTCAAGGGCAGTGGCCACAGAGCTCGGAGTCATTTTAGATGCCGAGGGGGGGGCGGGGAACGGACCTTGGAGGTCAGCAAGTCCACATCCCTCATCTATATATGAGGCCCAGAGAAGGCAAGTGACCTGCCCAAGGTCACACAGCAGAATAGGGGCTCTGCTGGGAAGACAGCGCAGGGTTTATGACTTGCCACAGCCCTGCCCTGCTCCTTGCCTCCTACAGCTCATTCAGCCAGAGCTTCCGGCTCCTCACACAGTCCTCCCCACCCCTCCACCTCTCCGGTGGGCTTTCAATCAGGCTATGGGCTCATCTCATTCTTGGCCACATCCTGCTGAAGACCCATTTTTCTTACTGAATCAGGCCGCCATTAGGTCCTGAAAGCCCCATACGTCTTCTATGGATGAGCAGATCCCTTAATCTATTATTCCACAGTCCTATTTATATATATTTATCCATATGGCTATATAAATAGGGCTTTGAGACATATACGTGGCAGGTTATTGCTGTGGCATAGTTGTTCTCCCCAAGAGGAAAACAAAAATGATGTATGGCTGAGGCTCTTTTCCATGCAGAAGGCTCCCGTCTGATTTATTAAGAGTGAGGTTGCAGCCACATGCTCTGAAGGTAGAGAATCTATTGCAAAGTTATCTAAGAACAGGACACTCTGCTCCACATGCCAAAAGGCAATCTAGGGTGTGTCAGGAGCTCAAAGCATCTTAGAGCAGTTGCTCACAGGCACTTGCTGTGTCCCGGGCTATTAACTAGGATTCCTTCGGTTGCGAGTTTAAGCAAAAAAAAGGGGGGGGGCATTTGTTATGAGGGTACTGGGTGTCTCCGAGAAGTCAGAGAGGAATGTGGCCGGGTGTCGGGAACGGCTGAGCCTGGAGAGATGAACACCAGCGTGCCTCCCTCTCCCCTCTCTGCCCCTTCCTGGGTCCAGAGTGACACCCTCCATATGGAAGAAAACACGACAACCAACGGCCTCCACGGACTGACTCTGTGCTTTCTCTGGTCCCAAGTACAAAACCCCACAGAAGGGGACTCATGTTCCCTGCTCGGTCTAGGGCTCATGCGTGGGGTCTGGAGAGCCTAGCGCAGCTGCCGCAGGCATGAGGACAGACTGGGTGCGGCCAGGAGCAGTGCTCCATGGAAGTGGGGGGGGGGGGTCTGTGAGGGGGAGCCAGCAGACAAAGCAAACATATGTGTCCCGTTCACTGTGTGGGCTCAGGAAGGTACTGAACGTCTCTGGGCTCCAGCATCCTTACGGAGAAAGTCAGGATACTAGGGTGCTCCATAAAGGCAGAGAATTGTGACTGTTCGGTTCCCCGATGGATCTCCAGTGCCTAATCAATGCCTGGAACGTGGTCATGCTTGAGAAATACTTACTGAATAAATAAATGAATAAGAACTCCCTTGCAGGACTGTTGGAAGGATTAATTGAGATAGAACATTTAGAGGGCACTCCGTGCCAGGAACTGGTCTAAGCATAGAATCAAATATAGGAAGCGCACATAGAGCAGTGCCTGGTGCTCGCGGGGACACATAGGAAAAAACTACTTGCCAGGATCGCACAGCCAGGAGGTGGCCTTCTGAAGCCACTACACTACCTTCCTCTTCACCGATACCCTCTAGTCCCGTAGTCTCCAGCCTCGGGGCAAGAGACGAGGGAGTCTGAATAAATCCGGGGTATGGAGCATGTGTCCACATGTGTATAAAACATGGTGGGCAAACCGAATAAATTACGGTGATCACGGACACGTTGATGGCCATTTCAAAATGGATTACATGTTACACTACTTAATGAAATACAGATTCACTGTAAATCATGAATGAACTCACAGTAGCCTAGGATCATGTTGTATTTTCTCAGTCATTGACTACTGCAAGGACATCTGTTTTTACGGGGAAGGTTTGGAAAATTTCATGTCAAGTAAAAACATCCTGATTAGGAACCTCTGGCTCCTCCTCACGCCACAGATGCGGGAGAGTCAGGCTGGGACTGGGGGACGGGGCAGGAAGTGACTCGCCCAAGGTCACCCAGTGACTTAGGATGGGCTCAGCACTAGAACACAGACACAGGACCATCAAGGATTCCAGAGGGCAAGGGTATCCCACACCAGAGGGACGGAGGAGGACACTGCCTCCTTCCGTTCTGACGATACCAAGTACTGGTGAGGATGAGCAGCCACGGGGGTCATGCTCTGCAGCAGAGAAGGGGGGCATTCTCTATAAGCACTTGGAGAGCAATCTGGCATTTCCTAGTGAAGTCAAGGGTATTTACACCCTATGACCCAGCAATGGCACCTTCAGGGAAGCTCTAGACACATAAATGAGGAGATATGTTCAAGAGAGTTCACTGGAGCTTTAAAAAATGGAAAGAGCATAAATGATCATCAAGAGAACAGGTAGGCTGAAACATTCAATGACTTCCTATCCAGCAGTTTCCCAGAAAAATAATCCAGTTACATCCATTCATAGAAATAAACCTTATGGCCGGGAGCAGGACAGCCTGAGCTGGTTCTGGACTTGGGAGACCTTAATCCTCTCTCCTGGCCAAGCCTCAGGTTTTTTCATCTGCAAAATGGGAACTCGTGATCAGACCAAGGGCTTTCAAACTGCTTGGCAAAGCCCTAAAGATGCTTCACGGGTTCTGCAAATGTTTGATTCAGATGTCATCGTTCAAAACAGTTTTAACTTTTAAAAAGCTGCAGGGAACAATGTGCACACACTCCAGTGTGCTTTGTACAAAACGCTAACCCATCGCAGACTGGCACTGCACTGCTTGTCCCATTCTCCAGACCTCGGAACGAGCTCCCCGTCTTCTCAGTCTCAGAGCAGCAGATCCCCGAGACTGTGGGGCCTGCAGCTCTTACAACCTGTTGCCATTTCCAACCACCTTGCCGAGTCCAGATTTCTTTCAATACTGTGTAACCAAAGCAACACAAACCAATAGTTTGTATGTTGTGCAAGATGATCATTGTTGTGCATAATGTCACATGTATAGTTTTTATTGGTTAAATTTTATTTACTACTGTAATAAAATTTTTTTAAAGATTTTATTTATTTATTTGAGAGAGCGAGAATGAGAGACAGAGAGAGAGCACATGAGAGGGGGGAGGGTCAGAGGGAGAAGCAGGCTCCCCGCCGAGCAGGGAGCCCGATGCGGGACTCGATCCCGGGACTCCAGGATCATGACCTGAGCCGAAGGCAGTCGCTTAACCAACTGAGCCACCCAGGCGCCCCTGTAATAAAATTTTTTAAAGATTTATTTATTTAAAGATTTATTTATTTATTTATTTATTTATTTCTCCCTCTGAGAGAGCACAAGTGGTGGGGAGAAGCAGAGAGAAAGGGTGCGCGAGCAAGAGGTGGGGGTCGGGGGAGGGGCAGAGGGGAAGCAGACTCCCCACTGAGTATGAAGGGGGGGCTACCCGAGGGGCTCAATCCCATGACCCTGAGATCACGACCTGAGTGGAAACCAAGAGTCTGACACTTAAGCGACTGAGCCACCCAGGCGCCCCAATAAAAATTTTTAAATAAACTTTATCTTTTGGTAATTTTGTGTGCACACTCACATTGCAAAGGTAGTCCCAAGAGTTCCTGAATACCTTTCACCCTGCTTCGGTTCCTCCCAGTATCTGCTCTCATACAGGATGGCGTTGTCAAACAGGACATACATTTGTCAAAACAAAAGACACCAACATATTAAGTAAAAAGATGTCACTGGTTTTTCTACCTATGTCCTTTTTCTGTTCCAGGATCCAGTCAGTCGAGGCTACCACATCACCGTTAGTCAGACTTACATTTTCATCGAGCCAATGTCCTCATTTCATAAGTTAAACATTAATGCAAACCTGTAGTTTTACGCTAATAAAATACCAATTTTATCTCACTGTGCAGAATGAAAAGCTAGGAAGATTTCTTAGAGGGGAAAACTGAACAAAACAAGTGGAGGTGCTGCTGCTGGAGGCTGGGTCTGACTGATGGTCCAGCGGCCCCGGCTCCGGCACAGAACTAGGTCTGTTGGGACTTGCCAAGGACAGCCAAGTGCCCTCAGCTCACAGGGTGGAAGTTTCACACCCGTTTCAGGTTGAAATTGCCTCTGGCTGTTCATCCTGGGGGTGATTTTCTCCAATAAAATGAATGTGAGACAGGTGTTCATTTATTCATTCTTTCTTTTGACCTGCTATGTGCCAGCAACTCTGGGAGCTGGAAATACCAGTGAACAAAGCAGACAAATGATTGCCTTTGTGGAGTTTATATTCCAACAGAGGAGATAATGACAAGAGGGAAATAAACTATAGGGTGTGTTAGATGGTGATGCCTAGAGAAAAAAAAAACAGGACGGGAGAGGGGGAAAGGAAAGGTTGGTGAGGGGGAAATTTTAGCAGACACCTGGGAGAAGAGCATTCTAGGCAGAGGGGAAAGCAAGTGCAAAGGCCCTGAGGCAGAAACACCTGCTTGTTTGAAGAACAGTGAGGGGGGGTCAGTGTGGCCCCTGGGGACTGAATGAAAGGGAGAGACCGGTCAGCAGGCTGGATGGAACACAGAGAAATGCCAATGAGAAAGCCCAGAGCCTTCCAGAAATAGCTGGACACCCTGTGGGGCAGCGATGAAGCTCTAGCTCGGCAGCAGGGGCTGGGCGATCATAGTGTGAGCTTTCACAGGAGCGTGATCATTGTGCACACCTCTGGGGGCAGGGCCCAGAATCTGCCCGAACACAGTTGAGAGGCACAACTGTGTCCGGCTTGGAGCAAACTGGGAGAGCAGGGCTAGCGTGGACACCGTGCTCGGCGGTCTCCAGGACCTCTCCTGACCCAACTCCCTGAGAAGCCACAGACACGAGGAACAAGTGTTAGCCTGCCCCCGACACCCAGGGCCCACTGGCCAGTGCGGGTAAGGCAGTGAGGGCACAGTGAGGCAGGGGGTGGCCCAGGGCCTGAGCCTGGACAGGTCTCCCCGTGCTGCAGTAGGCCCTGAACTTACCAACACACGGAGAAATGAACCCCGCAGTCCTTGGGGCTCCTAAGGAATGAGGAGAAGCCTGGGAAGAGAGAGAAACGTCTTGCAACTCATGGCACGGGGGGGGGGGGGGGGGGGGGGGGGG
>NW_027397096.1:15056688-15123233 GCF_003265705.2 Callorhinus ursinus
GGCGGGGAGCAAGTTCGAGATTTTCGTCTGAAGGTCAAACCCAAACATCCTTCCACGGGCGGCTGGATAAACAGTGTGGTACATCCATTCAAGGGAACACAGCGCAAAAAGGGAAGAGCTGATGCACGCACCAACATGGATGAGCCTCAAAGCGTACTGAGCAAAAGGAGGCAGGCGGAAGAGAGTACATCGCATAATGCCATTTACAGAAAACACTAACTAATCGGCAATGACATACGGCAGATTTCTGGCTGCCTGGGGTCGGGGTTGGGGAGGGACAGGGGGATTACAGAGGGACTCAAGTAAACTATTGGGGGTGACTGGATATGTTCATTGTCTTGATTGTGGCAATGCGCTCACCAGGGCGTTCATGTCAAAATTTATCAAGTTGTATACTTTAAATACATGCAACTGACCATCTGCCAATTATACAGCAATAAAGTTGAAAAACGTAAATGGACTAAACACCCCAAATAAAAGTTAGAGATGGCCAGAGTGGGGAAAGTAAACGATTTGACTTTGTGTCCCAAGATTTTATTTATATAATATTTTATATATGTCCATAAGTGACACATATTTAAAATATTCTTACATGTTCTATATTTTATGTATAATCATATTCATGATTATATACTATAATGTGTGCTTTTACATGTGTTATATTTGTATTATGGGAATATAGTTAGTTTTTATATCTTTTCTTTTTTAAGTAGGCTCCACATTCAGCGAGGAGCCCGACATGGGGCTTGAATTCACAACCCTGAGATCAAGACCTGAGCTGAAAGCAAGCGTTGGACACTTAACCGACTGAGCCGCGCAGGCACCCCTAGCTTTTATATCTTTTATATTTTATCTCTCTTATGTGATTTTTTTACATTTACAAATATATTTATACATACTACATATAATTTATTCATATTGTATGTGATGTATAACTTTGCATTTATACATTTTATATATTATGAATATATTCGTGTGTGTGTGTGTGTGTGTGTGTGTGTGTGTTTACATAGAGAATCCCAGATGTCAGGTCTCTCAGCTCCATAACGGGTAACATTGATCTGATTGCCCCATTCCACAGATTCCCCAAGATTTCTCCAAATCCCCAGCTGCTTGAAGTTCTAGACTTCCAGCCTCCCCTGGTTCTGGCTCTCAGCTCTGTCACTCGGATGTGGCTTTATTGACACCCTGACATTTGTTCACAAATGAGACACACACCTCTTCTCCCTCCCCATGCCCTAAGCAACTCAAATACAAGGCTGACGCCTAAAAACCGAATTTTCCATGAAGACTTGGGAGTGACACGGGCATTTCATGGCAAACAGCTTCAATGACAGGGTATTCCTTGGGCGGCCCTGGTTGAGAAGCTGGGGAGGGGGAGAGTGGGCATTCCCCTTGGCCACACCAACTCAGCCCTCCTCCCTCCCGCCTCCTCCCCTCCCGCCCCCTCTCTCCCCTTTGCACCCTCCCTGCTGGACCATCTTCTTCTGTGCCCCAGATTCTCTTCAGAGGAGGCCAGTCCTGCCTCCTACACACACAGACAGGTTTGTAACAACCCGTGCAAATGTATCCGTGGGCTAACTCAAAAAGCAGCACCTGAGATTGGCAAGCTGCCCTTCTGGTTCCTTTCTCCCTTGCCCACGCCCCTGCTCCTGGGACATGGGGGCTCAGAACCCCTGTCTTGCCCCCTCACGCTCTGACGTGTCTTTCCATCCTGTCCGAAACTAGGGCTTCGTGTCCCCGGTCCCCCCTCTGGGGGTCGTGTTTGCTGAGGAAGGAGCAAGCCGGCCGGTACAGAGGCTGAATAAACAGTAGGTAGAAATTAACTTGAATGTTCAGGGAGAAGAACAGAGGCTTTCGACGTGAGCTGGGGAGGGAATCCTAATTGCCAGAGAGAGAGAGAGAGAGAGAGAGAGGAGGGCCAGGCGCCTGGCCGCAGGGGACACGTGACGCGGGTTGTTGGCGGTGGCTGAGACAGGCAGGTACACTGCTGATGTGGGAAGTAGAAGGGCAAGAATTCTAGTGGAATGAAGACACTGTTGGGAAGGGGAAGCGGGCGAGGGGTCCCAGAGGCAGCCAGCTGAGGACATGTGCCAGGGCGGGGGGGGTCCCAGCTTCTCCCCGCAGCCCGGCTCAGAAGGAGAGGGCATTTGGGAACAGAGGTCTGGGTGGCAGGTGTTTTGACGGTGGCGTCCCCCCTGCAGATGGAGTTACAGCGAGGGAGGCATCCCGTGGTGGTTCCAGAGGATGAGCAGGGAGTAGAGGAGATGGGTAGTGGGGTCGTCAATGTGGAGGAAATGATGGGCCTCCCGGACCCAGAAAGAGGGGGGAGGCCCCATCCTGCAAAAACTTGCAGAAGCAAAGATGACCAACCCGTTTGAGAGGCTTCTACAAATCTTATCCTCATGCCTACCCCATGTGGCAAGCTGAAGGGCACAAATAATAAACAAAATATTTATCAAATGCATCCTAGATGCCAGGAAATTCACATTTAATTCCTACCATTGGAGGTGACCCTAGTTTACAGATGTGCAAGCTGAGCCCAGAGAGGCTAAGTAACTTCCCTCTTAGCCTGTATGCCAACCCAGAGACGTCCATGTATGTAGATTGCCTTTGAAGTTGGGAGGTTTCAGTCTTAGTGGCACATACCTGTGGTCAGATACATCGTGTTCTAGGGCCTAAAACCCAGCAGGATATGTGCTTTTTACCATACGACCTCACACCTGAACTGCCAGACCTAGCCCGGATCCACCAGAGGCAAGACGGGCACCACTTGTCCCAGGCTCCCCGCCACTGGCGTGAGCGACCACCCAACAGCTCCGCACACATTTTCTCATGTAACCTCCTCCAGCTCCACCTGAACGCAACTCTGGCACAGACGGGATATAAGGAAGGTCCCTGACACAGAGGCGTGAGAGGCTAGAACCCAAGACAAGATAAGAGTCATGGAAACCTTCGGGGGATTTCATCCTGTTAACTGAGTTTCTGTGGTATCTGCTTGAAGGCAAATGCCCTCAATCATTTACTCACTCACCCAAATATTCTTGAGGGCTCTGATGTTCTGGGTCCTGTTTCACATGCTAGAGTGTTACAGAAATAAGATACATGCCCTGCTCTCAAGGGACTCCCACCACGAGCAGCAGGACAAGGGGTGTGCTCTGGGGATGAGCTGCAGCTGGCTATCACCCACAGGTGGGAGGTGGGGGCGGGGGGCGGTGAAGACAGGAAGTACTTCCTGGAGGAGGGAGCCTTGGTGTGTTAGGGGAAAAGGGGGAGAACCAGCAGGGGGAACAGCCCTTGCAGAGGCTCAGAGGGGAGAGAGGCAGAACTTTCGACTGTCTGCAGTGACAGGGGGTTGAAGGTCAAGGGTGGCAGGGAGCCGCGCGCTCTGGAGGCCCGGAGGGTTCTGGAAGACTTTCTAGGTGGCATCAGGGATCTCCTCTGAGGATGGTGAGAATGGTCGGTGCCCCCATCCAGCCTGGAAATGGAGCTAAAGAAAACTTCCCCTGAGAGAAATGGAAGAGAGTCCCCAGGCCCTTTGACCGGGTCTTGCCCGGGCTAGTCCACCAGGATCTGAACTTGGGCACCCACATCTTCCGGAAGGTAACTGCGCCGGACCACAGGATGCCCCTGAAAACCACAGGAGGGACGCGCCGTGTCCCTGTTGCCGAGTTACACCGTGTTCTCTATGTACCTCGGGTCCGTGTGCATGCATAAATATTCATAGCTGGAAAAACAAGGTGACAGTCCTTTCCTGCTCCGGAAGAAACCACAGAGGACACCTGGCTTTCCCGTCCTTCTGCCTTTAAAGGCTGTGTCAGAGCCCAGGAAGGACTACACCTTCTAAAACCGGGCTTCCTTAATTTGTTTAACAAAAGACATCTCTGTGCTCTATGGCCTCTTAATTTCCGTAGATGTTAAAGTGCAGAGAATTAAAGAATCAATGACCAATTAAGGAGGCACTGGCAGCTTCTGGCCAAGACCATATTATTTATTTATTCAGCCAGCCACACTCATTTTTAAAGCGCCAACTTTCCATTTTGTTTCTGACATCAAAAATAAATCAAACTAAACTGTACACGTCATAGCTGAAAAAAAATTATTTGCATGATGCATTGCCCCTCTGAAGGCTCAGTAAGCCACCTGCAAAAGAAATTTTCGTGTCCAAAAAAAGATATAAATTCATTCTGGCACTGGAAGCCCCTTTGGGTATACATAGGATTGAAACGATAGAAATAAGATTTTAATTCACTAGTGATTTTTCCACCTACTCCTGAGCTTCTTTTTGATTTCTGAGCATCCATTTTCCTGGATTGTCCTGGGAGGGTTGCAAAGGTTTTAGTCCATTAACACAGTGGTGCTTTGGTGAAATGTCGGAATGGGCAGAGGTAAACAGCCATAGTGGGGACACAGGCTGGCCTTTTTCTGCTCCTGGTCCTGGCCTTCCATCCAGAGTGGGGGTTACACAATGACCCACTTTTTCCTCCATCCAAATGACACCCTTTGACATGCCTTACCTTAAAAGAAATACAAATTCGCCACCTAGTCTCTTGTCCCTTAACTGCTCCCCGATTTGCACAAGCCCTGCCCAAATTTGGACAATAAGGAGTTGTTCCTGCGATGGGTACCTTCACTCTCCACCCCCATTCCTCCCCCACATCCCCTCTCCTACCTCACTCCCACCCTCTCTCCAGCAATCCCTCAATCCCACTTCCTACTTATATCTACCCAAGGTCGACTCTAGGACAGTGATTTCAAACAACCCTGTGCACCAGAACCACCCGGATGGCATGTTAAAAAACAGTTTCTGATTCAGTGGGTCTGAGGTAGGGCTTGAGAATTTGCATTTCTGGTAAGTTCTGAGAATGAGACTATACTTGGAGAACCACTGCGGAGGCAGTTGTAGGGAGGGCATCCTTCCAGAAACTTGTGATATGGCGCCATCTAGTGGTCAAAGGCCACAGTGGCAGTGATCTCTACAGGGCAAGTTGCAAGACCCTGAAATTCACCCCTCCCCACACACCAAGAGCTTCATGGCTTGAGCACAGGGTATTCACTTTTGTTATCTCTACCTTCTTGGTAAGCTTTTTTATTGAAATTAAATGATCTCTTTTCATCCTCAGAACAACCACAGGGCAGAGCTGAGACTGAAATCTTTTGAGGCCAGAAACGACACGGTGCAAACAGACCTTGGTGTTTGTCCTCCAAATGCTGCTAAGTTAAATCTTTGGAAAAAAAAAAAAAAAGTTGGGCATGACAATCCTAACACACTGGCAGGCAGCGAAACAGCCACCTAGGTCACACAATACTTAAACCCTACTTTAACCCAAAATTTGGTCCTGAACACTCCTGGTAGCCAAGTCAAGGGAGGAAATAAAAGAGCAGCTCCCGAAGCAAAGGAGCATATCTTTTAAGAGGGAAATCAAATTGCCCCAAGTTCTAGGAACAGGGGAGCTCAAATTTAAGAGGGCATGAGTTTAGCTACGGAGTTAATTGAAAATGCAGATTCCTAGTCCCATTCTTAAGAGTTTCTGGGCAGGGCCCAGCAATTTGCATTTTTAACAAGCACTCCAGGTAAGCTCTGAAGCAAACGGCCTGAGCCCCAACTTGAGAAACATTATTGGAAAGAGTGTAACCTCCTCTCATGGCGCTCCTCTACCCAGGGCTGCCCCACAAACGATGGGAGCCACGAGGGATGTGCACACGTCCACCAGCCACCCTTTAAGAAGCAAAAAGAAACACGTGTGACTGATCGTATCTTTTTTAACCCACTATAACCAAAATGTTTCATTCTTTTTCTTCAATCATGCTTTTTCTCACAAAGTGTATAGTTTACGCTTACAACACCTCTCCATCTGGACAAGTCATGTCTCAAGCACTCCGTGGCCACATGCGGCCAGTGGCTACCACGTTGGACAGCACCACTCTCGATGCGCTGGAACTGGGAGCGGATGGAAATGTTCTATGATCTGCATTTAGGCATCATTTATTGAACACTTTCCACCGGGCCCCGTGCTAAGTGCCTTCCATGCTTTATGCCAGTGGTTTCATGCCAACCCTCTTAGAGCTCTCGAGATAGGATGCTGGGAATCATCCACTGCATGATCGGAGGGCCCAGAGGATGCAGGAGGAAGAGCGTGATGGAGACTGAGTTCAGCCGCTGCAGGTAGTGAGGGCTCTGGCAGGAGAGACACTGGGGCGAGGCTGGAATCCAATCAGCAGGGAGGAAGTGGATTCAGGGGTGGGGTAGGACTGGCCTGGAACCACACCTCTGGTTAGAAAATATTCATAGTGGCAAGCAACAGAAATGGATTTGGGATTGCCTGGAAGGTCACTGGGCAAAGCAACAGGATAGGAGCCGGAAGGGCAGCTGGGCAGGAAGAGCTCGGAGCGGTCTCTCTCTTGAGCAGGATTCTCAGTTCCAGAAGCACATCAGAGTCACCTGGTGAGCTTTATTTATTTATTTATTTATTTTTTTAGGATTTATTTAAGTAATCTCTACACCCAATGTAGGGCTTGAACTCTCAACCCTGATTATCAAGAGTTGCATGCTCTACCGACTGAGCCAGCCAGGAGCACTCCTGGTGAGCTTTTATAGATCCTGATGTGCAAATAACTGAGTCTAAACATAATCCGGCCCCACGGCCCGGCCCAGGAGTCCTCCTCCCAGATGCAGGCCCAAGAGAAATGAATATATACATCCACCAAAAACCTAGGAGTGAGTCAGGGCAGCTTTATTCATTCCAGCCCCAAAGGGACACTTAAATGACACTCCTCAAATGGGTAGAGAAGCTGTGGTATGTTCATGCAGCAGAAGACACACACCTTCTCAGACCTCGAGGCCGGTGGAGGGAGCAGGATGCAAGAGTACTTGCTGGATGATCCCATTCATTCAAAGTTCCAGAAAGGCAAAGCTAATCTTACAGAGGTCAAAGAATAGTGGTCACTGGGGAGAGGGTGCTGGCCAGACAGGGCCTGAGAGGAACTCCTGGGGTCCTGCAAATGTCCAACTTCACCTGACTAGGGTGACCCAGGTGTATCTGTGTAACAGGGCATCACATTCTACCCTCAAGAATTGTGCACTTTATGTAGTTTAACGTGTCATACTCCAAAAGTAACAATTCTAAAAAATGTATCTCAACGCCCAAGCTGCCGCCCAGCCCAGTGAAATCTGCATCTCTGAGAATGGGTCTGGGCACTGGGAGTTTTGAAGCGATTCCAGTATGCAGCCAGTTAAGACACTACTGCCCCAGAACGGCACTTCTCCCAACCTGCATGAGCACATAAATCCCCTGGGGGCCTTAGGCAAAGGAAGAGTGGGTTCAGTAGGGTGGGGCTTGGGATTCTGCTCCCAGATACTGCCAGCACTCTGGGATTGTGGACTACACTCTGCTACCCAAAAAGGGTCTTCCTGGTCTACCCCGGGTTCGTGCCCACCCTATGTGAGCGGAGGTTTCTGTGCTGGATTGCCCTACCAGGAGCAAGGCTTCTACCAGGAGGGAGTCTACAAGACACAGAGCTGCCCACCACAGACACCCTTAGGGACCCTGAAGATTCTGTAATTCTCCAAGTCTAAAGAATTCATGGTTGGAAAGGAGGCAGGAAATACTAAGGCTGCATTTAAGTTTGATTAAATAGGGCCAAGTATGCAGGAGTGTTTATAGTGGGGAGGTCAGTGAGCTTTTTTCTGTAAAGGACTAGGTATTTCTGACCTTGCAGGGCATATGGTCTCTACGGGAGGTCCTCAGGTTGGTGGTTGTAGCACAATGGACAATATGCAACCCAACACCCGTGGCTGTGGGCCAATAACACTGTATTTACAAACACAGGTCTGGTTTGTGGCCTGAGGCTGACATGATGCTGTCATTTGTGTGTGTGAGGGATGGGCCCTCTCGTAGAAGACACGAGAAACTAAACCATCTCCCCGGAGAGGAAACGTGGCGGCCTGGGAGACACAGCAAGGAAACCACCTTTCACTGGTTATCCTTAGATATCTTTGGAATCATCAATTGTGTGTATCACCTATTTAAAAAAAAAACGAAAGGGGCGCCTGGGTGGCTCAGTCGGTTAAGCGACTGCCTTCGGCTCAGGTCATGATCCTGGAGTCCCGGGATCGAGTCCCGCATCGGGCTCCCTGCTCGGCGGGGAGTCTGCTTCTCCCTCTGACCCTCTTCCCTCTCGTGCTCTCTATCTCTCATTCTCTCTCTCTCAAATAAATAAATAAAATCTTTAAAAAAATAAAAATTAAAAAAATTAAAAAAAATTAAAAAAACGAAAGAACAAAAAGATAGGACTTGTACACATGATGTATTTGCAGACAGCCTCCTGTGAAGATGTGCGTCCTCCTTTACCATCTCTTTCTCCACGTGTCCCCGAGCCAGAGCTACAGGACAGCCCCCATCTTGGTGGGAGGGTGGCCCCCACCACCTTCACCTCTTTCCTCGGCCTTCTCTTCCTTCAAGGTGGTGGGGGCCACCTCCTGCAAGGAGCTTTCCCAGAAACACGGGAATGCTAGCCTCCCTCATCCCCCCATCAACACAGCCCCTTTGGCCACCATGAGAAGCAGAAGCATTGCATGCACGTACGTAAGAGCAGAGTCTGGGGTCTGGAAGGCCCGAGTCCCAGTCCTGGAGCTGCTGATCTGTAGCCTGTTTCCCACCTCCCCAGCGGTTGCCAGGATCCCCTAAGGAAGTGAGGGAAGACACCTCCACAGGAAAGCACCATCTATGTAGAGACCACCAAGCCCCCCTCCCCAGGGAGAGATGCTTCCCTACGGGCCAGTGTCTCATCCTCACAGGCCCCTCGCAGGATGCCTGACATACAGCAGGCACTCAGTGGAGAGAAAGACATCAGTGGGAGCAGGCAGAGCTCCTGTCACCAAGCCAAGGAAGCTGGAGAAACATTAAGAAATCCATCCCAGGTCGAGGTAGGAGGTGTCTGCCTTCCGAGGCCTTCCAGGGCTTCTCAAATGGTCTGCCCGACCAGATGTCAGCTGGGCCTATTTCTAGCAACAAACAGCCAAGATCTCACCTAGATGATTTGCTTTGTAAAAATACAGTCAGCCTCATTAACAGGAATCTCCAGGAAGGCTCTTATTTATAGAACAAATCGGTCTAAAGGCAAAGTTGGGAAGTACCTCTGTGTTCATCTAAGTCACCCCCGGGTTTTACGGATGGGGGGTGGGGGATGGGGGAAGAGAGAGGGTGAGACACTTGTCCCAAGTCCCATGGCCAGAGCTCTCTGAGTCCTCAGAGGAAAGGTCAGGGGCCCAGAACGAGGGACCACTGATCAGCACAGGCTAGAACGGGCTGCAGATAACACACCAGCTCAACCTCAGTGACCTAGGACAGACTTGCTTCGCACACCTACATCCATGGGGGACTGGCCGCAACCCTGCTCTTTGTGGCCTTCACGCCGGGACGCAGGTGCACAGACCAGGCCCCACCTGCAGCACAGCCATGGCTGGGAGGGAGAGAGGTGAGTCTACCTTGGGCCACACACTGCTTCTACCCACCGTTCATGGCCCATGCCCGAATGCAAGAGCACAAGGATGCACAATCCTACTGTAGGGGACAGAGGACGGCATTTTCGGCAAGGTGACCTTCATTCCAGCAGAGATGCTCAGCCTAGTAACCTGCTGGCATTGTTAGGACAAAAAGACAGAAATGTTCAGATGCACAAGGTGTTCTGAAAACCAAAAAAAGTCAAAGTCATACTCCAGACAAAAGTGAATCAAAATAAAGACCTCAGGAGCAGGTGTGTAAGAAATAGTAGGAATAAAGCTAGTGAAACAAAGTTGGTGAAAATGTTTCCCGGTAACGTGACTGAAGTTTAATGTCACCATTCTAAAACTCTTGAGATAGAGGCATATGTGAAAAAAGTTTGGCATTCTGAACTGGATTCTAGATGATTCTTGTAACAAAACCCAGGAGACAGAGAAAGTGTGTGCATGCACATCTGTAGGAAGAAAGGCAGAAATCTTTCTGCTGAGTTTCCCTTTTGGGGAGAAAGGAGGAAATGTAACTATGTGGTATTAAGAGAAACATAAATTCAAAGTTACTGGCAAATAACTGATATCCACTGATAACACAGAAACAAGATGTTAAATGCTAAATTGAGGGGCACCTGGGTGGCTCAGTCGGTTAAGTGGCTGCCTTTGGCTCAGGTCATGATCCCAGGGTCCTGGGATCGAGCCCCGCGTCGGGCTCCCCGCTCCACAGGAGTCTGTTTCTCCCTCTCCCTCTGCTCCTCCTCACCCCCGACTCCCTGCTTTTGTTCTCTCTCTCAAATAAATAAAATCTTTTAAAAAATAAAAATAAATGCTAAATTTACTACAGGGAAAAGTTCTGATCAAGCAAATGAAAAAAGCAAAAACAAACAAACAAAAAAGGCCTAAAATCACCCAAAACAAAACAGAAAAATGAACTAAATGGCAAATAATATTGCAACGGTGACTACAATGAACAAGTCAGATTCACCTACTGACCTCTTAGATTTCGCTAAAAGAAAAAAAAAATTCTGGCAGTGTGCTGTCTATAAGCCATCCACCCACCTCATTAAATGACAGAAAAAAATACAAAATTTAAAACAAAAAGCACCAAACAGAATACCAAAGATACTTCACATTGATGAGAAAATATCACCCATGAGCTTTTTCAAAGCTAGCAACACAACAGCTTCTTTCAGAAGTTTCCACTTATGAAGAACAGGAAAATGTGACAATACCAGAATCTTTTAATGCACTTTTCTTGGGAATGGACAGAAAGTACAGACCAAAAAAAAAAAAAAAAAAAAAAATGGAGGGAGAGGGCAAGAAAGAAAAACTAGATATGAATAATTTATAAGCTCAATTTAATATATTACATAAAACTTTATAACAAACCAACAACATGCATTATTTTTTCCAAATGTTGGTAAAACATTCACCATGATTGCCTCTCAAAAAAAAATCATGCTAAAGGTCATCTGGAAAAATAAATGTGCAAAGGAACCTAGAGCTTTTTGAATAAGATAAGGACACACACCAACATAAGGCCGTCAGTACTGGTATAATGTTGATCGGTGGGAGGCTGGTACCCAACAAGGTCGCCGCCTGAGCACCTGAGCCGTGATTAGTCAGCAAAGACAGGCTGGAAGTGTAAAATATACACATAGGATTCCCCAAGACTTAGTATGAAAAATACTATAAAATCTCATTGATATTTCCAATGTGCATTACATGTTGAAATGTTAGGTTAAACAAACTACTAAAATCAGTCTCACCTGGTTTTTTCCTTTCTATTGAGGCTCCTAGAAAATTTTAAATTACACACGTGGCTCACATGTTTCTACTGGACAGTGCTGGTGTAGAAACAATCCAGATGTTCCCTTTTCTGTCCATATCCCTGATGACCTTTCCCAGTGGAGATTTTTTTTCCCTTTTAGATCATCAAAGATCAAAACCATTCACTCTGGCCTAGATGCTACGTGTTCTTCCTGGCTTTATTTACATTTCTCTCAAATTTTAATTTCTCATATAAGCAAAATGATTGATCACCTCCTGCCATGGTGTTTTTCCCATTCTCAGTTGTTAAGACTGTTTCGCAGGCTGATGATTTAACGACCGTAGTCTTTACATGGGGATGCGGAACAAAGCATGATCAGTTCTCATGTTACTTCAGAGTAGCTGTGGTTGCGACCTGCCTTGGGACAAGAGCCTGGCTTTGAGTGTCCAACTGCAAACCACTTTCTAAGTCACCATCTATTTCCAGGGTCAGCTTCTGACTGGGGTCTCATGAGGACCAAGTATCTCCTCCAAAACGGCACACTGTCTTGACACAATAAGCTCTCCATCACTCCAGCTACTCATCTTGATTTATCTTAAGCCCGTGATGGTTAAGGGGCATGCAAGAGGCTGTACCAGGCCTATCAGTAACCCGGGCCCCAGCCCCCATGCTGACACCCCACTGGGAGCAGCCCCACTCGGCAGGGCCCCGAGGACCAGAGGGGAAGCAGTTGAAATAAACACCTGTAGTAAGAACAGGTTGGAAGCTCTAGCCTCCTGCACCCAGCATTCCACCTGTCTCCCCCATATCCCAGGGCAGGTGACCAAGTCTCCCTCCAGCACCATGAGTTTTCAAAGTCGTACTTAAACCAGCCCCCTGGATGGCCCAGTTAACTCAGAGCAGATGTCTAAAATACACTGGCCCAGAGTACTGACGTCCAGAATGGGGGAGTGAGGACCTCCCTAAACCTACCCCTCCATAAGAACAAGATTACCAGCAAAATGGTCAAAATCAACTTTTTCCGAACTCTGTAATCTAAGAAGGGTTAATTCAAAGAGTACATGACCTTCACCAACCTCTAAACTCACTTTACTCCCATATTTCAAAACCTCCTTAAAGGGACCCATCCCTGAAGGCTAAGACCATAAGCCCTGAGCAGCCCGCCTCCTCATCCCCACTGCCCATCTTCCCCAGTCCTAGGGGCCTCGTCCAAGGGACCCTGACCCGTGCCCCCAGGAGCTGTCTCACTGGAAGCCCTCATCTGGTCTGGACCACCCTGTCCCCCACCAGGCACCAGAATTCTGTGGCCCCCTCCACCAAAACCTTTCAATAGCTCCCGAAGGCCAAATCTGCGCACCAGGCTTTGCGACTTCCCCCAAACTGGCTTGAAGGCTCCCACACACCCTTGTCTGCTCCAGCTGATACAGAGTTGTACAGAAAAAGCTGAGACTGGGTGTAACCCAAGCTGGCCAATGTCACAGCCAATTACTGCTGGAACTTAGGATGACTTCAGCTACGACCCCATAAGAGCTTGCCTTGGGCCAAGCTCTGTACGAGCAGGGAACACTCCCATGATTTTCCTTCATTGCCTTGAGGTTGGTCCCATGATCTGATCCTACAGATGAGGGAAACGGGCTGTTAACCACTCGTTACCCACGGCCCGGGAGAGTGGCTGCAGCTCTGTGGGAGGATTCCTTCAGTGTGAAGGAACCTTGGGCAGCCTCCACTCTCCAGAAACCCAGGTGCAGGGCAGGGGGGGGGGCGGTAAGCTCCGAGACACAGGCCAAAGGGCCCGAGTCTGCCTTTGCCCTGGAGGGTCTGTTAAATCAAAACGTTATTCTGGGGCACCTGGGTGGCTCAATCAGTCAAGCATCAGACCCTTGATTTCCACTCAGGTCATAATCTCGAGCCCCATATTGGGGTCCGTGCTCAGTGGGGCATCTACTTAAGATCCTTTCTCTCTCCCCCCCCCCCTTCCCCTGCCCATCCCTCCCGTGAGCACGTACTCTTTGTAAAATCTTTAGGGGCGCCGGGGTGGCTCAGGTGTTAAGCGTCTGCCTTGGGCTCAGGTCATGATCCCAGGGTCCTGGGATCAAGTCCCACATTGGGCTCCCGGCTCTGCGGGAGGCCTGCTTCTCCCTCTCCCACTCCCCCTGCTGTGTTCCTGCTCTGTCTGTCAAATAAATAAATAAAAATCTTAAAAAATAATAAATCTTTAAAAAATCAAAACTTCACTCTGCTCTCCCCATGTAGGCATATATTGCTCCTACCACCGCAATAGATGACATAACTTCAAAGATCTATTGAGAACGCCCAAGGAATTGTGGAAATCAGTGCTTTAAACTCAGGCCTGGCTATCTGAGACACTCACTAGGGGAAGCCAGAGGGAAGCTTGGCTGCCACCTTGTGGGGCAAGGAGAGGGAAAAAATGGAAATTTCTGGCTAAAGGGGCTCCTCTAGACGGGGCCCCTCCACACTCAGCACCACCTCACTCCCCACCCCAACCCTCTCACCCTGGAAGAAATGGACTCAAAGCTACAATGTACACAGTTCAAGATTTATATTAAGTTACTTTCTTATGTCAGCCCAGTGCTAAAAGTCAGTCTAAAAAAAAGAATCAAACACACCACGGGAAGGTAATTCAAATGAGTTGATTTTTTTTTTTTTTTAACAAATTTGTACAGGAAAAAAAAAAAAATCCCAGCTCACAATCTATACCCTACAGTCACCCTGTCCAGTGTGCTGGAAGCCACAGGAGCCCGCAGGGGTAGCTCACTGATCATGTGGGGTGTGGAAAAATCTTGAGTTCCCTTTGTTCTCCAGTGTATCTTATACAAAATATTACATTTTTTTAAACATATATTTACAGAGTTTGCACAAATAGAAAATGGTTACAAATTACAACCAGGCTTGGCAAGGTAACCCTTCCCCGCCCCCGCCCCCCCACGGACCAAGGCCAGAGATCTGACTGCTTCGTATTTACATATGCATTAAAAAGTCTGCCTTCCTAGAGACCTAGATGAAGTTTATAAAAACTGGCCAAACATCATAAATTTGTTGACGTAAGCTGTACAAGTAATCAATACCAATTAGTGATTTCATGTCTTGCTCCCTGAAGAAAGATTTTGAAGGAAAAGAAACCCTCTCAGGCAACACATCCCTTGGTCCGTCTGCTGCGGTTGGTTTGGCTCTGAGTGAGGGGAGCAGGTGGGAAGGAAGATGGGAACGGAGGTGGTCAAGGACAACCTGGTTGAGACAGTTTTACTTTCACTTTTTTTTTTTTTTTTTTTTTTAAAGGCTTGGAACCAGCCTAAACTGACTGGCTTGTTAAACACCATCCTATGGCTTTGAAAGAACCCATGGTTCCTTCCTTGTCTGAAAGAGGAGACTTCTCAACATGACTACAATGTGGGGGGGGGGAAAAAAGACGACTTTCTGGGGAAGATAACGTTTGTTATTCTGATGTAGTGTCTTTGCCTCAGCGCCAAGCCCGGTTTCAACAGTGCATAAAGACTCCAGAAGCGTCTGTGGGAGACGGGGGTCAGAGGCTCGCGTAGTAGCTGTCTACCCACTGAGCAAGGCCTCGCTCCACCAGCGACCGGTTTATCAACACCGCCTGGAAAACAAAGTCCCTTAAGAGCTTTACCCACTGCACCTCGGGGCCGGCTGTCAGGCCGACGACGGTTCTCCCTCTCTCGGTCCCAGATGACCACTGCACAGGCCGGGCACCAGAGAAGTGGCGGGTGGGGGACAGGACCCTTCTAGGCCAATGAGGGCATTTACTGAATGTTCTGTCGGCATGAAGGCGGGCTTTTCAGTACACTAAAGAAATTTAAGCATTAACACCGTGAAATGGGGTGGAAAACCCAGTGGACACAAGGTCCAGAAAGGCCTAGGTCCAGGAAGGACCACTGACATTTTGTTGTGGGGCCTGTCCTATGCACTGTGGGAGATTCAACAGCACTCCCCAGCCTCTACCTGCCAGATGCCACTAGCATCGCCACCCCCGACTGGGGCAACCAAAAAAATGTCTCCAGACATTGCTTAATGTCCCGAGGTTGGGGGGGGGGGGTGCACTGGTCTACAGTTACATCCTCTGATTAGCTCAAGAGGATACAATGGCAGAATCAGCTCCAAATCAATCTGCGACTGCTGGCCAATAACTTAAAGGAAAAGAACAGAACTTACTTCATTTCCAACCACACTCCATAGCTGAATTAGAGGAAGGCCAGTTGGACTGTAACTTGTCACCTAGAAAACCAACAGAAGAAAGCAAGCATGTTTAAAAGCTCCCCCCCGCCCATGCACCCCTCGTTAAAGACTGCTGACCAACCCAGGGCCCAAGCCACAAAGGAGAAAGGAATTCAAAGGTCAGTTGCCAAGAATCCAAGATCCTTGATAAGAGGCCGGGAGGCACTGCACAAAAGCCAGGCAGGAGGCTCCTCAGACAGACCCTGGCCAGCCTGCCCGCCTCCCAGGCACACACCTGAGCCAGCAGCGCTGTGTTTCCGGTCATCTCGCTCATGGCTGCATCCGCTTCAGGTGAAAAGTGGTCATCATCTTTAAAAGGAAAAGGCAGCATTTAGGCTTTCATGGAGGCAAAGCATTCTTGTTGCTCACACAGCTTCCAGGGGTTTTCCGAGCGGATGCCTCCAGGGACCGGAGAACTTCCATCTGGAAGAGCCACCTGTGGCAGGGACAGAGGCCAGGCCTCCGTGGGGCTCTAAGCGGGTACACTCAAAGGGGCTCTGCTACAGGCTACTGCCGGGGGACAGGAGCAAAGGGACAGAAACTCTGTCTTCAAGGGGAACGCTGCTGCCGCCACCACCTCATCTGGGTGCTGACCAGGCTGAACCTTCCTCCGGTGACACCCGACGAAGGTGAAGCCACAGAGCGCGGCGGGGCAGGGCACGGGGCGGCACCCCCCACCGCCTCACACGGTTAGGCGCAAGCACACAGCCGAGGCAAGAAACAGCAGGATGGGGAGGCAGGGCCACAAAGGTCTGGGAGGGGGGGCGACGGGGGGGCACTGCAGCTGGGCTTGGACAGACTGCGGAGACGGACAGAAATGGACGGAACCACAGAAGAGCAATACGGGTAAACAGTAGGAGGCTGTCACCCAGCACTCGGGCGGCCCAGACTGCAGCAAGCCTGCAGGGTCTCCAGAGCACTTCCCGGATGCAGACCAGAACAAGATGAGTGGACTATCACCTACAAATACCAAATTCCTCATCATGGGCAGCTGCAACTTGACCACCGTCCACATACCAGTTCCTGGATTTATGTAATTCCTTTGGCCAGCCCGAAGGACAGACACCATCCCATTTTCCAGGGGGTTTAGAAAACCGGCGAGGCTAACTCGCCCAGATCACTCCGCTAGTCCCTTCCGTCTGGGGACGGGGTCAGTGTAGGATACCACACCAGTGAGTGTCAGCACGGTCCCCACGGTGCCCCAGGGGCAGAGGCCCAGATGAGCAGTGCTGCGTGCCTCTGCACCTACCCTCGGCCACGGATGCTAGGACCCTGGGTCTCAGCTACGTCCTGTGTTAGAAACCTCTCCGAGTTGGTGGCCTGGGGAAAGTCCAGAATGGCGGCCCTGGAAGGGTGGTCCATGGGCCAGCAGCACTGGTGGCATCAGCTGAGTATTTGTTAGAGAGGCACGTCCTCGGGCCTCGGCCCAGACCTATCCAGTCAAACTCTGACCGAGGCAGCAAGCTGTGTTAGCCTAAGTCCCCCAGGCACAAACGAAGGCTCTCAAGGAGAAAGACATACTCTCAACCATGGTTCCCACCTTGCCAGGGGCCTCATCTGTTACCTGACAAGGGCATCACGCTGTCCAGAAGAACCTCTGCTCCCTGGAATGGCAGAGTCACAAAGTCAGATCTAGAAAGGCAAGGAAGGAACACTGTTTATGAACCTGAAGGCTGATTCCATTTCAGGCCAATATTTACTTTGTGCTTTAGCGCTGTGAGCCCTCAGCAAACCCAAAACGAAACCAAGCAGAGGCATATATGACAGGCAGCAGGCCGCAGCTCCCAGCATGTCTGAATGCAGGCCTCCCCCCCTGCAGCAGCCTGACCTCAGGGGGACTCCTGGCATCAAGCTCCCAGAGAGAAGCCTGCTTCACTTCTGCCCTAAGGATACTTGAGGGACCTCTGCCCCAAGACGGGCCTTTCTAGCTGAGGCAAGCAGTGCAGTCTGTTTCTATCAGAGTAGGCAGCAGAAGAGTCAACCTATGTCCCAGGCTTGGTAGAACTGAGCCAGCTCTGCAGTAATCCCACATCCCCTGACACATGGGGTGTGTACATGTCTGAGGAGTGCGGACCCACCGGATCTGCCGGAGCACGTCCACTTTCACTCTCTTATATCCACCGTAGTCCACGTAGCGGATCTCCACTTCATTGCTTTCCTCATAGGAGGCCACCACTTGGGCTCGCCACCAAGCACCGTCCACGCCAGGGGCAGCGCAGATGACCGTTACTGCAGGTCAGGAAGAGAGCGTGTGGATACTCCTGGCCTAGGGCAGGGCACCAAGGGTCACCCCGGTCGATGCTACCCACCTCCCCACATTACTTCTCAGAGGCCTGTGCCTCCACAGGGCTGGGAAATAGCCAGGAGTCTCCAAAGCTGCCCTGGAGGCCGAGACCGGCGCCAAGGGACGGACCTGAACGTGGGAAATCTGGCCTCCCATGTATGCCACCCAAAAGCTCTCTAGACCAAAAAGCATTCTTCCAGATCCACTTACTCTCTGAAACCTAAGGCCTGAGATGAACAAGGACTGACCAGAGGAACAAAGTAAAAAAAACCAAGAACCAAGTAAAATCCAAAATTCAGGGAATGGGGACTTACATTCTTAAGGGAAAGTCCCATAAAGAATCTAGAACCTCCCAAGTGCAGCAGACCTTGTTAGCCTGTTCCGGCCCATGGTGACTCTTAAATGATCAGAAGAGGACCCCTAGGCTTAAGGCCGCCTCTTCTAGCCTTTGCTTCAGGAAGGTGCCAAGAACACAGGCCTCCCAGGCAGCCATGGCCAGGGAGCAAGTGCGTCAGCAGTCACCTACCCCGCCCCACGGCAGCAGGGACCGGACACATGGGACTACGGGGTGAGGGCCTGCGCACAGAGCTGACCTCATCATGTCCTCACCCTGACCCTTAAAGGGAGCCCCTGGTACAGTCCTCTCAGACCCCAGTTTGGTCCTCACTGATGGACTGAAGCAACGTTAAGAGACTCTGATGACAATTAAATCCTTATTTCTGCTACAAAGGTTTCCCTAAATCCTTAAAAGCCCATCAGGGTGCTCCAGGGTAGGAGTCCCTGCTAGGGGTGGGTGAAGAGATGTTCTGACATTGGATTCTTGCCAACAAGAGCAATAAGAAAAAGTGATAAAGCACAGACTCAGAAGCACAACTGAGTTTAGAGCCCAGTTCCTGCTCAGGTATCACCTGGGCCAGCCATCTGACTTGAGAGCCTGTTTTCTCATCTGTCACATGGAGGTGAGACACCCCACAGCAGGGTCTACTGCTCTCAGGGAGCGTCTCTGAAAACCATCATCTGGATCAGGTACTTTACATATAACACACATACATCCAACCCTGATTCCTCAAACAAGTGGGCATCGCCCCATTCAACAGATAAATGGCAGAGCTGGGATCTGAACTCATGTGTCAAAAACCCACTCCAACGCCATGGGACTCTGTCAGCCAGTGGAAAGACCATTTCCATTAGGAAAGCTGGGAAACTCAGCCCAGACTAACTCCACGCTGATGGCAAGAACTCAGGGATGCTGTTCATGTGAAGGATCCCAGAACATCCTCCTCCTGGGTCAAGACCAAAGGAAGGATAGGCCACTCCCAAAACTCCTCCCCCTGGCCTGGCCAGAGCCCACGGCTCCCCAACTGAGCCCCAGGCAGCACTTACTTTCCACCGGGGTGGGCAAGGTGGGGATTCCGGGCTGCGAGTAACACAGGTACATCTGCTGGTCCAGGCTACGCAGTGCATGGAAGGTAGGGTGCGTGTGCTGCTGCACGAACAGGTGCCCGGCATTGACCTGGTTGACCACGATCACCTCCACAGTGATGCCATCAGGGAGCATGAGCTGTAGGGAAGGGGAAGGGGCAGCAGGCACTGCAGCGATCCTTCCCTTCTCAGGTTTGAGGTAAGCCCGGAGGCCCCAGGGCAAACCTCTGAGCTGGCACATCTCTGAAAAGGGCGTGGCAGCCCAAAGCGACACGGCACCCAAATGGCAGAAGCCCAAGGTCAACTACTTCAGCCATGGAAAGCGTACTCCAGCGGCCCTTGTCCTGCAATGCCAAGAGTAACCTCTAGAGGAGGCCTCGTCCCAGGGCTGGGCAGGGAGGAGCCAGCTGTACATACCATGTAGGGCCTGGGCAGGAGCCTCTCTCGAAGCAAGGGAACGAGGGGCCACAGAGAACAAGCCACCAGAGAGTAAGAGGTGGGCAGGCCCCAGGCCTGTCAGCCAGCAACCTGGGCCCTGCAGCTGACCCCAGGAGCTCTAAGTCCGGCAGGGTCCCTCTACTCTGCTTTCCTGCCAGCAAGAATGCAACAGTCTGAGTCATCCTGTCTCCTCCTCTCTGCACTCCACAGACCTCCTCCCAACTCATCCCCGCTCTGGGATTTGGAATGTAGGTTTGCTCAGTGGCCAGGCCCAACATTAAAGGCCCTAGCAGAGGCCAAGACTGTTCACAAAATGACTTGTCCCTAGACACTAGTTCTCCTGATGCCAAGTTACAGGCAACATCTAGGTGCCCTGGACACAGGAAGATGTTGAGGCCACCTTCCAGTCAGGTGGCTGGGCCTCTGGCTAAGAGTCCTGACCTCCCCACCTCCTCCCAGTGCAGCTGGTTGAAAGGCACCTGGGATCTCCTCTCCAGTTCCACCAAGCCACACAGAGAACAAGGGAAGGAAGCCATCCCAGCCGCTCAATTATTTACAATTAAAGAGTGGGTCTGGTCCAAGCCTGCTGGGGAAAAAAATGCTAGCGTTCAGAAGTAAAGCATGGAGTCGGGTTCAGCCCGCTCCCCAATATCCACAGGACAGTAACTGGACACCCATCCCTCCCCCCATGGCACAAGCATCTTCAGAGGCGGCAAGATTTAGAACCAAGAAGTCAACCCTCCCAAACCAACACCAGGGAGACAATTTTCCTAAAGCAGCACATTCAGCCCACATGTGAAGTGCCGTCATCATCTCTGGCCTACAGAACCCTACAATTCTCCTACCAGGGACAGAAGGCTCAAATAGAGCAGGAGGCATGCTGCAGGATCTTGAGCGATAGGCCCCAGAGACCCTAGAGACCCCAGCACACAGAGGCCCCAAGATGTCAGCTTCCCCTCCTGCCAAACTCCAGGAGCAACCTCCAAAGAGCCACCTGGATCCCAGGGTCAAGTGGGGAGAATTTCTGCTCCTTTATCATCTAGGTACCTCCCGTGAGAGGGAAGGGGAAGGGGAAGGGAACCCTTCACCAGGGCCTCCACTAGACCTGGCTCAACTAGGAGTAAGGAACACAAGGACCCACTCCAAGCCCATCCAGGCCCACAAAGGTGGGTCCCATCCAGGCCTCAGAGGTGTTAGCCTGGGACTCTGGACACATCACCAAGCCAGTCTGGGTGCACCCAGTCTCCTGGATAGACTATAATCCTTTCTAGGCAAATGCCTTGAAAACACAAAAGGTGCCTGGGTGTCAGAGCCCGAGGAGAATGGTCCTTCCAAGTGGGGACAGAGGCACGTCTGGCTTTGTACTAGCACCTCAGCCCCAGAGCCCAGCCGCAGAGAATGCAGGCTAGAAGCAGAACCAAACTGACCAGAGGAGGCCAGAGGTGAGAGGTCACAGGCATCAACAAGCTCTTGCCCTTCTGGGCCCACAGTCTTGGGAGTTTCTTATTTGGGGCAGATTGGAGTGAAAGGGAGACAAGAACGTCTGGTCTGGTCTGCCAGGCGCATGCTCACCCAGGAAGTCATTGGAAGAGAAGGCAGTGCCAGTGACGGCAGGGGGGGAGCGTAGATATTGGTGAGGTTCAGTTCTTTGAACTTCTTCCCAATCAAGTTCAGTGCTTTGTCTACATGATGCTGAGAACCTAAACGGGGGATAGAGGCAGGAGAGTCACAGTGGGTACGACAAACTTCAAAACCAAACTCCCGCACATGCCCCACTCCACAAGAGTTTTCCTAGAGTTCATGTGTATCTTTCCGGAGCCAAAAAGCTGTTTCGCCTTAAGAAGAAAAGCATCTAAAGAGGCTTAAAACCCACTGACCTTTCCAGTGGTACCTCTGCCGTTGTGCCCATGCTTTGAATGCAAGAGGAGGCTAGCAGAAGGGAAAGGCCCAGCCCTCACCGACCAGAGGGCAATCACGTTCTGCTCTGCAAGGAAGCCACATGAGGCAGCAGGCACCCTAAACCCAGGCCCCCCAACCTGCCCATATGAGTGCCCATGCCTCTCCTGGCCAGAAGATCTGGGGGAGGGAGCCGAGGCTCCTTCAGGTAGCTGAACAGGAGAGGAGAGCTAAAGGAAGACGCCCCTCTCCCCCGCCGCACCACGTTCCCTTCACCTGGGATGAGCAGGGTTTTCTATTCGGAGACTTAAGATTCCAAAAGGGGAATAATTGGGACTTAAATGCTTTACATTTCAGGGAAGACAATGAAACCCAAGCCAGCAGCTGCCACTGACCTTCTATGTGGCAGATCTGGATGTTCTGGGTGTAAGGCAGGGTTGAGATGTAGATCTTGGCACCAGATGTTTGCTTCAGAAAACTCACATACCGCCCCTGCTTGCCAATTAGCCGACCAACTAAGTGCTGAGAGAGAAAGAGACAACTGGGGGTGTTAATAGGAAACCAATTCCCTATGTTCCCAAAGACCTACCTTTGTTTTACACAAGGTCAAGCTCAAACATACCATTAACTGTAAACATGCCAGCAGTCATCTGCCACTGTTCTGAGCGCTTAGCTCTGAAACAGATACTTTTATCAACATTTTACAGATGAAGTTAACAAGCTCAAAGGGGCTAAGTAACTCACCCAACATCACACAGCTACTAAGTGGCTGAACTACAGTCTGACTCCCATTCTCAGCAGTTCCCGTTTCTTCCCCGACAATGTGGCCCACATCCAGAAAGCTGCAAAGCCAGAATCTTCTCCTCCCAAATCTATACTAGGAGAGGTTTCACCAGCACAAAGGTCGATTTACAACTCCTCCACCTCCTCAAGTCTATCCGGGTTCGAAGATAAAGAGGCTCCATTCGAAAACAAAAGTCAAAGAAAGAACCCTTGCGCTTCTGCTGCCAATTGACAGTGGCCCAGAGCCTCTGGAGCATGAGGCCTGCAGAAGTGCCCGGCGTGCCAAGAGCTCAAGGCAGACAGAAGAAGCCCAACTTAGCCATGATGTAAGTAAGACAGGCTCTGAGACAATCCCAAATGACCCCACCCCAGCAGAGCCCCCAGGGACACCGTCGCACTGCACCCAGAGCTGCAGAGCTTTTTTTTTTTTTAATACAAATGCACTTTATTGTTTTAAACAGAACAAAAGAAGAGGCAGAAAATATTTGCATATAACAAATCCTAGCTTAGAAATGTAGTTTTTTAGTGGTGATGTCTCTAATCAGTCTTCAGGGGTTTTTTATTTTTGTTTTTTTTTTAATTTGCCTCACTGTGTCTTGAGCACTGATATTAGAGAAAAGCACATCGGCACAAAGTGTAAACCAGTGCCAAAGCACTGGAAGAACATGGAGAGCAAACGTGGTTTTTCTTATTTCCTCTAAGCAATCGTTCATAAAACAAAAGGTGATCTTTGGCATAGATTCATACTTTAAAGGCATTAATATTGCATTTATATCAGGTAAGCAACTATACAAATATGCTGAGGGCCTTGAAAATACTATTCATCAGTTAAAACAGAGGAAGCCTGAGTGTACAGTACCGACTGAAGACCAGTGTTACACATTCGATGTTGGGATTGAACACACATTGGAGCTGAGAAGGAAGGACCTTCAGGCAACGGTTCTTACTCCTTTACTCGTCCAGTTCTGGCTTTGGGAAGAAGTAGGATTTAGACAGCAGTGATAAGTGCAAAAAAGGAAAAAGTCTTCTCTCTCACTTTGCTAATAGGAAACTTACGGTGCTAGTTAAATATACTTGGGAGAGAGGAGAGGATACAGGGCTTGGTTAAGGGAGGTAGGAATATACTGAGGACTATCTCCCATTGATTCATCCCCAGTGGTGCCAGTATTCCAGTCTGCAAGTACCAATCTCCCTTAGGTAGGAGGTGCCCTTCAGACAGGACTGCCTTTCTATTAAACATTCCTGGGGAGGGGCGGGGCAAGCACCAGTTCTTAGGACTGAATTTCAAAAGGATAAAAAGGATCTTTCAAAATTACAATGAACAAGCACATATCTTTAAAATCTTGTTTAGGAAGGGTAGGAGGGAAGAATACAAAAGCCAGGATTGGACAAATGATTTGGTTAAAAACTAAATGCAGCATTTCAGCTCAGAAAGAACAGTAAGAGCTAAGAATGAACGATAAGGCCTCAGCACAGACCTCTGCAGGCAGTGACAAAGCATGAGGCGCCTGGGAGTGGCCCTGCCCGGAAGCTGCCTGCCCGTGCCCTTTGCAACCACTGGAAAAGAGGGTACAATGGCTCTCGGGGTCACGGGGGGAGAAAACACCAAGGGAACCAGCACCCCGGGGTCAAAGCAGCCCACCTGACCCAGAGTTCAAACGAAGCCAAGTTTCCACCGCGGGAGGGAGCTAGGTGCCCAGGAGAATTCAGCTAGCCAATTATTTCTGAGCCCCAGCAATAAACATCAAGATCAAGCTAATAAAATTGTTAAGTCAGAACAGCAAGAAGCTCGAAACCACTTCGGTACCCTGGATTGGAAGACTGGTGAAGTAAACTGACATTCACACAATGAATAATGCAGTTAAAATTATATTTTCAAAGCATAACACAGGAAAATTAAATTGTTAAATATTTAAAAGCATTAATTAAAGCAACATCATCTCAGTTTTGTTTAAAAACCACAGGGTGCAAGACGAGAAGAAAACACCCGTCTTCACAGTCACTCCCGGGGGTGAGATTAGAGCAGCTTGTTATTTTCTTCATACATGTCTATACTTCTCAAGCTCTCTGAAATATGGATTTTTGCTGTGCTCAATTATCAAATATACTTTGCGCTGTGGAGCTTTAGAGCAGAGCACGGCGAAGGGACTCCCGCCTGGCCCACGTCCTCCGTTTGGTTTTTGCGAGCATCTCCAAATAGAGGGGAGCTCCAGCACACACAGGGAAGCCCCAGGGGGAGAGTGAGTAGCCTGTGAGTTTCAAGGAGACGAGAACAAGGCCCCCCTGAAGGCAGCTGTGGGAGCTCCACGTCGCAGGAAGCTCTCTGGGCCCTGGCAGAGTGCAGCCCTCCCTTGCCCTCCAGCCTCCGGCCTGCTCAGGGGCTGCTTCGGGTTCACTGCCCCTCCCCGCCAAGCCCGACGACCGCGGGTCCGAGGGGACGTGGGACTCGCAGCCCTTACCTTGGGCACCCCAATCTCCCAGATGATGAGGTCCACCTTCTTAGGACTGGAGCCTGCTTGGGCGTTCTGGAAACTGTCAGTCTTCCTGGGGCCACAGCAGCCATCCACTGAGTCCATGCTGTTCCCGTCCGAGCCTGCAGGGGAGGAAGCAGCATGCACAGACGCCCAGACACCAGCCAAGAGCAGTCAAAAACGCAGCACTTCCAAATCCATAATCCCAGGAGGCCCCCGCCCCACACCCCCTCCTCAAGCTTGGCAGGTGACTGTCAACCCGAAATCTAGAAGGCTTAGAACAACCCCAATGAAAGGAGGCCTGGGGGTGTAGATACACCTAATTTTAGCCTGTCACTCACAGCCCCACTTGCTGGAACTGGCGGCCACGCCCAGCCACAGCTGCTGGAGCAGAGACAAGTGGTGAGCTGGGAAGGGGGGGTCCACAGGGTGGGTGAGCAGGCCAACAGGCCCAATGGTCCCCACAGCCAGCTATCAGGGCTGGCCTCCACAGAGACCGACCAGTCACAACGGGCCCACGCCCTTCCAACTGCACCAGCCCCTCAAGACCAAGGGACTCTAGTCCCCCACAGCCCCCGACCCTGGCTCATGGACGGTGAACTTCAGTCAAGCAGAGCTAGAAGAGTCCTCCCTTGCTGGCCCATCCGACGGCCCCATTCTTATCCTGCCCCAGGGCCCTACTGGAAGTAGATGAAGGAGGCCCCCTCTCTCTCTGCTTAGGACTGACTTGTGCAACTCTGAATGCTCTTCTGGGCTCATGGTGGGTCTTTACCCCCTGATCAAAAGACTGGGCTGAAGTTCATGCCCCAGACAGAGCAGGAAGCAGGACCCTGGCATCGATGTGGTCTGCTCCACTCCCACTCAAGAGTGTGCCGGAGGGGCTATCCCAGAAAAACACGGGTCCAGACCAGCTCATGAGGAAGGATTCTAGCTTAAATATGGACGACTTAACTGCCAGAAATAGATTGCTCCTGAGATTCTACTAATTAGGTTATTATCCACATGGTTTCTCCAAACCCTGGACATAATCCTTTGCCAAGCAATGCATGTACTGTCTGGATGCAGATTCCGCCCCCAGCTAAGGACAAGTCACCTTCAAAGTAACCTTGTCCCTCAACATCAGGGGCCCCAGCCTCTTCTGGACAGTACAGGACTGGCCGATATGGGTCACCCCAGGGACACCCAGAGGTGGCTCAGACGACGCGGGACTCTAGCAGGCCGCCCTCACAGCCAGCTTCCTCAGCTGGTGGTCCCCGGGCCCCCCCGGTTTCAACTTCCTCAGGCACAGGCAGGGCTGTGCACACTCAGGTGCAGATGCCAGGGAGGCAGGAGCCTGTGCTCTGCATGCCAGAGTGCTGAGGGGATGGTACCGCCAGCCTCCCATCTGTTGTCCCTATACATCCCGACCATCAGCCTGCTCTCCCGTGAGGCCTCAACGCCAGGCCTTCGCCACACCTGCGTAGCTGCCACGATCCATCTACAGGTGGCACAACATGGCTGATGGGCTTAATTCAGCTGAGGGCCAGCGGATAAAGGGAAACTCCTTCATTCTTAGAAAAATTTTTGTCTACCCATTTTAAGATCTTTAAAAAAAAAAAACAAAAACAAAAACATTCTAACATCCCCGAAATTTGGATACATCTTATAGTCTCTGGCCTTCTATGATCATGATCACAATGGTGAGTTTTCTTTCATTTAGAGGTACAGAAATCAGTGGTGTCTTAATTCAACAGCCATCTTAGAGGTGACAAAACTGGTGTGGGATACACACCAGATGCAGCTGGAAGCAGTGAAACTCCCACTAAAGACTCCCAACCTTCCTGGAGTGGAGACAGTAGGTTCTGGCTCCAGGACAAGCAAGTCAGAGACCCCCACGGGGAATTCACGGCCTCTTTGCAGGAGATAACTGAAAGTACCCCAGGGTGGCTGCGAAACCAGGGTCAGGAGCTGCTGACCTGTATGCGAGCGGTCTGAACTGTCTATGCTGGGGTCAGCACTCGAAACCCCCAGTGGACACTTCGTGACCAAAGTGCCCCTCTTTCCTGGGGACGGAACTGCAGCTGCATAGAAAGTAAATGGCGGAGGCTCTCTGCGGAGGAATAGTGGCGACAAGGCAGGAGAGCGAGAGCCTCCCTCAAGTGTCAAGGCTGTGGCCGCTCTCTGGGCACTTACCCGGTAAGAGCTTCTGGAGGAGGAAGGCAGGTGAAGACATGGGAACAAGCACATGATTAAAAGGAAATAAACCATTGGGAAAAAAAAAAAAAGTTCACACCCATTCTTGGGACTTGGGAATTAAAGCTAAGGAGGCCTCTCCGTTACAAACACCTTTAAGAGGTTAGGTTTAAGAGAGGCAAAGAGGCATATGGAGGTTAATCACCAAACCCACCATGGAGCTGGCTCCTTCGGGAAGACTGGGGAGGGCCCTCGGCTGCCGAACCAAGTTACAGCCCCCGCGGCTTTGGGGGGTTCGGGAGAGCCAGGCTCCGCTGGGCCCCGACTTTCTGCAGGCCAGCTGGGACTCAGAGCTGAAGATCATTACTACTGCAGGAGCAGCAGAGGGAGAGGCAGACCAGCAGCCTTCGCCTACAGGACAAAGGGAGAACCCCCACCCCGTCCTCTAAGCGAGGAGCATCCAAGACCCTCCTACCTCCCGAATGATCTGCTTCTGCATCCACGGTCCATCTGTCCTCATTCCCCAAGTCTGATAGCTCCCCCTTCAGCACCCCATTGCTGAAGGGTACAGTACTTTCTAGCAGCGGTGGCGGGGAGATGGCCTTGCTCCTGGGGCTTGAGTTGGTGTCTACACACGAGTCTTCAAGCCCCGAAGTGCTGATGGAATCTGAGCACTGCTCAGAGGCCACTGAAGGGGCCTCCTGGCTGGTGTCAGAAGTGCAGGGGATGCACCCGGCATTTTCCACCAGGACTCGGGCTTCATCTAGCGACTCTCCCTGGGGGACGGCTGGAGGTGGGCAAGGCGCCAGGGAGATGTGGTGTGCGGAGTTCTTTGGCTTCCTGTCCTTGGTGGGGCTGGACAGAGGGCTGCTCAGGCAGCTCCTGTAGGTCTTTGGTGGTGGCAGGTCCTCTGCGGGCAGGTGTGGCAAGGGGAGTGTGGCATCTGCGGCGGAGGCTGCCTCTGCCTCCTTGGTGGCTGGAGCAGGCTCCTCAGCATCTTGCCCCGGGGCAGATTTCTGGCAGACCGGCACACAGCTCTCCTCCTGCCCTTGGAGCTGACCAGCTGAAGCCTGATACACCCGATCTGCAATCCTGCCCACGGTGGTGGCCAGCACCTCTTCAGTTGCCTCCAAGATCACTCTGGAGATGATCTGGTAGGCAGCCTGCTCGATCTTCTCATTTTGCTCCACTGTCTCTTTGCCTGGCCCCCCTGTGCCATCTGCGTGGCAGGCTCCGCCGCTGACCCGTGGCACCAGCAGCTCGTCATCCTCCATCAGCTCCGTGTGAGCCGATTCGATGAGGCTGCTCAGCAGCTTCCCCACTGCCTCCTCCTCCTCCTCCGTCTGCGGTGGGCTGACCTTCCCGCTCTCCCCCACTGCTCCCGAGGGAGCGGGGCTGGGCGCCTTGCTGCTGTCCGATTCAGAGTCGGGCTCCGGGGACTGCACACCCTCTTCCAGCACGCCTTCTCCTGACGCTGCATCACCGGTGCCTTCGGTCCCCCCCGTCTCTCTTGGCTTCTCTTGGGGGGCCGCAGCCTGGCCCTGCCAGCCCCCCCCTCCCGTCGCACTGAACGGGGACTCTCGCTTGCACACCTCGGCCACTTCGTGGGCAAAAGGAACACTCTTTGGGGTTGGGAGGGGACACTCTGGAGGAACGGACCCAGCTTCATCACCCGTTAGGGCTAGTTCCACCTTTGCACTGTCATCTCTGCGTGTTCCTGGTCGAAATCTCGTGTCCGTGGTGTTAGGAAGGCTGCCTGAGGACTCGGACCTGCGACAGGTTGGATGTGGCCGCAGCAAGGCTGGGGGCTCTGCGGGAGGCTTGCTCACGGTAGACGGCTCCTTTTCCGCCAGCAGTCCGACGTTGGGGGGCGTGGACACTACTCCAGGACAGAGGTTCTCCCTGGGGCGTGGCTCTCTGATGGTACAGCCAGCCCTCAGCTCCATAGCGCTGGCCTCCACCTGTCTGTCCTGGCTGCTGACATGCCTTTTACGAGAGAAAAACCACCACCAGCCGAGGACTGCTAGCATTCCAGGCAATGCCAAGGGGAAAAGTGAACGGAATTGGATGGCCATCCTGGAGGCCTAAAGAAATTACACCTGGAGAGGAGGAGAGAGAGGGATGCTATGAGAGCCAAGTAGGGGGACCCTGATGACACTGCACAAGAAAGACAACCAGCTGCTCTCTCTCCCCTTCCCTGCCCCTCGAAGGGGCACCCCTCCCCTTGCTCGTCCCCAGAGTGTGACCCACTGGAGGCAGGTGGGCAGGGAGACAAGCCCCCTTTTGCTCCCTCATCCGTGCACAGTCCCTTGAAATAAGATGAGCCTTCTCTTGGACCCAAATCCCTTCCTTCATCACTTCTCAATGCCAAATTCCATGCTGCCCCAAGGGGATAGTGTGTTTAGCGTTTTAGTTCTCTAAACTCCCAGAACACTTATCTTATTCAGGTGACATTGGAGTTTTTTGTTTGTTTTTAAGAGCGAGAGTGCGCAGGGGAGAGGGAGAGAGAGAGAGAATCTCAGACTCCCCGCTGAGTGCGGAGCCCAACGTGGGGCTCAATTGCACAACCCTGAGAGTTCACGACCTGAGCCAAAATCAAGTCAGACGCTTAACCGACTGAACCACCCAGGCACCCCGACATTGGAGTATATTTAAAGACCCGTGAAACCACACGTATGTATGTCCCTCACATTACCCACAAAACCGTAAGTCAATCAAACAGTTATGCGGCAAGAAAGCACTGGAACAAAGGAGGAGTAAGAATTCAAAAGGATGAGGGGGAGGCTCCAAGCTGAGGGACCAGCAAAACATACAGTGGCAAGGAACTGGTCATGCTTTCAGAATCAAGTTGCTCAGTGGACTCAGTGAGGGTTCTGGGGCCTCCCTGTGGAGTCTGGACTTTATCCTGTAGGCAGCAGAGAGCCAGCGGAGGTCTGCGAGGCCCACGCACCAAACTGTGTTCCCAAGTGATCCTGAGAGCAGGAGGGACAGCATTATCAATCGACAGGAACCTGGACACCTAAGTCAATTGGATCCGGGCCAGGAGACACACTAAAGGGCCAGGAGCAGGCAGCAGACACGTAAAGGAGATAAGAACCTCAGTTTTCTTCCTCCTAAGCTGGGGACACAGCTCATAAAGCATGGTTGGTACGAGGATTAGTTGAGATATGTATTAAGTGCTATGCAAAGCTGGGTTAGCTCTCTTTAGAGGTCTGTGACAGACTTATTTTAGAATGCTTATAATTCAGTACCTCCCATGCCAGTAAATTTTATTCTGTCTGCAAAAATCACAAGCCTTCTTAAAACCAAAAATCCTCCACTGATATGGTGAATTATACCTTAATCTGGGTTTGTGCTTTATTATGCTTAATTTGGATTTATGCTTCCACTGGGAACCAATGCTCTAGGACTCTGCTTCTCAGAGGGCGGTCTACGGTCCAGAAGCACTGAGCATCACCTGGGAACCTGCTAGAAATACAGCCCCATCCCAGACCTACTAAATCACAAGCTGCATTTTAAAAAGACCCCCAGGGGATTCACAAACACATTAGAGTTAGTGAAGAACACTGGGAAACATGTTCTGCCCCAAAGTGAGGGGGTGGGGAAAGCTATAAACCTTCTTCCTAATATCTGAAAGTGAATCCGTGGCACTGGAAAATATCAAGCAGAGCTAAGCAGTGGCCAGGCTCAGAAGATCCTATCAATCCCTCTAGGCAAAAAGTTTGATGACACTCCTCACAACTTTAAATTCAAACACAGAACCTCACTAGATGCTTTCCCTTGTATCACTTAATCCTCAACCACCTGGTCTGGAATGTATTGCCATCATCAAGGTTAAAATAGCTCAAGGTCGGCAGGGTGCCTGGTGGCTCAGTCAGTTAAGCATTCCACTTAATCTCAGCTCAGGTCTCGATCTCAGGGTCCTGAGCTCAAGCCCTGAGCTGGGCTCCATGTTGGGCATGAAGTCTGCTTAAATTAAAACAAAACAAAAAAACCTCAAGATCAGAGCACCTGGCTGGCTCAGTCAGTGGCGCATGCGACTCTTGATCTTGGGGTCACGAGTTTGAGCCCCAAGTTGGGTGTAGATATTACTTAAATACTTAAAAAAGAAAAAAAAAAAGCTCAAGGTCATACAGCCAAGGACCCGAACTCGGGTTCCATTCCACATAAGTGATAGAGAAGTAGGCTGATCTCACGTACAGACATGGAAAAATTGTCGTGACACAGAAAATAAAAGCTGTAGACCACCATACATAGAATGTCTATGTCCACATAATCCTACTGAAAAACCAGGAGGGATACATGCCAAGCCTTTCAGCTGTGGGAGAGGAGGACAGTTTTGCACATTGATCCTGTATCCTACAACCTTACCGACCTCATTTATTACTTCCAGTTTTTTTTTTCTTATCTGCTAATATAAGATAAAAATCTCTTCCTTTTGGGGAGATTTAAACTTCTCTCTCAGTGGTTCTCCAACTTAGTGGCACATAGCATCACTTGGGAAGCTTTTAAAATCCCAAGGCCAAGGTGGCACCCAAATCAATTAAATCATAATCTCTGAGGGCGAGACCAAGGTACCAGGTTTTTTGGTTTGTTTGGTTGGGGGCGGGGGGAGTTGTTTAAGATTTTTCTATTTTTTAAGTAATCTCTATACCCAACATTGGGCTCGAACTCACAACCCAAGACCAAGAGTCACACGTTCCACTGACTGAGCCAGCCAGGTGCCCCAACCCAGGTGATGCCAATGTACACTCAAGTTGGAGAATCACTCTCCCAGAACAATGTGCACAAACCCCAAGAAGTGGTAGATTACATTAGGGTCTTTGCTTTGTATTCAATGTCTTCCGCATAAAAATAAAATCTGAAAGGAACAGAGGCTTTGGGGAAAGGGTGCTCTCAGGATAAGGCAGTATGCCTGTGACATGGCCTACAGTCAGATCAGTCCCACCCAACAGGTGACCTGCAACAGTAAGTGTGGCTGCATCTCAACCTGGGTTCTCCTCTTGCCAATTTAGATTCTGATTCCCTACTAACTAGACAATCTCATTTCAGCAGGGTTTATAGTTATGATTCCCATGGTCTTCCAGCAATTCTCTGATCTCAGGAACAAGATTCCATGCGATGGGGTAGAGGAAGATAAAGACTCCTAGGGCTTAACGACCCATAGAGGGCAGTCTCCTGTTTTACACACCAAGAGCCCAAGGCCAAACTCAAATTGAGATGTGTAAGGAGGGAGCTGCTACCCAAGATACAAACTGCCTCTCACCCCCTTGGTACTAGAAGTTGATCCTAAGGGTCCAGCAGCTGACCCCCGTTTCACCTCTGGAGATTCCAGGAACCGGCTGTAAGGCAGAGGCCCACACTCAAGCATACCCTCCCAGCCTGGCTTTGGTCCTGTACCCTAGTGGATCCACACTACAACCCACACCCTGCCCCCCCCCCCGTGTCACTGTCCCCCAGCCCCCCCACTTTGTCCCTTCTTCTCCCGGACCTAGTTCACACCGAGCACAGGACCAGTCACCTGGGGCCACAACACTGCTCTGCAGCTTGTCAGGATACCTCTACCCCCCGCCTAACCCTCCCCACCCCTGCCCACTTGTTCCCCAGGGATGGAGGCTCTGAGCCCCCAAACCCACCCTCCACAGCCCTCTAAAGACAATCATCAGCTGTAGCTACGTGGCTAATTACAGCTCAGGAAACAGTCTCGGCACCATTTCCAAGGCAGATGCCTCCTGCTGTTGTGGCACGAGGACCCCTGCGAAAGTATTTAACATGGGTACCCTGACATGGCATCACCCAACCCAGGGAATACTGAATGCCCCCCCGGACCCCCAGTGCCCACCACTCCGCGCTCAGACTAGAGCTGCAGAGTCAGGAGAAGGACCCCTGCTCCTCCCGGGAAAGCCCTTTCCGCCATGGGGACCTCTGGGGGCAGGAACTGCCTGACTCAAGTGCTCCCACAAATTGAGAGAAGAGGTATGAGATCCCCGGACAGCAGAGGGGGTGCTTTGTTTTTTTCCTTGCTACCTGGGGGCTGTGATTAGAGATATTAGCCATCGCCACCAAGAACAGAGCCAAGAGCCAAGAGCCCATAGGGTCAGCAGCTGCCCCATCCAAAGGAGCCTCGGGGGGTCTCAGTGAAGGCACCGCTGCCTGGAAGCACTGCTCAGGGAGCGCCAGGTGACTTAAGCCCCCACATCCCCCCAGTCATGAGAAGTCCCTCACTTCCTCAGCCCTTCACTTCCAAGGGTCTTACCAGAGCCAATCTCATCTCAAACAGACTTCTTGTGAATCAGGAGGGTGCCATTTTCCCTGCTTTACATTGTCTGATAGGCCTAGACAGGTGCTCTAAGAGGCCCCAACCTTTCCTGAATCCTCAGACAGGGCGGCCTTCACCTGTGCATCCACACATAGGCCCACATGCCCACCTTCCTTCTCTGGGAACAGACTCTCGAGTTACTCTCTTTGCCCTGGTTTTTAGGTTGTTGTTTCCTGTAAAAAACCTGAACTTCAAGATATAAGTGGCATTTAACACTGTTGGTCTAAAAGCCTTCACACTCACAAGCTAATTGAAGGCAGCCACTTCCCCCAGGACCTCCCCCTCCCGAGGCCCCAGACACTCAGGCAAGCCAGAGAAAAGCCCTGCAGAAGGATGCAGAGCCCTGCCTGAGGGTTGGTGGGGAGGAGACGTGGCTATTTTGAATCTGCTGGAATAGCTGCCTGCTTATTTTTAGCAGGCCCATTTGCCCAGGAATAGACGCAGGCTGGCTGGCTGTCCAGTGGTCACAGAGAGCGGAAGGCAGGCACGTGCCGCGGCCCCACAAAGCCTTAGGTTCACCTGCTCTGTCCAGGTTCTAAAAGGATTCCTCTCCTTTCTCCCAGAGGAACCTGAGGCTTCTCAGAAAAGCTTACCTCTGGAGAATGGCCTCACTCCCAGCACCAATGACGAACCCAGTTACTGCAGTCTAGAGCCTTCTGCTAAACAAGAAAACAAATTTCTGGGAACAGTACAAACAGTGTTGGTCCCAGTGACTAAGCCCATTTGGCTGCAGTTATTGTGGGGGAAAAAAAGAGCTGCATATAATTAATTGATGGGAAAGTTGATCATAACAACAAGCACTTAGGAGCGAAGTGGCTATCAAGTCCACTGTGGACTTGGGCCTGGTCAATGAAGTCACATTGACTCAGCATTCTGAATGGACTTTTATACACCCCCCCTTCAAGTGGAAATTTGATTATTTCCATTATTCCACGGTTATGTGTTCACATTACCAAAGACTATCCCCAGGTGTTCAAGATACTCCCATCTCCAGAATGCCCAGCCCGTCAAGTTGTTGCTGAGGGGCTTTTCCCCTTGCAGGGGGGTCTTCAAAGGAGAGGAAACAGCTACATGATGCAGAACGTTTAGCACTTGCTGCCACTGCATTCAGGAACAGCAGCAGGCTGTGGGCCAGGCCAAGGTCCCCCTCCCATTCCACCCCCACCAGTCCGCTGGAGGAAGACCACATACACAGAGGTCTGTGCAAGACCACAAGAGAGCCTCCTGGTTTCCAGAGGATGCGTTTACCTGGTTTCTCATCAGGTTGAGGTACACACATACATTCACTCATGTAATAATTTACACATAAATATGTTTAAGATGCTGCAAGAAAAAAAGATTCTGTCCACCAGAAGCTCATAACGCATACTGAAGAATCTGTGTATGTCTTGCTCTCTCACACACACACCTGCACCAAGCTGAGCCCAATTTCAGAAGCAGGCAAACAGAACCCAAAGAAGCCTGTCCCAGAGGCAGCCAGAATTTGCTCAGGTTGAAAGCGTGGGTTAATGACATAAATTAAGGTTCTAAACCCAAGCTGCCTTCGGGGGTAGAAGGGAGCGGCAAGTCCCAGAGCAGAGCAGAGCAGGACAAGTCCTGGGAGCCGAGGCTGAAAAGCTGGTAGGGGGCCAGACAAAAGGAGTGTGACCTTTACTGTCAAGGCAATGGGGGCAAGTGGCAGCAGTTGAAACACGGCCAAAGCAGAGCAGGTCACAAGAGGCAAAGGCCCGGGTGATCTCCAAGTGGCAACTAGAGTCCAATATTGGCGGCTACTTACTCACTTGAAATGTGACCCGTGTAACTTTTTATTTAATATTAATTTAAATTTAAATAGCCACATTCAAAGACAGCGAAGTCCTAGAGGGTGTTCCGAGCAGACCGGAAACAAACACAAGAGCTGGGTAAATGCTGTGACAGCCAGGGCCTACCTTGTTGGGTGGTGTCTGGTGCTGCCCCTGAGGGTGGAGGACGATGGTAAGCTGGGCCACTCGCCCTCAGCAGCATGGCTGGGGCCCAGGAATCAGAGTGCTGGAGCCATGCCTCAGGGATGTAGGTCTCAGCCCAGCCCTGATGGTCAAACAGTTGTTACCTTCATCTGTAGGGGGCCTGTGTGGGCTGTGACTCACGCTGGCTGGCACCCTAAAGATTCCAAATTAGCTCACAGTGGGGCTGTGAGGTCCTGCCCCATACTGTCCTCCACACCCTTCATTGTGATGGCCCCACAGAGCAGCCAGGTGAGCTCTTCTCAGCCCCACTCCCTGTTCTCAGCAGATCAGCTGTCCGAAAGTCACAGACCACTTCCTGGGCTGCTCTCCAGGAAGCTGGAGGCTTAACCCAGTACCGTCTGGGTGCCGGTACCGTCTGGGTGGGAGCACTTGCTCAGTGAAGCCTTCTCCAGCCAAAATGGAGACCCAGAGCCCAATCCCAGGAGCTCCAGGTAAGAAGAGCCAGAAGCAAAAAATCCCCTCTCTGGACATGGTCCCAAGTTAAGAGATGTTTAAACTAACTCCCAGTTTGGAAAACTTGGTAAAAACTCCATACAAAGGTGACATGCCCAGACTCCCTTGCTCTGCTGACCAAATATCTGGCAGATCCAGTCTCATTAGGTTTCAAATGATTAAAAAAAAAAAAGGCGGGGGGGGTGTGTGTCAGTATTTTCTACAAAGGTCTTCCCATTGTTTCGTCTGGCGGGTAGGAATGTGGTTTTCAAAGTTTCTGTGGTTTTCAAAAACTTTAAACAACGATGTCACCTCCATCCTGTCCCTTGCCCCAGTGCGTGGCAACCAGACCGCTTTACCAGTAAATTCCGACGGATTTCTGAGGACAGTGATAAAGCAGGTACCAAGGAAGTGTTCCTAGGTACACAGTGTTCCCGCCCATGACCACAGAAGACTACCCAAGACTGCCCCAAAGATAGGAAGTTGTGCTCTGACAACAAGCATCCCCAAAAAGCTAATGAAGACGACACACTCCTTCAGAAGGAATCAGAAAGGATGGTGTGAGGCAAGCAGCCCTTCACGCCACCACCTCAGGTGAACAGAGTCACAGGTGCGACACCGATTTTCCAAATGGCAGAGAGTGGAATACGACCAACTCAGAAATCACATAAAGGCCTAAGGTAATTTCTATCCAACAAATCTTGAGGAGCACCTACAGGTACAAAGCACAGCAGAACACAGAAATGAAACAGACAGAACGTCCTTTCGAGGCACTTTCAAGTCTCAACAGTTTCTTTTGGGGCCAAAAAAAAACCAATGACCTTCTTCAATGGGCCTGTTGGTACCATCCTCTGCCACTGACCAACGGACAATTTTGGTCCAAGAGTCAGGCAAGTATCCTGGCTGGGGTGGGGGACAAACAGGAATCAGGCTGCCAGTTTCCACAGATTAGAATGTTCTAATGTCCTGGGGTGGAGAGGTTGTTAGCCTGAATGCCAGCACCGTGAGAGCCAAGGGGGCTTGGACTGTCCCATTCGATATGCAGATTTTCGTTCCATACCCATTTCCTTGGCACCTGATGCCCAAATCCAGACCCCTCTCATTTAACTATTCCATAAAGTGAAACCAGATACTCTGCTGGCAGGGTGAAAGGCTTGCGGGCGCCTCCTTGTCTTTGCTGACTTCCCACCAAGTCTTGGGCCACACCCCAAACCCATGCCTTCAGAAGGACTTGTCCTTGTCTGTTAGGACCAAGTCAGCCTGCTTCTTGTTGGCTGCTTACCCTCCCCCGCTTTTTCTCAGCAAGCTCCTAAAAGATGGACTCCACCAAGACAAGGGGGTAAACCAAGAAAGGAGGGGGCACCCATGCACAAAGCAACACCAAAGAAGGGAAGCATGGAGTCCCAGGATGAAGGGGAAGCAGAGCAAGGGAGGGGGGTGCTTCCCAGGAGCAGCATGAACAGCTGAGCACCTGCTATGCTGAGCACAATGAGGCGCTCTGAGAGTAACTGCTGAGGCACAGTGAAGAGCTGGAGATGGCATGAGACACAGACAACGGAGTGAAAGAAATACAGGGCGGGGGGGCGGGGGGCCACGAGGAAGGAAATATGGAAAACCAAGAACTTTGAGGCCATAAGCAATATTTACAGCATAAAATACATTCTCAGCAGCTTGACCAGAAGTTGTGCTAGCTACCTCCCCGTGTCAAGAAGATGAGGGGAGGAAAAAAGTGTAGGAATGAGCCAAGTCCTTACCTTCCAGAGTAGAAAAACAAATCAGGTAACATTAAAAAAAAAAAAAAAAAAAAAGGCAGGCAACAAAGGAAAAGCATCCCACTTAGTAATACAGACGTAAATGGCAGGGAGGACAGCCTAGAAGAACTGAGGGCGGCTGCCTCTAGAGGAGAGGACTGGTCGGGGAAAGGGCTGTTCTTTCAAAGAACAACTGTGTATAACTTGTGTATCAACTCTTTCTACCAGCAGTGCTTTGATAGAACAAAAAGTATATTCTTGGGTGCCTGGGTGGCTCAATCAGTTAAGCGTCTGCTTTCACCCTCAGGTCATGATCCCAGGGTCCTGGGAGGGAGCCCCGCATTGGGCTCCCTGCTCAGCAGGGAGTTTCCTCCCTCTCCCTCTGCTGCTCCCCCTACTTGTGCTCCCTCTCTCGCTCCAATAAATTAAAAAAAAAAATACATTCTTAACTATTAAATAGCAAGAGATGCTCTATTACCATAGAGTTTTAGGATTCTTGTTAACCAGTATAATATGTAGTGAGTGTCAACTCATCTATGTACAAACATGTAAGGCTTTTGTTTTCTAGTAACTGAAGTCAATTCTGCTTCAGAGCCCCCCAACTGCCCTGCTGACCTAACAGTAGTAATCACAAAGAGCAGAGGCTTATTGATGGTAAGAACCTTTCAAGCCAAGGCACTGGGGCTCCCCACCCCACTGAGGGCTAACCAGCATCAGGTAGCAGGACCCCTCAGGGCTAGTCATTTAATAAAGATTTTAATTCCCACTGTGAGCCAGGTTCCACCAGAGAGGGGGCTGAGGTGGTGGAAAGAGCCCTCAGAAAGCAGAGAGAGCGGGAGGGGTAGGGAGTCACATTTCCGAGAAGACACTGTGAAGATATAGCAACCCAACAGCATAAACTTGCAGCCTCTCAAAAGGTATTCAGAGAACTGAGCCTAGGCACCCCTTTTACATAACGAGTTAACTATACTCCTGTGCATCTGGAAGGGTACTCACTGAGTCAGTCACTCAGTCATGTGTTTAGAGGGGAACCCAGGTTGAGAAGAGCTGGTGAAGTATACCTGGGAGAGAGGGAGCCTCAGACAGAATGGCCAGGGAACGCCTCTCCAAAGGTGGCAGCAGGGCTGGAACACTGAGGAGCAGCCGTGCCAAGATCTAGGAGGCCAGGGAAAGGAGAGGGGGAGAAAGTTCCAGGCAGGGAGAACATGTGCCAAAGTACTAAGGCAGGAACAAACTTGGCTGACTCAAGCGACAGCAACAAGGGGGGAGGTGAAGATGAGGCTGAAGGGCTGCTGCCACAGAAATCGCTCCCCACCATCACCGAGCCGAAGCCCTGCTGAAGGTCAAGAACCCAGAGGGACAGGTTCACCCAACTTCCTCCAGAGAGGAGAACGGACTTGCCCAAAGAGACAAGGGGCTGTAGTTTTGTTTCTTTTTTCTTTTTTTTAATTTTTTGAGTGATGCAGTTTTGAATTTTATTTTTTTAAGAATATTTATTTATTTGAGAGAGAGTATGAGGGGAAGTAAAGGGCAGAGGGAGAAGCAGACTCCCCGCCAAGCAAGGAGCCTGATGTGGGGCTCAATCCCAGGACTCTGGGATCATGACCTGAGCCGAAGGCAGACGCTTAACCAACTGAGCCACCCAGGTGCCCCTTAAATTTTATTTTTAAAGTTTTATTTAAGTAATCTCTACACCCAACATGGGGCTCAAACTCATGACCCTGAGATCAAGTTGCATGCTCTTCCAGCTGACCCAGCCAGGTGCCCCTGTAGTTTCTTAATTAATAAACAGAAGCAAATTCTGGAATCTATTTCAGAAATAGGGTGCTTCTCTGGCTGGTAGACCAGCAGGTACACACTACGTGAGTCCAATAGGGGCTCACTTTCTACTCGGAGTTCTCAGCAAATGCATTTGCCAGGAAGCCCCGCAGTCACACCACTCAATTAGCCTTGGAGCCAATGTGAGGCCCTTACTCTAGCCCCCCACCCTCTCAGATGAATCTGTTCCAAGAAGGCAGTCCAGCCCCAGGGAGCAGATGGGAATGGATGTGCATGCATGCATGCGTGTGTGTGTGCGCGCACACACACACACACACACACACACACCCTTGCTACTTCTTTGAATCAGACTTTGCAAAAACAACCTCGGTCTCCAGCCAACATAAACCATAGGCAACAGAGGGCCTTATACGGCTCGAAGGTTTCTTAATCAGAAAAAGATGGGCTGGAGTTGGCAGCTCCAAGTTAGAGGAAGGAAGGAACAGAAAAAAGGGGGAGAAGACAGGATGGTGGTGAGGGCAGAATTCATCAAACTCCTTCATATCTCTTCAGCTTCAGTGTCCCCCCCCACCGTGAGAACTCCTAGTAAGGGGCATGGCTCTTACCACCTCTCGATTTTGTTTTCGTTTTTAAGCCAGAGGATGCTAGTAATCAGGCTACCAACAGAACCACAGTTTTACAGAAGTTTTAGTACCTGTGTGGAGGCCTGCTCTTGAGTCGGGTGACTTCCCATGAAAATGGGATAATGTGATTTCCAGAGAAATTGGCCGCTAGGGCAACAAGAGGTCCTAAAACTAGGGCGTTTCCTGGCTCCTGGGCTGCCTGTATTAGGGACCTGCCTGGCCCAGGAGGCAGGACTGGGCCTCTGCCACAGATCCAGAATAGAAAAGGCAGCCCCAGGGACCTCTTAGGCAGCCACCGCCCCCCACACACACCCCACGAGAGTTTCTAGGGTGACTTTATTCTCCTTCCTCCCAACTGGGAGACAGCAGTAGCGTCCGCACCAGGACCTGCTTGCATGCTGAAACCACATGTACTTGGCCTTCCTAAAGGATGCCACCTGCTAAGAATAGCGCACAGAGAAGCTTGGCTGGGTGGGCCTCACCAAAGTCAAAGGACAAAGCAGGGAGGTTATTCTCAGCACAGCCTTTTCTCACCAGAGCTCAAGGCACATCAGGGTGCAGGCCTCCTTCCAAGGCTGCTCGGCAAGTCTCTCCTGCTCCTTTCTCTGTGGAGGGACAGGATGGAGGTCTACGGTCCCAGGCCAAGGCTGGAGAAGGGGTAGGGGTGGCAGGGCAGTGTGCTGAGGGCTGGGCTTGACCAGATCTGTGCCTCCCCCAGCAGAGACAGATCAGGCTACTCCCAGGCAACAGCCCGTTGAGGGCTCGGGGATGGGTCTCATGACCTCCATGTGAGGTCTGACAGGCTGCATTATTATAAGCCAAGGAATGAGGGACTTGAGGTTGTCTTTTCAACCAGGTGACTGAGCTACACCAGAGTCTGCAGAGCCCGTTTCCAGGCCCTAAGGCACAGCTGTCTTACAAGGCCTACAAGGCTGTCTTAGTCACAGTCATTATTTGTGCCGCTCAAAGGCACTGGAAAGTTGCATAATTTGGAGCTAAAACATGATTCTGGAAAGACAAGTGTTAGAGCAGGATCCTGAACTTCAGTTTCCCGTAAAATGAAAACATCCTGTAAAATGGATTACTAATACCTCCATAGGAGGGTAATGAGGCTGATGACTCAAAACACCGAAGAGCTTGACTGTGGGATATATCATTTCGATCTTTTAAAAACCCAGTTTCATTTTCCAGATGAGGATGGAAGGATAACAGGGCAGTAAGAAAGAAACTGTCTCTAAGCAAGCAGCTAGAGAGGGAACCCTCATCTAAGTACAAAGCAGCCCTGCGTCCTGGGGTCCGCTTAGTTTACTCAGGGCCTCAGCTCCCTCATGCAAAGGAGAAATACTTTACCTTGTAGGGTTAAGATAAAATAAAAAGGGAACACAGCTGACTCTTGAACATGGGTTTGAACTGCATGGGTCTGCTTGTATGCAGATTTTGGGATACAGTACATTACTGTAAATGTTTTATCTTCCTTATGATTTTCTTAACATTTTTTCTCTAGCTTACTTTTTTGTAAGAATACAGTACAGGGGCGCCTGGGTAGATCAGTCGTTGGGCGTCTGCCTTCGACTCAGCTCATGATCTCAGGGTCCTGGGATCGAGCCCCGCATCTGGCTCCCTGCTCAGCGGGAAGCCTGCTTCTCCCTCTCCCACTCCCTCTGCTTCTGTTCCCTCCCTCTCCCACTGTGTGTGTGTCAAAAAATAAATAAAATCTTAAAAAAGAATACAGAATAGAACACACATAACATACAAAATATGTGTTCATTGACTACTATGTTCCCATAGGCTTCTAGTTGGTGTCAGGCTGTTAGTTCAGTTTCTGGGGAGTCAAAAATTATACGTGGATTTTTTTTTTTTTTTTTACTGCACAGGAAGGGACGGGGGGAAGGTGGGGGTGCAGGCTGGTTCCCCTAACCCCCATGTTGTTCAAGGGTCAACTATAGTTTGGGGGGGGAAGACCCTCCTAAGATGCCAGGTATACAGCAGGTGCTTAACAGGTACCTGTTATGCATCCTATGCTGGCTGGCTCCAACACAAGAGAGCTTTCACATTATATGCCAGTCGAGCAGGGTTCAAACTAGGCATGCCCAGGACTAGGTGAGGGGGTATCTGGAAATAAAGCTCACTCCCCAAAGCTAGCCCCACATCAACACTTCAAGACCACCACTGTGGCCCAACTCTTCGCAACGCCTTCATAAAAACAGGCCTCCTGGGGCGCCTGGGTGGCTCAGTCGGTTGAGCGGCTGCCTTCAGCTCAGGTCATGATCCCGGGGTCCTGGAATCGAGTCCCACATCCGGCTCCCTGCTCAGCAGAGAGCCTGCTTCTCCCTCTCCCTCTGCCTGCCACTCTGCCTACTTGTGCTCTCTCTCTGTCCAAAAAAAAAAAAATAGGCCTCCTAACACCCAGATGGACTGGAGGGGCAGAATGAAAAGGACGCTTGTTTGTAAGGTGTCTGCAAATCTGGTTCAGCATTGGTCTCACAGTGGGATCCTGCAGGAAGTCATCAGGTGGATGAGTGAAGGACCAAGCAGCAAATCTGCTAACATCTGAAGACCAAGGACAGTGGCCTTAGACAACCAGCAAAGGCCTTTAAGATAATAAGTTTTCAAACCAAAACAGCTTTCCGAGGGCTTAGCATCTGCCCCTCCTGCTTCAGTGCTCCCATCCCCAGACTCCTCACCATGCTCCTCTCTAGAACCATTTCTTAATTGGTCACTGCCCTCCAAACTGGCAAACCAGAACTTGCTTCTTAACATGCCATAGATAGAGCTGATAAATAATTGTCACCAAAGCTGTGGGTTGGTGGACTCTAGAGGACTAAGCCCAAACATGTGATGCCTTACAAGGTGAGACAATTAAGCTTTTACAGTTGAACCAAAGCTAAGACCAGTGCTGTCCAACTAGAACCTTCTGTGATGGTGAAAATGTTCTAGGCCTGCACTGTCCAGTACTGGCCACATGAAGATACTGAGCACTTGAAATGAGAGTAATGTCACCAAGGAATGGATTTTTAAATTGTATTTAATGTTTAAAAGTTTTATTTTTTTTAAAGATTTTATTTATTTGACAGCACAAGCAGGGGGAGCAGCAGAGAGAGAGGGAGAAGCAGACTCCCCACTGAGCAAGGAGTCCGATGTAGGACTAGATCCCATGACCCTGGGACCACGACCCGAGCCAAAGGCAGACGCTTAACCAACTGAGCCACCCACGTGCCCCTAATGCTTAAGTTTAAATTGAACCAGACACACTAGTTGCTACCCTATAGGACAAGGCAGCTCTAGACCCTCTCCCTTAAGGATAGATTTAGGAGATAAGAATAGAGATATAATAAAAAAATAAGGGGTGCCTGACTGGATCAGTCAGAGGAGCATGCCACTCTTGATCTCGGGGTCGAGAGTTCAAGTCCCATGTTGGGTGTAGTGATTACTTAAATAAATTAAAAACTTAAAAAATATTTAGCACTGTAGCATCTCAGGGCTAAGAGAACTTGAGATGCACTTAAAACAGTGGACTGTGGCATTTTGTTTTAGTCTTTGACTTACACTATCCACAGAGCCATGCTTCCTAGCCCAAACACACCCCTCCCCATACACAGCCCTGCAGGTAACTCCACCCTGCAGCAGCCCAGAGGCACTCTAAGGAGCAGAATCTGAACACCTTTGATTGATGTTAACCAACCCTCCTTCTACCAGCTGAAGAAACTGAGACCCCAGAAGGGTTTAGAACCACTGCCAGGTTTCAGCCCTGAAAACTGGGCTTACCCCCCAAACCAGGGCTCTTGCCAGCTAAACCCAGCATTGAAACAAGCCTCATTCATGAGCCCTCAGCACTGTACATTTTTACTTCCACGACTCACCTGAGGCTCTGCTTTGTTACTGAATGTTTGGGCCTCAGTAACACCAGGCTGAGTGAAGGCAGGCTGCCAGTATTACCAGATGGGGACAGAATGTTTACTATCAATTGCTGCAAACTACCAAACTGAGCTGTAGAAATATCCAAACGGCCAGGAATCGGACAGAACGAAGACCATTTAGTAGGAGGAAAAGTAAAGAGGACACCCTGAAAGCTACTTATTACTGAAGGCCAGTCTTCAAAATGCTGCATAACATACACTCCTTCACTGCAACAATCTGCTTAGAAAGCAATAGAAAGATTAGGAGAAAAGCCCACGGATTTGACTATTCCTTCTTCTCACCAAAGCTCTCCAGAGGACCTAGTTAAAGCACAATGCCATACTTGTCAGTATCTCTGCCCCTCAATTTGTATTTATATTAGCCATTGAAACAATCCCGATTGACCTCCAGCAGTCACCCTCCTCAATTGTACTCAGAGGTGTGAGAATTAAAGGATCAGGAAGGTATTTGCTTGTAACTCTCCCAGCACAAGACTGTAACTGTCAAGGAAAAGGCATCCTCTAAAATTATAGTTCCCACATCCCCACCAGCTACCTCTCCAGCCAGACTCTGTCCCACTCAAAACACCGTCACTGATCCTGTTTTCCACAGCCCAAGTATAAAATCGGGTACTGGAGCCAGGAGTGGAGTGCCACATACAATGGGTACTTAATGTTAAATGATCATAAAGGTGAAATCTGCATGAGGCATTACACCAGAAAGGGCTGTGGAAAAAAGAACTTGCCTTAGAAAGCCAAGTTTAAGATTTAAATACATCCCACGCAGATTAGCAACTCGGTAGGAGAGGATTTCAGCACGACAAGAGGCCCAGAGGACCCCTGCCTCCCCGGAGCAGAGGAAAACAGAATGGCAAACAGAAGGTGGTTAACTCATACACAAAATTGACTTCCTCACAACAGCACAACAGACCAAGCTACAGAGAGGTCCTCTCGTTCTAGACTCACAGGGAAGATCAGGAAGGAGTGGCCTGGGGAGAATGGGCTGGAAGGCACAAGCTGGCCAGGCACATGGGGTGCCCACTCCTCAAAACCCTGAAACGTGCACTCGACCAAATCATGTTGTTGCAGGCTAGAGCCAGGAGGCTGGGAGCAGTGTGGGGAAACCAATTTGCTTTCTTTCCAACCAAGTTTCCAGATCAGAGGCTAGGGGGAGGGTTATTTTTAATAAAATCCAAATCACTCAAGTGATTCAAGAGAAACTTAACGTTAATCTCAGAGATTCTTTAGGAGGAGGAAAAAAGCAACGCTTGAACAGCCATCATGAACCAGGCACAGTGCCCAGTCTAAAATATAATCTCAATCTGTCTTTAGGATGAGAGGAACACTGTAAAGGCTAAAACTAGCCTTCACCCACAAACGATGGCTATGGCCAGGCCTGGGTCCAAAGCAGCACAAATAATTTAGATTACCAGCTAGAGCAAAACAAACTGCTTTAAAATATTGATACTCAGCAATCTCACACTGGAGCCACAGCCACTTGGCACCTGAGCAGGCCCCTTTGACAACACACACCCATGTGCTCACCCTGCAGTAGCCAAGGGTTGATGTACTTCCTACAAAGAGCTGGGAGGAGGAAAGGATATTCATACAAAAGGCTCCAGCGACTCAGAAGTCTCACTCCAGGGCTTAGATGGATCAGTTCTCTGCAAATTTTGGGCCATCACCTAGCAATATGCATGACAAAGGAGCCAGCTTAATCCAGGTAGGCATTGAAGCTTCAGTGATTTGCATAACTGTAGGATCAAAAGGCCCTCTTCAGACCTGGAGCCATACTTTGTCTGAAAATACACCCAGGAATTAATACCCAAAACCCACAAAACTAGTTAGGTGTGAAAGGGTTAAAGTTCAACACAAAAGCTCCCCCACCAAACACAACTTCCCTGGTTTCCAGTGCTCAGAAAGTTTTTTAAGTTTTATTTTTTAGTAATCTCTACACAATGTGGGACTTGAACTCACAACCCCAAGATCAAGACTCACATGCTGTACCTACTGAGCCAGCCAGGCACCCCTCCGAAAGTCTTAAATAATCAGCAGGTGAACCACTTGAATGCCAGAAACAGAGAAATCTGATAAATGATCAAATCATGCTCCTGCTACCCTCTACTCATTTCTAAGATGCTCTATGCCTTTAAGAGCAAAGGGGATGGGTGGTGCTTACTAAGAGTCCAAGCTTTGCTTTCTGAATAGAGTTTAAAAAAAAAAAAAAGAAAAGAAAAACTAATTTGGGAAGCACTTGGTTACAACACAGTAAGGTTACTAGTTGCCAGAATTAACAGCTTTTTGTGAATGGTGTTCTTTGATCAGTAATTGCGACAAAGGAGGGAGGGGGGAGGGGGGATAGCAAACCAACAGATATGACCGTACCAGGTGTCCAGCAGCCCAAATTTCCCGGCAGGAGATAAATTTAAACACAAAGTAGCCTGCACTTCAATAGGGAAAAGATAGCTCGCTTAATCTAATTGCTCTGCCCGTATGCCCTACCCGGCTTGAGCGGCCTCCACTTTACACCTGGAGTGAAGAGCACCGGGTTTCTGTTAGCGGCGGCCAAGCGGGAGGAAGGCACCCGCCAACCCGGGCATCCCTGCAGGAGAGGAAGATCTCAAAACCCCCAGGGCTTCCAGCAGTCCCGGGTCGGTTCGGCACCGCCCACCATCAACAGCGCCTTTCCTTCCCTAAGCCTCCCTAGGAGGGGGATAGGGAGGGACTGTACCCTAGGGCACAATGGAACTGGTGGAAGCCTGACTCCGAGGCGTTCAGACCACGTCTTCCCAAACACATTTTGACCCATAACCCCGAAACTAGCGTGGTCCCTCCACACCACGGGCCCGGGGGGGGGCGGGGTGCAGGCGGAGTGTGACACGTGACCCACGCGCCCCGAAGCATGAAGTCAGCGGGCACAACGGGCAGGACAGCCTCCACCTCTCCCGACACCCTTGAAGGGTCTGCAAATGCTAATCCTCTCGAGAAACACCCAGCCTTTGACCTCAGGACCCTAACTCGGCTCAAAAGGTCCCTGCCCCCGAAACAGGGTTCCAATCACCACCATGTCCTAGCCATCCTCCGAGTTCGGCAAACCAAGCCTCTTTCCCAGGTTCGCCGCAATGAACTCCCGGGGGCTAGGCTACCTGCACGGGCTTGCACCGCTGGGCCTAGGTGGGGAGCAACCCAGCGCGAGCTACAAGGGGCCCAGAAGTTGAGTAAGGTTCCTGAAGTGACCATTTCAACTCTAGCCCTTCAGGAGGAAGAAAGGGGTGCCCGCGGGCCTCGGGACACCTCCTCGCCCTCACGAGCACCTGGCCCTGCCCACAGCCCGCCCCGCCGCCGCCTCTCCCGGGTCAGACTTGGCTACACACGACCTTTGAAAAGTAAACGCGTGTGGGGTTGGGCGACCTTGGGTGGGACACGCTCGGGTCCGTCTCACGGGAGCGTGTGCGCGCTCGGGGAAAGTTAAGCCGCAGAGGGGTGCCCCGGGCGCCGCGTCCTCGCCTCCCCCGCCCCAGAGGGCTGTGACGCGCGTAGGGGGCACCACGCGGCCGCAGACCATGGCCCCAGCCGCGTACACGCGACCTGTCAGCGAGAGCCCGCTGGCAGACAACCCTGGCGGGGGAGGACGAGGGGGCGCGCAGGCGACGGCAGCGAAAGGGCCTGCTTGACAGCAGGCGGCGGGCCGGAGCCCCTCCGCACGCGCTCGGCGTCCGCAGCCTCCCGCCTCCGGGGCACCTGGAGCGCACGTCGCACACCGCACCTGCACCCTAGACTCGCCAGCGCCCGACGGCGCCGCCCTCGGGGGCCTGGCAGGTGGTCCTCGGGCCAGCAGCCCCGGCGGCCCCAACTCACCAGGTCCTCGGCGACAGTCGGGATGCAGAGTCCTCGCCCGCCGCCGCACCCCCCCCCCCGGCCCCCGGGCCCAGCAGCCCAGCAGCCCAGCCCCGCTGCGCCGCGGCCGCTCCCCCACGTGCTTGCCCAGGCCGGAGGAACACAGAGACATTAAATACTGAGGACGCGCAGCTACGTGCCCGCTGCGCGACGCAACGCTCCGCCCCCCGCCCTGGTGCCCCCGCACCGCCCCACTCACCTGCGCGTGCGCGCCGCCTGCCGCTCCCGCCCGCGCTTCTCCCAGCTGCGCCAGAGAGGGCGCGGTCTGAAGCGCTCCGCCAACATCCCGCAGCCACCGCCCGCAGCCTGGCCTCGCTCGGGCTCTCGCGAGAGGAGCTGTAATCTCGGCGGGGTTGGGGAGAGCGGCCTGGCTGCAGCCGGGGAGACGTCGCGGAATCTCAAAGGTCTACCCGTCTACCCCGCGAGCGCAGCGTGGGGTCCCCTGCCTCGGCTTTGGGCCGTCTCCCTGCGTCAGTTAGGCCATCTGCGTGCCTTGTCGCGGACAGCCCCCTGGAAAAGGCGGAGGGGCCGGTGAGGGGCAGGGCTCCCCTTGCTCCCCCGGAACTCTCAGTACCTTGTAATGCATAATCAGGTGGCCATTAATAATTTTTCAATAATGACTGCATAATAGGGAGTACCTGGCACTACTCGAATGCAACTTTTTTTTACCCATTTTCACATTCGGTGATGTTGAACTAAAACAAACACTTTCTTCTAAATGGGTTTGGGTTTTGGAAAAATCCCTGCGAAGAGGTGGTCACCATGAGTCACTAACTCTGCCAGGAAACGGGAAAATAAATTGCCCCCAGACAAGTGAACAGGATGGGGTCGCAGTTGGCTAGGCCCGTCCTCAGTCTTAAGAAATAGGGACGTTAACTAAACATTTGGGCAAATAGATCATGCTAACCACTAACCATTACTTGGGAAAACGCGTCATCCTCATTAGTGACCAAAATGCAAATTTAAATGACAATGAGATACCATTTACTATTGAGGTTTAAGTATATATTCGTGTGTGTGTATATATATATATATATATATATATATATGAATCCCAATTGCATGCTGCGATTAGCGCTATGAAGGAAACAAAGAGGAAGTTGAACTAGGGAAGAAATAGCAAAGTTCTATGGTTCCAAAGGCATAAAGTAAAACTTAAACTGAAATCTAATGGTTGAGAAGGAGCCAGCCTTGCAAATAGTGTTTGGGAATAAGGATTAGGAAGTATTCCCAGCAGAGGCAACCACACAGGCAAAAGGAGGAAACAGCTTCTGGTGAACTAGAAGATCAGTGCGGATGGAATACAGTGGGGGTTGGGAGCAGTGCTGGAAAAAGAAGGTTGCAGAGGGAAGAAGATTGTGGGGAGAGGGTAAGAGAACTAGACCACCTTATAAAGCATAGTAAAGCTTGGGTTTTATTCTACTCTGTTCAGCCCCAAAGCCAAGCACGTTTCCACCTCAGGATCTTTGCACTGGCTTTTTCCTCCAACTGGAATATTCTGCAGAACCTTGCAGACTTCACTTACCTCTTTCAAGTCCTTTGCTCAATGGTCATCTACTCAGTCTCAGTGAAACTTTCCCTGTTCTCCCTATTTAAAATTGTAATGACACACACACGCGCACACACGCACACACTTCTCTGTCCCTCACCCCTTCTTTATTTTTCTTCATAGCACTTATCACTATCTACAGTCTATATACTTCATTTATTCACAAGAGCTGATATTATTGAAGGCACTCAGTAAAAAAGGTGTTTAATGAATGAATGGGAAGCCATTAAAAAAGGTTAAGTAGAGAGTAATACTAGGGGCACCTAGGTGGCTCAGTGTTAAGCATCTGACTCTTGATCTCAGCTCAGGTCTTGATCTCAGGGTCATGAGTTCAAGCCCTGCATTGGGTGTGGAGCCTACTTAAAAAGAGAGAGCGAGAGATACAATATAACTTCTGTTTTGTTTTGTTTTTTAAAGATTTTATTTATTTATTTGACAGAGAGAGACACAGCAAGAGAAGGAACACAAGCAGGGGAGTGGGAGAGGGAGAAGCAGGCTTCCCACAGAGCAGGGAGCCTGATGCGGGGCTCGATCCCAGGACCCTGGGATCATGACCTGAGCCGAAGGCAGACGCTTAACGACTGAGCCACCCAGGCACCCCATAACTTCTGTTTTTAAAGGGAGCTGAAGCTGCTACGGAAAGAATGGATTAGAAGACGACCAGTACAGAAGCAGGGAGACCAGAAGAGAGACTGCTACAGTGGGCCAGATGAGAAATGGTACTGGCCTGAGCTAAGAGTCATGGCAGTGGATATGCAGAGACTGCTTTGGACACAAGATATATTTTGGAAGAAGTACCAACAAGACTACTTCACTCAGGGGCGCCTGGGTGGCTCAGTCGTTAAGCATCTGCCTTCAGCTCAGGTCATGATCCAAGAGTCCTAGGATCGAGCCCCGCATCGGGCTCCCTGCTTGGCGGGAAGCCTGCTTCTCCCTCTCCCACTCCCCCTGCTTGTGTTCCCTCTCTCCCTGTCTCTCTCTCTCTCTCTCTCTCTGTCAAATAAATAAATAAAATCTTAAAAAAAAAAAAGACTACTTCACTCAATGTTGTTGCGGGCAAGAAAAAGGGAACAATGAACAATGCTTCCTCTGGCTTGAATCACTGTTAAATGGGGTACAATTTATTGAGATGAAGGAAGATGGGGCAGTGAATCATTGGTTTCATTTGGGACCCCCTACATATATAGAGTTTTGTGACATTCGAGTGCAAAAAAGTAGTTAAGTTGTGTGTGCAAGTCTGGAGGTCAGAGAAGTGGCCCACGTTGGAGATACAAATGTGTATTGAAAATCATATGAAAAGTGGATATTTTATTTTATTTTTTTTAAGATTTTATTTATTTATTTGACAGAGAGAGAGACAGCGAGAAAGGGAACACAAGCAGGGGGAGTGGGAGAGGGAGAAGCAGGCTTCCCGCTGAGCAGGGAGCCCGATGAGGGGCTCGATCCCAGGACCCTGGAATCATGACCTGAGCCGAAGGCAGATGCTTAACGACTGAGCCACCCAGGTACCCCAAAAAGTGGATATTTTAAAGAAAGACAATGCCTTGGTGGTAGAGGAGGGATGGAATGTCTACAGGGGAGAACCTGGGAAAATGGTGTCCAAGCATTGGTAGGAAAAAATGGCGAGAGGGAGGAAGTAGAAGAAAGAGGGAGATGAGAGTATGAATATGGTTATGAGGCGGGGCAGAAAAGCAAGGGCAGAGGAGATCAATATGTTAGTCCTACCCTAGGTGTGGGCACATGAGCGAAGGAAGAGGCGAAGTGGGGTAACTGGAATACTAGGGAAAGCGCAAGACACCATTCACAGGGGGGAAGCTGAACACACAGGATTAACTATAATCACAGCTCAAGCTCAACCTGGCAGCTGTGGCTGAGGAGGAGGTGGCCACAAGGTCAGGGCAGTGCACGGGTCACAAGGTGGCCCTAGTATGAGATGAGAAGGTGGAGGAATGAGAAGGGAGGTGAGGATGGAAGGCCATCTTAAGACCTTGGCCCTGACGAGGGGACTTAAACTTTAACATCAGCTCAAAATGGGCAAAAGTCTGCTTAAGGCAGGGATTTTAAGCTAGGATGCATAAAACAGCTTTAAGGATGTTTACAACCCCCCCGGAAATTGCTCACATGGTTTTTTTAAGTATGATGTTTTTCTGTGAAAATAGACATGGATAGCTTCTATCAGATTCTCTAGTCCTGATGTAAAAAATAATAACAGGAGGGCGCCTGGGTGGCTCAGTCTGTAGAGCATGTAACTCTTGATCTCAGGGTCATGAGTTCGAGGCCCACATCGGGCATAGAGATGACCTAATAAAAAAAATTTTTTTTAATAAAAGAATAAGAATCTGGTAAATGGAACAAGACAGAAGGTAACGCTGTATCTTAAAAATAAAAAGGACACTGTATCTTAAAAAAAAAAAAAAGGAATATGTCAGTCAGAAGGAGGAAGTGACAAAGGAAACCAAAAGAAAACCTGGGGAGTGAGTAGTGCCTGTCTAAGGGACGAGGTACTCAATCCAATCTAATCAAGACACTGTCCTCTCTGGTAAGTGGAAATGGTCAGAGCAAAACCCAATGCTATTATTCATTTAAATCGTAGAACTCTGCTCCTCACTCTGACTCCATACCCACCAAGCAACCTTCTGATAATTCTCTCCAAGGAGAGAAGCCATGGCTGGACCTGTGGCAGGCGCCGGTCCACCTTATGGGTAGATTTTGGTCACTGTAAGTTCCATAAATGGCCCTCTCGTTTTCTCCATCTCATAGACCTTGTGAAGGTTTGTTGTTTGAGTTAGGTTTCAGTTCTGAAACTCAAACACAGTGGAGTTTCTGAGCCTGTCATAAAGCTGAGTGAGGGCTTGATACAGGACCACTGCAACCTTCATCAAAACATCAGCAATACGTCATCTTGTGAGGCTCTTGTTTTTTTAATTAGGTTCCACACCCAACGTGGGGCTTGAACCACAATCCCGAGATCAAGAGTCACAAACTCTACCAACGGAGCCAGCTAGGCGCCCCTGTGAGGCTATTACAAAGTCAACCAGTGTCTTCTCTTAACAGCACATTCAACTTCAGGGGGCACATATTTGAGAAATGTCCTGCCTTTCCTACCGGAAACATCTACAAAAGGAACTTTTTCAGTGCTAGCAAATATGAACTGTCTCCTTTTTTTTTTTTTTTAAGATTTTATTTATTCATTTGAGACACTGAGATACAGAGAGAGAGAGAGAAAGAGCATGAGCAGGGAGAGAAGCAGAGGGAGAGGGAGAAACAGGCTCCCCGCTGAGCCAGGAACCCGATGTGGGGCTCGATCCCAGGACTCTGGGATCATGACCTGGGCCGAAGGCAGACGCTTAACCATCTGAGCCACCCAGGTACCCCATGAACTGTCTCCTTAATGGGCAATACACTGAAGGAGTGTCCTAGCACCTTCGGTTTCACTGAATAAACAAGTGAAACTAAACCCCTCCCATTCTCCACTGGTTATACTCCAGGATCATGTGTGTCTACAGAGAAGAGTAAATGATCTACTCCTAAAGAAGTCAATAGAGTTAGGGAGGGGCGCCTGGGTGGCTCAGTCGTTAAACGTCTGCCTTCGGCTCAGGTCATGATCCCAGGGTCCTGGGATTGAGCCCCGCATCGCAGGGAGCCCGCTTCTCCCTCTCCCACTCTCCCCTGCTTGTGTTCCCTCTCTCACTGTTTCTCTCTCTCTCTGTCAAATAAATAAATAAAATCTTTAAAAAAAAAACGGGGAATAATAATACCCATAGCTATTACTTAATGAGCACTTAATGCCCAGCACTGTACAAAGTACTTTCTCCTAGTCCTCCACCAACCTCAAATACTAGACGCTCTCATTCTACTGCATTCCCATTCTGCTGCCATTAGTCACACAGCAGCGGAGAGGCACGGTTTTAACCTCAGAAATCTGGCTTGGAGCCCACGGACTAACCAACTCCCTACAGCACTACTGGGGGCAGACCTAGAGAATCAGCAAGCAGTTTCATACAGGAACATGTCTGCTCCGTGTTTGAATTGTGTCCCCTTAAAAAAGATATGCTGAAGTCCCAACCCCAGCACCTCAGAAGGTGACTTTATTTGGAAATAGGGCTGTTGCAGATTTAAGTTAAGCTGAGGTCATGCCAGAGTAGCTTTGACCCCAATGCAATCTGACAGACAGCCACAGAAAGACAAGAAACACAGGGAGAGACACCATGGGACAAGAGAAGATTGGATTTATGCATCTGTAAGCCCAGGAATGCCAAAGATTGCCAGCAAGCTACCAGGAATGAGAAAGAGACAACCCTTCTCGAACCCCTTCATTTTTTACTTCTTCCCTCCAGAACTGTGAGACAACATATTTCTGTTGTTTTTGAGCCACCCAGTTTGTGATACTTTGTTCCAGGAACCCTAAGACACTGATACAGTACCTTTCTTTCTGGAACTCATGGGAGCCAGTTGGTAAAAGGGAATGTGAAGTTACTTAGTGGGTGACAAAAGGGGCCTGTCCCCTTCCTCTCCTCTGGACCCAAGGTGTCCTGGCTTCACAGAGCCGAGGCCCCATCCAAGTGGCAATCATGAAGGGACCTCAGCCAGTACCCAGGCTCTGGAACCATCGCCACCATATATTTCCTGGGAATTTTTCGGCTACATATATAAGACCTTGATTCGGGTTCTGTTCTGTGGTCCTGCGGGGGCATGGTCGGCTCTTTCCCAGAGCCCTCTCCACTCTTCTCAGCTCATTCCAATGGCAGTGCAATTGGGAAGCAGAGCCTAAGAAACTCTGTAAACTACTTCAGACAGTGTGGAGTTGTACACAAAAGCAATTTAGGTCCTTCACCTGTAGCCAAGCTCATGCATAAAGAGAAGCAATTAATTATCAGAGATTGTTACCTACTTCATTTTATTCCACGGGAGGGATTTCCTTCTGGGCCCACTGTCGTGATCCTCCCAGGAGGCCACCTGACCATGCTGCGTGTCTGTGTAGGGATGCGAAAGTTGCTTAGACTCTAGAACGCTGCAGTGAGCCCTCTCTGCTAAGATTTATAATCTGTTGTGCAGTGTTTATTTTGTTAGTTTGCATACTTTTTTGTGCGCCACTGCAGCTGGGATCGTCTGCAACAGCAAGATCTAGAAGTCTCAGATAAGTCGCGGGGATGGGAACTTCCGTGGGGATGAGACCTTTTGCCAAGGTGACCCACCTCTAGGAGTGATGGGGTAGAGCACATAATGATATGGGAGCTCAGACACTGCACCCACATTTTCCATTGTCCCCAACCTCCACTCACCCCCCGCGAGTCCTCTGGAACCGTTTTCTCGGCTCTGTCTATTCTAAAACATGGCAAGTTTCTGACTTCCGTTTGATGAGACATTCCAGTTTCCTACAAACTGACGCGTTCTACCCAGGACTGCCATTAGGCCACACAGTGGCATTGTGCAAATTAGGTAACAGGTGTCCCTTCCCCCAGACAGACACAGCTCTGTGCCAGGCTCCACTGTGAGCAGAGTGCAATAGCACAGGCTGGATTTCAGCCTCTACTTGCCCTTGGGCTAGATGTCCTTGTGCAGGACATAACCTGCACAACCCTCCATGACATTCCTGCAGCTGGGAGTGAGTCCTAACAGAACAAGTGCTGTCTACTACGACAACAATCAGCCAACCAGACCTCCGGGGATTTTGTGTACCACACTGCGATGGCTTCGTTCACTTAACTGCTGCCAAAGCCTAAAGTATTGCCCTATTCAGCACAGTTTTTTGTTTGGTTGGTTTCGGTTTTGTTTTGTTTTTTTAAGATTTTTTTTTAAGTAATCTCTATGCCCAACATGGGGCTTGAACTCACGACCCTGAGATCAAGAATCACGTGCTCCACCAGCTGAACCGGCCAGGAGCCCCTCAGCACTGGTATTTAAAAAGCTCTTGCCGCAGACATTCTCTACTTTGCTGGCCGGTCCCCTGCTCCCTTGCAGTGTATTCAGTAAACTTCTATCTCCTTTGTTCTGCCTGGGGTGAATCCTTTCACTGCCCATCCGATCGGATTACCCCCTGTTCGGTGGCCCTCACAGGGAACTGCTGCCGTGCGGGGCCAGGACTCTCCCTGGATTTTCTGGGAATTTCTTGGGACTCTCCCTTGGTGGACTGACTCTAGTACTCCCTGGGGATCTGACGACCTCTAGCTGAGGTTACTCCTCCGTGAGGATCCGAAGCCCCAGGGGGAACCTGCCAGATCACCCTTGCCCTAAAGGGTAGGGGATTTTCCCCCTTCCCTCCCTCTCCTTTCTCCTTTTGGCCCTCTGGCAGCCTAACCCTCGTACTCCTCAGGCAACTGATGGTCTCTGGCCGGGGCGACTCTCTGCTGTTGGTCCGAAGGTCTGAGGGTGGACAGGTTGGACTGCCCATGTCCTCGCTTCCCCGTCTTGGTCCTCCTGAGGCCTCCGTTCCCAGTGTGTGGCACAATTGGTAGTTCGTCCAGGGCGAATCCGCATATATTGCAGACTCAGTTGGGACCCTTCCCGAAGCCGGCTGACTCTCAGCCACCTTGCTTCTTTCTGCACCCCCTTTTTTCCTTTGTTCCCATGGGTCCAGCTGCCACCTTGATCTACAGGCACCACACGTTCCTATGGGTCTGAGTGAATCCGGACAATTCCATACACAAATGATGATTCCACAAGGGTTCCAGCCTGTGCCATCGGAGGATCCCCTGCCCCAAATCCCATGGACCTGGCCACCAGAGAATCTCACTCAGATCTCCTCTCAGCACATTAATCTAATACCATGCTCTGGTCTCTAACTGCGCAGAACCCCTGATGGATAGCCCCCACCCCCATCCAGCAGGAAGCAGCTACTGAAGATGAGACCTCCACCCAAATGCCAAAGATTTGTCATTGTCAATCCATCGGGGAGGAATGTAGAGGCTGCTTTTAGGCAAACAGGCTTGAGCAATGGAAGCTTGAGTAAGGCAGAAGGGCCCACAGTGACCACCAGACTAAATACAGACAGGCCCAGCAGGTGACCCACCTCAAAATAGCCATAGGCCCTAGCTGACCAATGGGCTACTTACAACCAGGAACAGGGACCAGAAAATTCCATATGTTCCTATAACTTCTCACTCCCCCTAATAACAATAGCCCCCCCCCACCTCCTGGCAGGCAGTCTCTCCTTTGTTGTCCTGCCCATGCTCCCTTGCAGTATATTTAATAAACTTCTATCTCCTTGTTAATTAGTTAATTAAAGAAAAAAAAAACACTTGTAACCTCACGTAACTTGATCTAGCCTCTCAGTATCCTCATCTGTAAAATGAGGGTAATAACAGGACCTACTTCATGTGATTTTTGTGAAGATTAAGTGAGATAATCCATATGAAATACTTCGCACAGTGCTGAGCCCAAGAAATAAAAGCCATTATTCCATTTCAAGTGCTTTTATTAAACAATCAAGAGCAAGTCAAGATTCACTCAACAGATATGTATTAACAATTATTTTGTGCTAGATCTTGTGTAAGGTGTTGTGGTTACCAAGGTGAATGCCCCCCATCTGGTAGAGAAGGCAGACGTGAACATACATGAAGGCCACGTGCAGCGGGGTCAGTGCTGTGACAGAGGTAAGTACAGAGGTGGGATGAAAGGTGGTAAATGTCAGTGAGGTATATTCTGCCTGTGTTAGAGTTAGGGAAGCCTGAATGTATCCCCAGTACTCTTTTTGCATTTGACATTTGCCAGAATAAAATATATTGCTCCCATTAGCTGTTGTTGCATACCAAACCATCCCAAAACTGAAATGGCTTAAAACAACCACTGATTGTTAGCTCATTGGGATGATTTGTTTCTGCTCCATATGTTGTTGGCTACGTGACTGGACTAAGGTGGAGGATCCAAGATGGCGCCCCTCACATGTCTAGTGCCTCGGCTGTCATGGCTGGAACAGCTTGGGCTGGCCCTGTGTTTCTTTCTCTCTCTTTGTTATCTCTCCAGACCTCCCGCTTTGCTGGACCCCCCTACATAGGGGCGGGGGGCTCCAAGAGAAGGAAGGCTGAGGCTGCCAGGTGTCTTAAGACCTAGACCCAGATCTGGGCAGCAAGTTACTCAAAATCTCTTCCACCTTTTCTTCATCTGTAAAATGAGGGGCAGTAAGATCTAACTTGCCAGGTGTTTTTTTTTTTTTTTTTTTTTTTTTGAGAATTAGAGAGAATGCAAGGAAAGTACTGGCACATGGCAGATGAGATAATTGAGGGGTGACAGAATACTGTTATTTGTTTTCTTGACTTACTTCTTAAGTAAGGTAATATGACTGTTAGATTTGGAAACACTTTTTTCCACCTGTTATGGGAACACCCAACAGGCCTCTAGTATTGCCTGCCCCTCCCTGAAAACCTCAGCAATTATGCCATGGAGTTGGGGCAGGCTTTGCGAATTTGTTCAACCTTTTGGAAAGCAATTTAGTAATCATTAACAGACTCATAAAAAACGTTCATATCCTTTGACCCAATAACTAGATTTTCAGAAAATTATCTCAAGGGAATTGATTCAAAAGAAAAGCAACATACACGTCAAACTCTTCATTGCCATTTTCTCTAGAGCAATCTAAAATGGAGAAACAGGGGTACCTGGCTGGCTTAATCAGGGGAGTATCAGACTCTTGATCTCAAGGTTGTGAGTTCAAGCCCCATATTGGGTATAGAGATCACTTTAAAAAAATAGAGAAACAGCTTAAACATCCAATAGTAAGAGAATGGTTAGCTAAAATATGATACAAATAAATACTTTCTGGAATATTATATATTTTCTAAAATGGCAATTCTTATCACTACGCTATAGCATGGAAATTTTTATAAATAAAATGCTAAGTGACAAATTCAGAATTCAAAAATGTCTCTACATGAAAAAGGACTAGAGCCAGACATGGAAAACAATTTTTCGGGGGTTTGGGAAGTGGGTTTGGAATTGATTTATTTTCTTTAAAAATATTTTTTATTATTTAAAATCAAAATCCCAGAGGAAAAATTTAGGTAAATTCGTATGGAAAATGGTTTATTTAAAAAGAAAGGCCATAGAGTAAATGGTAAGAATAAATTGCAAAGCTTTTAAAAATACAACTGCCTAGGGGCACTGGGTGGCTCAGTCAGTTGTGTCCAATTCAGTTTCAGCTCAGGTCACGATCTCAGGGTCGTGGGATCAAGCCCCGAGTTGGGCTCCGTGCTCAGCATGCAGTCTGCTTGAGCATCTCTCTCCCTGTCACTGTGCTCCTTCCCCCCCAGTAAGTAAGTAAGTAAGTAAATAAATAAATAAATAAATAAAATCTTAAAAAAAAAAAAAATACAGGGGCGCCTGGATGGCTCTGTCGGTTAAGCATCTGCCTTCAGCTAAGGTCATGATCTCAGGATCCTGGGATTGAGCCCCACATCAGGCTCCCTGCTCCATGGGGTGTCTGCTTCTCCCTCTGCCCCTCCCCTGGCTCGTGCTCTCTCTCACTCTCACTCTCTTTCTCTCAAATAAATAAAATACAAGTGTCTAAGCTTCTCCCTACAGATTCTAATTCAGAGGGTCTCAGGTAGGGCTCAGCTATTTATATTTTTTCGGAGCTCCACAAATGGTTCTGATGTACACCAGGGTGAGACCCACTGAGATGGTTACATCATTATCCTTTCAAATGATAGAATAAACACTCTGATCAGAAAGAGTAATGCAAGGGGCACCTGGCTGGCTCAGTGCTACAGCATGTGACTCTTGATCTCAGGGTCATGGGTTTGAGCCCCACGTTGGGTGTAGATTTTACTTTAAAAAAATAGTAACAGGGCGCCTGGGTGGCTCAGTTGGTTAAGCGACTGCCTTCGGCTCAGGTCATGATCCTGGAGTCCCGGGATCGAGTCCCGCATCGGGCTCCCTGCTCAGCGGGGAGTCTGCTTCTCCCTCTGACCCTCTTCCCTCTTGTGCTATCTCTCATTCTCTCTCTCTCAAATAAATAAATAAAATCTTTAAAAAAAATAAAAAAATAGTAACATAAGAAAGATTTACATAATTAAAACATTTTTTCCCCTAATAAAATATGTTCCTACTTGTGGACCTTTTCTATTTTCATTTATTTACTTGTACTCTGATAAATTTGTAGCCTTTGTATGTAATCCAGAACACAGAAAGGACAGCTTTCAATAAACACACGTGGTTCTGTACAATGCAAGGGGGAAAAAAATGGCATAAGAGCTGATGGCCTGGGGTTTAGCAGGAAGAGCAATAGAAGCAGAGAAAGATCTCATCTCCATATCAGTCAAAATATATTGATGGAATTTGAAGGATGATCTCCCACTGTGACCAGCTGTGGACCTTTCCTGAGGAATAGAAGTAGTGGGTAGTCTCGTGAGATTTAATATGCATATTTTCTTTCTTTTCTAATACTGGCATTAACCCATAGGGAGTTATTGTTAAAGACTGAGGAGTAGAAACTGAAAAAGCCAAGTAGAGCCTTGTTCTACCCAACTCAGCTTCCAGAGAATATAGTGAAAGAAACAGTAGATTCTTTGAGAAAATCCTGGATCTCCAGGATTTTCATGGTGACTATGTTTCCTAAGACCATCATTTCCCAAAGTGTGCCCTTTGTAAAAGTAGTTCCTCAGGGGACTGGAGGATTTTGCTTGAAAAGGGGTTTCATGATAAAATCAGTTTGGAATGTAGGATTTAACCAAGTTAGAAAGATTTCTTTGCAGGACTTCTCCAAGCCTTTGTGAATCTTTAAGAAAGAATATAGTATGAAATAGGCAAACCCTATGTTGGTGGATGCAACACACTTTGCAAAACACTTCCATAGACCATAAGACTCCAGTCAGAGGTAAATAAATACTAGTTTATGTATAAATGTTAAAGCAAGGAAAATTAGTACGGGGTATTATGGTCCTAGATTTGCATTATTTCATTTGGATTTTTCACCTAAGGAAAATTAACTTTCATGTGAAAATTAAGAGATAATATTAGGAGAAAATTCAAGAGCCTCTCCAGATAAACTCTTAGAACTGGTGAGAAAGCTCACTAAAGTTTCTAGACATAAGATCATTGCCCTCACTCACAAATTGCTTTCCTATTCACCAATAGCAAACGATTAGAAAATTTAATTTTAAAAATACCATTTATAATAGGGCCAAATCTATACACTCTCTAGGAAGAAGTCTAACAAAATATGGTCAGAACTACTATAGAGAAAACTAAAGTCTTTATTCAAAGACATAAAAGAATTCCTAAACAAACAGAGAGATTACATACCATGTTTGTGATTAGGGAGAGTCAACGTGGTAAGCGTGTAATGGTCGCCATCTTTCACTTCATTTCCTGATTAAAACTTCTATTTCTCTCCTACCCTTCATTCTCTTGTTTCTTGTAATGTCTAAGAACAAAGATGGTCTCCGCTCTTTCATTGTCAGAATGTGTTCTGCCTGTCTTAGTGAGCCTCTCATGAGGCATGTTTCAGAGCTCCATCTAAAGATGCCCAGTAATACCGGGCTGGCTCAGTTGGAAGAGCATGCGACTCTTGATCTTGGGGTTGTGAGTTCGAGCCCCACGTTGGGTGTAGAGATTACTTAAAAAAATAAAATCTAAGGGATGCCTGGGGGGCTCAGCTGGTTAAATCGCTGCCTTCGGCTCAGGTCATGATCCTAGGGTCCTGGAATGGAGCCCCGCATCAGGCTTCTTGCTCAGCAGGGAGTCTGCTTATCCCTCCACCTGCCACTCCCTCTGCTTGTGCTCACTTTCTCTCTGATTTAAAAATATATATAATTTTAAAAAATAAAATCTAAGAAAGCAAGCAAGCAAGGAAGAAAGATGCCCAGTAACATCCTGGTGGTTGTTTGTAGGATTTCCAGTACAGTATAAAAAGGTCCTGAAGCATTTTAGTGTACTATCAGATTCTCTGAGCAGCCTATGCAATTTATTTGTGTCTTCCAACTACTAGATACCTCTTTGGATACCTTAGCTAAGAAGGGCTTTATCTGTGCTCACAATTGCCCAATTTAATCTACTAAATGGGGTGCTGTCGATGTAAATGAAGGTGGCTTCCCAGCTCACAGCAAAATCCACAGAGGCCACATTTGTGCTACATTCCCTCTGATAATAGACTCAACTGTAAATCATAAACGTGGGGAGGAGGTGATCCAGGCTGGGTTGATTATAATGCCTCATTCCTCTGGCCTGTAACTGGATTAGGTGGTGAGCACATGACCCAGGCTAGGCTGATCAGTTTTTCCTGATAGAGGAAAGAAAAAAGCTAACAGGAAAGAGCAGAAGAGACCAGTCATTTTTGAACTCCTGGCTCTCATCATCCCTGCACTTTCATGGGTTGAGGATATGAGCCAAGAAAGGTCCCCCTTTTTTGCTTAAATTAGTTCAATATGGCTTTCTGTCTCTTGCAACCAAAGAATCTTCATAATGAGTAAGTAGGTGGAAGCTTCCATGCTTCGATTGCCCTGGAGTCTACACAGGTTGCTAGTAATATGGTCCGAGGTTATTCAGGGAAGCAGAAATTCTACAAGTTATGGAATAAGGAATTTATTACAGGAAGGAGAGCGTGCACAGTGGTGGGAGTAGCTCAGGAAGTCTAGGACCAGTCGGGAAGTCAGGGATCAGAGAAGAGGTCACTCTTTGGTCAATCTGAGAAGCTAAACACAACCAGCACTGAAATGGGATGGCAAAAGCAAGCTCACGGGAGGTCAGTGGGAAGCTGTGCCCCTGTGCAGTTACTTACTTTGAGGATCACTGTCAAGCGTCTGGCAGTGAGTCTGGGGCCACCGTCAGTCAATAGGGTTAGCAGTTGGTAGAAAGAGGCCAGTCAGGAGCAGAGGAGAACAAGGCCCATAATAATTGTTAGGACCAATTCTAACTTTGGAAAAGGAAGGTTAAGGTTGTTAAGTCTGCTGCTTGAGAACACAATACAAAGTTAAGTTTGCTCAGAGACCACCTCTGACTTCTTGCCCCTGTCGTAGGTTCTGTTGGCTGGCTTCTGCCTTGCTCCTGGAGCCGAAAATGCCCTTTTGACTGTCGGCTGAGCATTCTCTCTAGGCCTCCTAGGACTAAGTCCCTGACTTGCTGTACCCATCAACCCCACCCAAGTCCTCTGAACTCCAGCCGGGAGCCAGGGGCACTCCTTGCAAACAGGCTTTCCTGATACCAGCTCCTTCAAGTTTGATTTCCGATTGCAGCCAACTCATGACATGCTTAAGCAATACTCCTCCAAGACACCCTGAACCCCTACATTGTTTGTACCAGTGGTTCTTCTTCTCCAGAAGCAGAGTCACCTGCCTGTTGTGCATGGCCTCATCACTTCCTTCTCTTCAACTTTCACTAAAATGTAACTTTCCCTCGATCACCAGCTTTTGTGGCATATTCAAACAGCTTCTTCGATTTTTGTGTGTGTGTGTGTGTGTAGAGTTCAATCGGAACGTTCCTCCGTTTGAGCCCAGCACAGCTGATGTCGACATTTTGTATTTCATTTTCTGACCGAATTTCTCTTTACTTTAATACCAGCACCAGCAGCTGACTTTCTTTTCCAAAGAAAAAAATTTGTGGTTATTGTCATTTTTTTTTTTATCACCTAAGGAAAGTTTCTGCATGCCCAATCATGAGGTAAGAACCAGAGTCACGGTGGGATAGGATACTGGGCATTCATTCAGCTGATTCCCATATGTCAGGTGCTTGTTCTGGCAAAATGACAAATGACTACATGTCACAGATCTTTGGGGGTCATTCCAAGGCATCTTAAGCTGTGAGTGTGGCATCCAAGAGTACCAAGGGTATGAATTTATTACTTGTTCTGTTGTTACCTCTATTAACCTCTTGTCATATCAGATGACCCTGACACCTCCTGCTTTACTAAAAAAAAATGCTTATCATCATCAATTGTCTTGGTCCCCAGATTCCATGCCCTGCCTGCAAATTGGACAGCCTCCCAGAACCCACACCTGTGGATCACCTTCCCTGGGTATATCCTGAGTGTGTGTGTGTGTGTGTGTGTGTGTGTGTGTGTGTGTGTGTGTGTTTTATAAGTAATCTCTGCACCCATCATGGGACTCAAACTCATGACCCTGAGATCAAGAGTCATATGCTTTACCGACTGAGCCAGGCAGGCACTACTGAGCAAGTGAATGAAGTACCAGGTCCCCACCCCTTCCCACGTGTCTTCCTTCAGTGCTCTGGGACTAGTTGGCTAGATGACCACTGTTGCCAATAACACATTGAGCACTTGAGCACTGGATGTACTGACTCATGGAAATAGCTTAAAATACCTTTGCTGGCTCCAGGGAAAAATACCAAGAGAAAATAAAGGCATCTATGAGATATTTGGGATCATTAAATCATCTCATATGAGCCATCCTAAACTCTAACAAATTGAGCAAGATTTTCATTGACCATATTATAGCCATCCAGTTGGGCTCTAGATCAAATATATGATCCAATGGCACTTTTATATACTCCACAGCTCATTGGACTCCTTGGGTAATCATTGCAGAGCGTACATTTAAGTCCATTTAATAGAAATTGTGGAGTCACACACTTCTATTGTTCTAGGTGATTACAGATTCTATAATCTTTTAGGATGTATTTTTGGCCATATCTCTGACTTATTCAGTGCCAAGTCCTCGGTCAGGAGTCCACTGTCCTATTGTAATAATATTCCTATGAGAACATGAAATACGTATTTATTTTTTCACTCAATGAATGTTCTAATTTTTTTAAGTAGGCTCCAGGGGTGCCTGGGTGGCTGGCTCAGTCTGATTGAGCCTCCGACTCTTGGTTTTGGCACACATCATGATCTTAGAGTTGTGAGATTGAGCCCAGAGCTGGGCTCTGCACTGGGGGTGGAGCCTACTTGAGATTCTCTCTCTCCCTCTTCCTCTGTCCCTCTCCCCCGCTCATGCTTTCTCTGTCTCTGTCTCTCTAAAAAAATTTAAAATTTAAAAAAATTGGGGCACCTTGGTGGCTCAGTCAGTTAAGCATCTGATTTTGGTTCAGGTCACGATCTGAGGGTCCCAGAATCGAGCCACATGTCCAGTAGGGCTCCATGCTCAGGGGGGAGTCTGTTTGTCCCCCTCCCTCTGCCCCTCCCCATACTCGTGCATGCTCTCTCTCTGTGTGTGTCTCTCAAATAAATAAAATCTTAAAAAAATTTTTTTAACTTTAAACATTTTTTTAAATTTAAAAAGCAGGCTTCATGCCCAACATGGGGCTTGAACCCATGTCCCTGGGATCAAGAGTCACATCTTCTACTGACAGAGACAGCCAGGTCCCCCGAATATTTTAATTTTTTTTTTAAAGATTTTATTTATTTATTCATGAGAGACAGAGGGAGAGAGAGAGGGAGGGAGAGAGAGAGAGAGAGAGAGAGAAGCAGAGGGAGAAGCAGGCTCCCAAGGAGCAGGGAGCCCGATGTGGGACTCGATCCCAGGACCCTGGGATCATGACCTGAGCCGAAGGCAGACGCTTAACCATCTGAGCCACCCAGGCGCCCCCGAATATTTTAATTTTTGAATGATCCACTCTGCCACTGAGCACATCGCGAGAGTTCTGCCTGATTTGTGCACTGAGGGTGTGTGTGTGTGTAGCAGACAGGGAGGAAGGGGGTGGTGTGGAATGGATATGATCCTTGAGGAGAAGTTCCATTTAGGAAACTATGACAAGTTTCCTAAAAGGTGAAAAAAAAGAAAGAAAGAAAGAAAGAAAGAAAGAAAGAAAGAAAGAAAGAAAGAAAGAAAGAAAGAGAAAGAAAGAAAAGAAAAAGAGAGAAGGAAGAAAGGAAGGAAGGGAGGGAGGGAGGGAGGGAAGAAGGGAGGGAGAGGGGAGGGAGGGGGGAAGGAGGAGGGAAGAGGAGAAGAGAGGAAGGAGGGAAAGGGAGGGGAGGGGAGGGGAGAGGAGAGGAGAGGAGAAGAGAGAAAACAGGAAGCCTGCTGGTTGAGACAACCTTGAACCTTTGGTTTTATCCCAAAGACCCAACACCTTCAGCTTCCTCCATATTTCTCCTATGGAATTTCAACTTATTCTTGCTCTTACTCTGGACAAAATGGAGCCATTCTTTCTTTCCCTGACCCTACTTTGGCTGAAGGCCCGAGCATCTTTCCCCTGAAGCCTCAGCCTCTCCTAAGCACCTGTGGTAGGCAAATACTGACTCAAAAAGTTGTCCCATCTTAATCTCCAGAACATGTGAATTCACTATCTTACGTGGTAAAGGAGACTTGATGGGTGTCATTAAGTTACGGATCTTGAGATAGGGAGATTACCATGGATTACCTGTGTGGGCCCAGCATCATCTCAAGGGTCCTTACGAGAGGAATGTGGGAGGGTTAGAGTCAGGGAAGGAGATGTGAATATGGAAGCGGAGGTGGGAGTGATGGGGCCATGAGCCAAGGAATGCAGATGGCCTTCTAGAAGCTCAAAAAGGCAAGGTAACAGTTTCTCCAGAAAGAAGGCAGCCTGATCAGTATCTTAGCCCAGTAAGACCCATTTTGGACTTCTGACCTCCAGAACTGTAAGAGAATAAATTTGTATCATCTTACTCCATGAAATTTGGGGTGATCTGTTACAGCAGCAATAGGAAAAGAATACAGTGTCCCAGCCAGCATTGATGAAAGGCAGAGACAGTAGGTTATCGAGAGAAGCACTGCTTTGCATGGTGGCCACTAGCGACAGGTTGCTGTTGAGCAATGGGCATGTGGCTAGTCTGAATTGAGATGAACTACAAGTGTGAAATACATACCATATCTTAAGGACTTCATTACTATTTTGGATGCATCAGGGTAAATAAAATATACTAGAAATACTTTCATTTGTTTATTTTTACTTGTTTAAATGTAGCCCCTAGAAAATTAGAAATTCCACGTGTGACTTGCATCATATTTCTATTGATCAGAGATTGGGATGAGTCTTGCTACTGTAGTTTCTGACATTACTGTGCAACCTGATTGAGTCGGCCCAGGTCTTGCACTTCCAGCTCGTATGCCTCTGGTTCCTAGTAAGTACTCCAGGACGCTACCAGAAAGGGACATGCCCTGAACTACCCTGAACCTGCCTGACTTGAGCCTTGGTACCTTGCTTTAAGTTTTTCAAACTTACGTTTTAGGGGCTGAGGCCATTTTTTAAGAAAAAGAACACAGAATTAGGTATGGGTGTTGGAATACTCTGTGTCAAGTGAAGGACCTCCAAGCTTCATTAGCCTTACAGTGAATCTACCTGTCTTCTGTCTTCACTCCCAAATCTCACCTGGACTGATTCCTTTCTCCTAGCCTTTTCTTTCTTTCTTTCTTTCTTTTTCTTTCTTTCTTTCTTTCTTTCTTTCTTTCTTTCTTTCTTTCTTT